>NC_048225.1:74577411-74664894 GCF_002007445.2 Ailuropoda melanoleuca
TCGAAACAAAGACATCAGACTTTTTAGTCTACACTTGAGAAAAGTGAGAACTATCGAGGTCTTACCACAAACCAACTATTTGTTTTCAGTTATTTGGTATGACATCGTACATATTTTTAACCCAAATGTTAGCTCCTTGAAGCCCTGTAGCAAAAGTTCAGAAACACTGGGGAAAAAAATTGTCCTTGGAGCACTTGGCAACCAGAACTTCAGTGCAGGTGTGGTGTGTGGGGTCCCACGTGGGCTTTAGTTACCTGGGAAACATCCTCCATCCTTAGGTCAAGCAGCTGACCTGCTTAAGCAAAGCAGGTGATGTCAGAGTCCGGCCCAAGGCCTGGAAGTGTTGTGGGGGAAGGAAACAAAGGAGAGGAGTGGGAAGTACAGATAGAAGGGTAGAAAAATCGATGGTGAGAGAAAGAAACAAGCAAGCCGGCATAAGGGCAGGGCGGTGCCACTCTCCGGTGTCTCGGGGTCTCAGTCCCCGCGGTAGTACCATCCTTACCTAGGCCTATTTAGGGAACTTTTCAAAACACAGAGAGAAACTTTGCGGGTCTGGCTCTCAGATCTTATGCAACCAATTGTTTTGGGAACAGCCTGGAAATTTCACAAGAAAGCTGAGTTCTCAAGAGATTGACAGTTTGACCAAAGGATCAAAGGTTTGGTGCAGTGGGGCTAATTTTCAGAAAGCCTTCCCAATTGTGAAGATTTTCCTTCTTGTTATGACAGTTAAGACATGTGAAAATAGTAATTCGAGGCACTTATAAGCAGCTTTCTTCTTCGTTCACAATGTTCCATGAATGTCAGTCCTCTCCAAACCCATGAAAACAAAGTCGGAGGCCAGGATGATTACCCCCTGACCACTGATAAAAGGAGAGGGAAGTACAGAAATATGCGGTGATTTGTTTGGCTTGCCAGAAACGGAAAGTCACATGGTTGGGTTACAAGTATTATTGCCTTCAGGTCGACAAAGTACATAAACAGCATTGCTGTTGTTGGGGGCGGGGGAGCTGCATGATTAAGAGTGAGATGGGCCACAGTCAGACTGGTGGGGAAGGAATCCTAACAGTTATTTGAGATTCTGAGTGCTCCAAATATATTTATCAGACCAATAAGATCTACAAGCCATATAACAAGATTAGGGAAGTCTGTGATAAACAGAAGCTAATAAGTCTGTTGCTATTGAAAATGCTTATGATACCTAATAGCAGTTCTCTGAGCCTTTTGTTTGTGGAATTAACAGGAGGTGATGCAGATAAACCAAGTACTGGTCAGCAATCCCTAATAACCAGGAGATATCTGCTGTTTATTTGAAAGCTAAGGAATGGAATAAAAAACCCATTTCCCCCAACATTTTAGAAATCAGTCTTGGTTGCTGAACTAACTCGGAATAGGGGACCTATAGAAACTTTGCAATTACACCAAGGCTTTCTGGTTCATTGTTCCTGTAGCTCGGATGGCTTCACAACCATGCCTGGGGCGTATTAGGCCAGGAAGTCAAGGAATTGGCATGTGTTTTTATTATGCTTAAACCTACCTGGATTTAAAAGGCATTAAATGTCTACCGATTTCTTTTCTTTCCTTCAGTTGTAAAGAATGCTTGAACTGGCTATTGTGACTGCAAAGGTTCATCTCTGCACTGATCACCTGGAGATCTGTGTTCAACCCTCTGAAGATTCCCAAAAACAGGCCTTCCCCCTGCAAGTCTTCAAAGCAGGATCTTTCAGCCTGTAAAGATCCATGAGCCCAGGAGTTCCTACTTTTGGCCCCAGCCATCAGTTTCTTTTACCCATTGTTCAATTCTCCATATAATAGCCAGACCCCAGTTTCCTCTTGGGACTTGTGGAAAAAGTCATCTCTACCCAAGTTAATGAAAGTGAAAAATTTGAATTATTTACAAAGAACTCATTCTGGTGCTACATATCTCCCTTCCATCATAATTTAAGAAGTTCAGATGCACAAAGCACATCATCCTGAGGATGACTGGCCGGTCACTGTTGAAAGGCTTAGATACCAAAAGAGCAGAACGGGAAAGGCCGGGTCCTAGTCAACTAAATTTCTCTCGAAGGAACACCAGCACTAATATCAGTTCCCGCTGCAACTCAATTAAGATGGTTTTTCCAGAAGGAGTTAGCATTCAGCCACAGTAAATTTACAATGGAGACTTCCAAAAGTGACATGTGTTTCTCCTCACTTACTCCACTCATAATTTCAATTAGGAACACACTGATTAACCCCAGAACACAGTTTCTGGGGGACTCTTACTTCCATTATCCTAATTTCATGAACTCAGAGAAAAAGGGAGAAGCTTATAATTTATTATGGCAAATTATGCAAAGCTAACCCTCTGACAGGCTGTATCTATAAAAAGATATGAGACTGACCACTATTTATTTTTTTTCTGGAAGGGTGGGGGAGCTCTAAATTCAGAGCCTGAATGAACTGACTGCTTCAGGATTGCCTTGTAAATACAGTCCATTCAAGTAGGAAAACATGCTAAACATCAGGTTGAATTTTGCTAGCATATTAAGGCATTTATTTTAAAAGGATTTAAGAAGAAAATGTAGCCACAATTCATCAGAGATCATACAAAAGATGGTGATAAAAAGCAGTGCTATTTCAAAGCCATGTAAAATTAAAGAATGAGCAAACAAATTTCCTCATAGGTAAGTCGTCACAGTGTTTATCTATCTGGCAGTACCCATCTTCCCCCTGTCTCTAGCAGCATTGTTCTGGCCAAGCAATCTCACTGAAATCTTCAATTCCTCTGATGTACCTCGTCAAGCTGCTTTCCCAACAGCTACCATGACGGTTTAAAAAAATGAGGTTGTGTTACCCTGCTTATTTAAAACTTTTCAAAATTCCCACTGCACTTTTAAAAAATGCAGATTCTCTTAAATCTGATTTCTTATGTCCTTCTCCAATAATTTTTCTCCACCTGTCTATACCATAAATCATTCCTGCCTCAGGGCCTTTGCACATCATAGGTCCACTGCCAGGAGTTCTCTTTCCCCCAGAGTTGACCAGACTATCTCCTTCTAGCAATCAGGGTTCAATTCTAGCCATCACATCAAAAGTAGCCTGCAGATACAATTACCATCCCATTTATCATTTTCATTTTCTTCATAAGAGTCTCAGTATCTGGAATTATCTTCATTTACATGTTTCATGCCTTTCTTCCCTACCAGAGTGGCATCTCAAAGATCAGGAACCTGTTTGCTCTGTTCACTGTTGTATTTCCAACATTTTGACATATAGAAAGACAGTGTGTAATCTTCTAAATGAAGATTCCAGATGACTTGGTAGTGGGTAGGCTTGTGATCAGAGAGCATGAAGACAAGGGTATATGTTTTAGCCAGATAGTATTAGGGATGGCCAAGGAACAGGTGGTAAAATTATGGGCAATATGACACTGTAGGAAGAACACGAACTTGGAATCAGACCTGAGCTCAAATTCCAGCCTGCCACTTACTAGTTGTTTGACCTTGGGTGAGGTACTTACAACTTCAGTGAAGCTCATTCTCCCTATTTACAAGGAACAGAGAACAAGCAGCATTTACAAATAACTATTCTACAATGTTGTGAAAATAAAATGACACGCTGTGTGTGAAATGGCTACATCTGTGCTTTCTACATACAGGTTCTCAGTAAGTGCTAAGTTACTGTGACAGACATTATTAGTTACCTACCCAATAGCTCTATTTTCTTTTTCCTTGATAACACAGCCCTAATTTTCTTTTTTTAAAAGATTTATGTATTTATTTTAGAGAGAGAGAGAGAGCAAGCACGGGGTGGAAGAGGGGCACAGGGAGAGAGAGAATCTCAAGCAGGCTATGTGCTGGCCCAATGAGGGGCTTGATCCCAGGGCCCTGAGATTATGACCTGAGCGGAAACCAAGAGTCAGAGAATTAACTGAAAGAACCACCCAGGCGTCTCAGCCCTAATTTTCTTTTGATTCTTAGATTTGTTCTACTTTTATTTCAAAGTCACGTAATTGTCTCATGTAACTGTCAATATTGATTTTACATATAAATGTCAGTAACTTTGCCTATTAAAATCTTCCTCAGACAACTTGGGTATCTTTGGACTCAAAGCCGGTATTCTTATCCTTCTTACTTTTCTGATCAATTTTTCCAAAATCTAAATTTTCTCTGGACATAGCCCTACTTTTTTCAGGATGGTAATGCCTAGGGCCAGGGGCTGAATCGTGTTTGATCTAAGATGATTCTAAGTAACTTGTTCCCGTCATTTTCCCAGACTCCTTTGCAATTACAGGAGGTCATGTGACCCAATTGTGGATGACGAAACTAAGGGGAAGTTGGCTCTGTGTGTGTGTGTGTGTGTGTGTGTGTGTTTGTGTGTGTGTGGGGGGGGGTGGAGGAGAGCTTCCAGGGGATATTTTCTGCCCTTCCGATACAAGGACAAACATGGGTGGTGCTGTGTAAAAACCCCTTCTTTCTGCTATGAATTTTGGAGTGATGGTTTGGGATGAGGTAGCCATCTACAGCCTTGAGAGAAAGCCTTGCCATTTCTGAGCCACGGAACCCATGCCAGAAGTCATTTACCTGCATTTTGTTAAATGAAAACAACAAGCACATATTCACTTGAGTCACTGTTAGGTTACCTGTGTGTGTCAGCTGAGTAGAGCACTTAAAGGTGATGGTGAGAAGATATATGTTACTTGTACCCAAAGTTAGCTGGTTCAGCGTCATCTGGATATTTACAAAGTGAAAGTGGAATAGGTTGTCAATTTTTTAAAGTTACACTTTAAACATCGGAGAGGTTAAGAATCTGGATTTTAAATTTCATTAATTAAATCTGATGCTCAGGAGAGCAGTCCTTCCAAGACACTGGCTATTTTTTATTGTGGAAAACAATAGCTTGTGTATTTATCAAAAGCCAAGTTTAAAAAGAAATCTGCTTTTCATTTTCAATGTTAACCTCCTCTTATTTCCTTTTATAAAAACAAAATATATTCTGTTTATATTTTTGGATATTTGAGGAAAGAACAAACAGCATTCACAAAAAGCTGCATTTTACAAAACCCTATTTTAGATTTTAAACATTTAAAATGTTTGTAAGAAAAATGGCTTAAAATAAAACTGACAGAAATTTAAAAAGTTCCATTGTACTATGTGCTGTATAAAATAGACCAGGCTATATTGTTGGAGGCAAGAATTTTAAAATAACACTATTATAGTTTTAGGTACTTAGTTAACTGTTAATTTGCATAATAATGAGTAACACTTACATAGTGTTACTATGTGCCAGGCACTGTCTATGATCTTTATATTAACTCATTTAGCCTTCTCATTAACTCTGTGGATTGGGTACCATGGTCATCCCCAGACGTTGACTACTTTGCTCCAGCAAAGCAAATTTGAATCACAGTCTGGCTCTAGATTATGGGCTCTTGCCCACTGCACCCTGCTGTCTTCCAACTAATATTAATCAGTATATTTCATATGTGAATAGTTATATTACTTGTTAACTTGTGCTGAGTCACATTTCTTAACACATTTCTTCTTCAGTGTTTTATCTGCGTGTGTAAAGACATTGTCCTGTGTATCATCCCACACACTTTGGGATAAAAGGATTTACTACCCGCCCTCACTCTATTTTCCCAGTAAGCTAACGATTAGAAGGTGGTATCACTACCTCACTACCTCAGCCAATTAGGACAAAACTCCCTCTGAAGAGAAGCCAAAGCCAAAATTCTCAGCCACCGTAAGAAGAAAGGATCAGGTGCTGTTTGGTGACAAATTAGAAAGCATTGCATTAACCATATTCAACTTGTAAAACTCTAGCTCAAATTCTGCCATTTCTATCCATTTCATGGCCTGGATGTCAGGGGTGTGGATATCTTACTCCATCTTCTGGGGGGATCACACAAGTGTGGTCTTTCCCTTTTTCTGTCTGTCATTGAGACTCAGGAAATGTGACAAAGATGAGGACTACTGACCTGGGTTTCATGGATGGAACAGAAGTTCCAGAAAGGGAGGAGGAAAAATTGCCCCTTCAGTTGTTTGTGTGTGATTAGGCCAACTACGGGTGGGGAAAGGGATAAGAGAAAAGCAGGAGCCAGAAGTATTTAATGGAAGAGAACAGAGCCTATAAGAATAAAATGTGCAAGAGGAACAAAAGATTCCAGAAGAGCAAGAAAGTCAGGGCGTCTGGGTCTGGGCGATGGAATGAGTCTTTAAGGAGTGTTAGGGAAGAAAAAGTCTGCTCTCCCAGGCTCTCACTTGTAGAAACTACAGTTTTAAAGGAAGCTGCCCAAAACCGCCTCTGTGCTTGGATACTCTTTAGGCATCAAGGAAATAAACAATTAAGCCTAGTCCTAGCCACATCCTTTTTCTCCTGGCATTTGCATCCTCTCTCCGTTCCCCAAACCTTTGATATTCCTCCTTAAGTTAATCACTCATTTTCTTTTTGCAGTGTCTCCTCCCTGCATCTGCAGCTCTCACCCCCATGAAGGCTGCTGGGTGCTCCCCGTTCAGCAGCTGTCCTGGACCGGCCCATGCTGCTCAAAGCTGCCTTTCCACTTATGGGAAAACCACAAGGAAGTGCCTAAAATGGCAGTCCCAACTTGCTCCCCACGATTACGTTCTTTTTCTCTCCCTCTCACTTTCAAGTGTTCCTTTTAGTTCTGTGTGTGGAACTTAGCTAACGGAAAGAAGAGATTACTAGAGCTCGCTTTGGGGCAAAGTTCTAGAGGAGTTTCTATGGAATTGTTGCAGCCCCGTGATGCAGACTGACAGCTGCCACTCTTCATCTGTCAGTCATTGGCATCCCACAGATGAGCTCCTGCCCGCCCCTCCTCTGAAGTCTGGTCCCACCCAAGTTTCTAGTCACCTCCCGGGTCATGACTCAAATGTGGAGCGTTCAGGCCTTTTGTTAATTGAATACTTTTGAATCACATCTTTCTTTCATCTCCAAATCATTATCCCACGTATTCCTCTGTGATTGTTCCTTCTCATTTTTTCTCCACTGGTTCCTCTTCCCCTGCCTCATCCTTATATTGTGACATTCCTGGGCTTCTGGTTCTGCTAGCCTCTGTTTTTCCCTCACTTTCTTCTCTATATGAGTTGAAACAGATCCGTCCAAAACGATATCTTAAAATCTGGACCCCCATTATCACAGAAAGTGACCTTATTTGGAAACAGGGTCATTGTAGATGTAATTAGCTAAGTTAACTGAGGTAGGGTCGGCTCTGAGTCCAGTATGACTGGTGATCGCATAAGTAAAGGAAATTTATTTATTTATTTATTTAAATATTTTATTTATTTATTTGAGAGAGAGAGATCACAAGCGGGGAAAGCAGACTCCCTGCTGAGCAGGGAGTCTGATGCCGGACTGGATCCCGGGACCCTGGGATCAGGACCTGAGCTGAAGGCGGATGTTTAACCAACTGAGCCACCCAGGCGCCCCAAGAAAAGGAAATTTAGACACAGCATATTCAGAGGGAAGGCGGCCACAGGAAGACAGAGGCGGGGATCAGAGTGATTTTGCCACAAGCCAAGGAACACCTGGAGCCACTGGAAACTGGAAAGACAAGGCAGGCTCCACTGCAAGAGGCTTCAGAGGGGTCACGGCCCTGCCAACACTCGGAGTTCAGACTTCTGGCCTCCAGAACTGTGAGACAATACATGTTGTTTTTAGCTCAGTGTGTGGGTGCTTTGTTCCTGCAGTCCCGTGACACTAAGAGCCCTCCACCCCTTCCCACCCCTTCTCTTCCCTTCTCTCTTTTCTTCCCTTTTCTGGATAACCATAACAGCTGCTCACATGGCTTCCATCACCACATATATCCTGAGAAACCCTGAACTCCCAAACCAAGTTAATTATTTCCCATTTACCTTTCTCATCTGGGTGTCCTGCAGGCATCTGAAACTCAAGACATTTGAAATAGGACTCAAACTTGCTCTTCTTCCTATGTTTTTGTGGCACATTGTATTTTCCTAGGATGACTGCCACAATATATCTCATTGTGACCTTGTGATGTGACATTGTAAGTCCCCCTGTCCGGAGCTGAGGGTCTCTCTTCCCTCCCTGAACCAGGTGGACCTTTGTGACTACCTTGACCAGGGAAGTGACTGGAGGCGGAAGAGACCTTATGTAACTTCTGTGGCCAAGTCATAAAAATTTCCCATGATCTCTTTTCTTCCTGGAGCAGCTTTATTAGTTTTTGCTGTCCAAAAAACTCTCATTTATCCTTCAAGACCGAGATGACATTATCACTGCTTTGAAGACTTTTCTTGAAACAGCCCTTTGTTTCTCAGTAGAGTTACTCTTCTCCTCTGCTCTAATAAAATCTTACAACACCTTTCTTATTAGGATGATTTTTTTTCTAGCTGTGTCACCCATTAAACTGAGAAATGTCCAGCACAGGACTTTGTGCTAGATTCGGTATTAGATACTCACGATTCCAAGAACAACAGGTATAACGGGGTCATGCCATTCATTCAATCATCCGTCTATTCACTCATTTTGTTTATTCCTTAATCAAATATTGCTTATCAATGGCGTTCTGTTCTTGAGGAAAGAGTGAGCATGTAACCTTTCTAATTTGGCTCAGCAAGTCTGAAAGCCAAAGCCATTGTCTTTTGCCTGGAGAGCTCATAAGCTACTTTGGGAACAACTTCAGTAAAAAAATAAAACACATGTTTATGAAGCCAAACACTATAATAGCCACTTTACATATATCATTACACTTAACCCTCACAAGAATATTGCAATGTAGATTTTATTGTTGAGTAAACTGATACTCAGATATTAAATAACTTGCCTAAGATTATAGTTACTAAATGACATTGCCAGATTTGGATCTAAGTCTGTTTGGTTTTAAAGTTCATTTTCTTTCCATAGTAGGTCATATTTTCTTCTTCATTTCGAGTCAGCGGTCATCTCCTTAGTAATTACTGCATTGTTACCATTTCCAGACCACCCATCCACTGAAAGAGCCGGTGAGGGTGGGACCCCAGCAGCCGCAACAGCCTTCCCACCTGGCTTTCCAAATTTCCATCCCCCGCCCCCCTGCTCTGCCATCTGGTGAGCTGTGCTTTATTTCTCTTCCATTCTCAGTAATTTTGAACAATTCAGAAGGTGAGTTTTCATGAGGCTGCACAGAGAGAAGTTTGATGAGTCAAGCAGAAATGGACTTGGGAAATTCTAATTCAAGACAGTCTTGCGTTCAAGTAGGGCATGCGGGAGGAAAGTCACAGCTGAGTAAGTAAGGGCTGTGGGTGTGGCGGTGGCATCTGTGTGTGGGTCTTTGTGTCGGTGTGGGAGTGAGGACACCAGCACATGTGCTGTCTGCGGCAGAAGGCATCTGTGGCTGCAGTGGTTCTGGCTACCACTGGGCGTTTTCATTGTCTGTCTGTCCATGTGCTCGTAGGTGCACATGTGGCTTCTCGGTGGGTGTGCCAGTTGTGTCTGTGTATGGGTTTCTGGGCTTGGATGTGGGAGTGCAAAAGGAAGAGCTAACTTCTAAATAGCTTTTCCAGATTTTCATCCAAGGCCCAAGACTCAATATGACAACGATGTCAGAAGTGTAAAAGAAATTTGCTATTGATACCTTAACAAGGAAGCATAGAAGGGCCAGAAAATCGAGTCAACAATGTATTATAACCCCTTTCTTCTTCTCATTCCAGTCTTAAAAGAGTCTCCTCCCCATCTCTGCCTCATCCCTTCTCTGTCCTGGTGAATCGTTGTTCACTCTGCCCGAGCATCATCAAACCGAATGCTTGTTCTGTGTCTCTTCTTCAAAAGGAGGGGAGGACAGTGAGGTCTGGTGAAGACTGGCGGGGGGAATGTCTAGACAGAGGGCACAGGAAGCCAATGTCTACCCTGCCATGTTGAGTCATCACATCAACTCCATGCCAGGCATTGTTTTATAACAGAGTCACACCCCTTCCTCAATGTCCCCAAGTGACACCCTAGAGGAGATATAAGGTAAAATAACAGTTGGAATTATGACAGAACATGAAACAAATCAATCAATGTGAATTGTGGAATATAAGTTCTATTTGTGCTGTATCAAAGTGAAATTTGCAAAATTTTTGGCTAAGATGAAAAATTTATGAAAAAAATAAAGAGAAAAAATCTATGAAAACCATCTAATGCAAAGCTCCTGCTAATACTCGAATCAGACTTTACCCACCTCCAAACATTTTTTTTTAAAGATTTTATTTATTTATTCAACAGAGATAGAGATAGCCAGCGAGAGAGGGAACACAAGCAGGGGGAGTGGGAGAGGAAGAAGCAGGCTCATAGCAGAGGAGCCTGATGTGGGGCTCGATCCCATAATGCCGGGATCACGCCCTGAGCCGAAGGCAGACGCTTAACCGCTGTGCCACCCAGGCGCCCCTCACCTCCAAACATTTTAACTAATCTCTGCTTTGGCCGGTGACTCTTATACCTAAAAATTAAAATTTCTTATTTTTACACTTCCATGACTTTTGGAGAGCTAGAGGGGGTATATTTGAGAGACATAGAGGACAGAAGACAAAAGGCAGAAGAGAGGGAGGGTTTCTACATGCCTGGGAGATATTGATAGATTTTTATTTTTCTGATGAATAACAGCAATACAGTCAAGACAGCGATGAGATGCTTCCTCCTAAATTGGGAATAGGGGAAATAAGGTTTGCCAGCTGTGGGAGTAAGTCTGGAGACTGTCTGTAAATATGTTCCTGAAGTGTTTGGGAACACACAAAACCCCAGTTAAGGTCACCTGGGTGTAATTTCAGGCAGGCAGTTCTAGAGTGTGATTTTAATTTAGTAATTGGAACCCAATTGTGTCGTACTCTCTATGGTGAAAGAGTTGAGTGAACAGAAGACAGTTGAGCCTGGACAAATGGAAAAGGATGCCCCAGCTGGGCAGTCTGGAGATGGGGAACTGGGAGACACAGATGTTCAATCAGTGTCGTGGGGCAGTGATTCTTCACCCATAGCCCCGCCTCTAGCATGCAGATGAAACATATGTATTTCCAATTGCTTTTATTCTCTGCTCACTGAGTTACATTTTTATTATGAACTATTCTGTTAATGAGAAGCTGGTACTGTGAAGGGGAAATAGCATTATTCTAAACCTAGAAGGAGGATCTCCTAAGATAAGTGGAGGAAGAGGCAGTCGACTGGATTGATAGTGTCCAATATACCAAGAGTTTGAGTAGTTTGAGACAGGCTTCCTGGACTGATGGCAATGCAAGGACGCTGACAAGCCACATTCAGCACTGGGTCATCTGTGAGGACGCCAGTGGACAAGAAGCTGGCTTTCCTCTGGAAATCACTTTGCTGCTAACTAGATTGACTACATCATACTTTGGGTCATTATTTAGAAACAATACACATAGATGGGTTAAAGGTGATCAGTAAAAGCATACTTCCAATCTTTCTTCTTCCTTGACTCTGAAAAGGGCCCTAGCTTGGCTTACTTCAGGCTGTTTCTTTTCCCCACTCTGCAGCCGCAGTCCTGATTTGCTTGAATCCTTTTTTAAATTTTGTGATGCAGGACTGAGAGGAAAAGGTGGGTGCAGAGGGGTAAGAAGACAAGTGTGTAAAGGAAATTTGCTGTGGTCTGTGTGAGAAGGAAATTGGGGAGAGAAGTAAGTAGCCTTGAAGGACTATGTATCAACGTCCTGGAGTGTGAGGGGACGAAAGTAAAATACTTGTTATCCCGAAGTTATTTTGGTTAGGTGGAATGGAATACATTTCTTAAACTCAACACCTGTATGGATCGAAACAACTGAGATACAGATTCAGGAAGATTGAACATAAATTCTGTTGCTTATTGTTCTAAATTATTTTCCTAGACGTTTGATCATTGATATTTTGATTTGCAAGCCCAGGGAACCCACCCTCTTTTTTCTTTTTTTTTTTTAATGTTTTTTTATTATATTATGTTAGTCACCATACAGTACATCCCTGGTTTCTGATGGTAAAGTTCGATGTCATTAGTTGCGTATAACACCCAGTGCACCATGCAATACGTGCCCTCCTTACTATCCATCGCCAGTCTATCCCATTCCCCCACCCCCCTCCATGAGAGACTATGGACTCTGAGAAACAAACTGAGGGCTTCACAGCGGAGGGGGGTGGGGGAATGGGACCCACCCTCTTAAACAAGAGTTTAAGATGCCCCATGTTAGACCAGACGATGCTCTGACACTCCAGGCCTTACGTCCAGCTACAGATTCATCATTCTCGTTTGGCTTTCCCGTCAGCATCTCCCACTCAAATAAGCTCATCTTTTCCAAGCTTGCTTCTCCTGGTGTGTTTCTTCTCTCAGTGAATGGTACTGTTTTGTGCCCAGATTTCTAAACCAAACCCATGGAGTCTAGCTTGACTTTTCCCTCTCTGATATCAACCTCCCTATTTGTCTATTTTAATTCCTAACTATTTCTAAAATTTGCCCACTCATCTCTCCATCCCACTGCCATGACTTTGGGTCAGACCACCACTATCTCTCATCCAGACGACTGAAGTAATTTCCCAACTGGTTTTCCTGTCTCCAGCCCTTCCCTGACCCAGACCTCTAGATGAAAATCAGGCCACTATTCAGTTGTGTTCCTGTTTGGACTCTGCCTTCCCTATATAGTTCTCTTTAAATATTAATCTTGAGGTTTCTTCTTTGCTTTGTGTGTGTGTGTTTTATACTGATCAAAATCTTAAGTTTTTCCAAGTACTGCATCTTAATGCCTATCCTATGTAGTTTTCATCCCCTTTAAAAAAAAAAAAGTAGAAAATCAGCACCATTCACTCTCTTTTTCCCCCTGCAGAGACCTCCTTCAGGGGATTTTTGTGTAGCTATCTGCACTGTTTATTTTTTATTTATTTATTTTTTTAGGATTTTATTTATTTATTTGACAGAGATAGAGAGAGACAGCGAGAGAGGGAACACAAGCCGGGGGAGTGGGAGAGGAAGAAGCAGGCTCCCAGAAGAAGAGCCTGATGTGGGGCTCGATCCCAGAACACTGGGATCACTCCCTGAGCCGAAGGCAGACGCTTAACTGACTGAGCCACCCAGGCGCCCCTGCACTGTTTAAACCTATCACCAGGGACTTCTTTCATATCTTCCCACATTGGATACACAATTTGCTGGATCCCATGTCTTCCTGTTTTTTTCGTTTATTCCTGCAAGTGACAGCCTATGAAAAGGTAAATGTGAGATACAATTCTGTAGTCATTTCCTGTCTTAAAATATATTTATTCTACCATTATGTTGATTCATAGCTTGGTTATCAAATTCTGGGCTGAATTATTCATAATAGCCAAGACTTGGAGACAACTAAGTGTTTATCAGTGGATGAATGGATAAAGAAAATGTGGTATATACACAAAATGGAATACTACTCAGCCCTGAGAAAGAAGGAAATTCTGCCCTTTGTTGCACACACATGGGTGAGCCTGAGGGCATTTTCTGAAAAAATAAGTCAGACAGAGGAAGACAAATACTTCACGTCCTTCTTCACATGTGGAACCTAAAAAAAAAAAAAAAAAAAATGCTGGACCCAGGGGAGCCTTGGTGGCTTGGTGGATTGAGCATCTGACTCTTGGTTTTGGCTCAGGTCATGAGATTGAGCCCCAAGTTGGGCTCTGCACTCAGTGGGGAGTCTGCTTGAAAATTCTCTCTCTGTTCCTCTTCCCACTTCCTCTCTTTCTCTCTCTCAAAAAAAACCAAAAAAACCAAAACTGAACTCATAGAAATAGACAGAATATTGGTTGCCAGGGGCTAAGGGGTGGGAGAAATAGGGAGATGTTTATCAAAAGGTACAAACTCCCAGTTACAAAATGAATAAATTCTGGGGGTCTAAAGTACAACATGGTGATGATTATTAACCATAATGTGTTATATACTTGTTTTAAGAGAGTAGATCTTAAATGTTATTACCACACACACACACACACACACACACACACACACACAAGATACTGATGTGAGGGGATGGAGTGTTAACTAACCCTACTGTAGTAATCATTTTGCAATATATCTGTAACAAATCATGAAAAAAATTAATAGAACAAAATTCTAGGCTGAAAAAATATTATCCTTGAACTCGAAGATATTGTTCTGTAGCGTTCTCCCTGGAGGCTTCTCCCCCTCCCCCCAGCTTTGTTGAGATGTCATTGACATACAACATTGTGTAAACTGAAGCTGTACACAGCGTTGATTTGATACATGTATCCATCGCAAAATGATTGGCACCATAACGTTAGCTAAAAAAGCCTGCAGGGTACAAATTCCCTGGGTGTTTTATGGTCTGTTCTTTTCATTTTTAATGTTTTCAACAATTTTCCTAAGTGTGCTTCTTTTCCCATTGGTACTACTAGGCATTTGGTGGAACCATCCATTTTAAATTTGCCTTTCAGTTAGGAAAATTATTCTTGTGTTTTTTTCTGATTATTTCTCTTCTCTCTCTATTCTCTCATCTCAAGACTTTTAATAGTTGGATGTTTGATCTTCTGGCTTCATCTCTTAAGTCTCTTATCTTCTCCTGTGTTTCCCACTTCTTTTCCTTTTTACTCCAGGAGTCTAGGAAGTTCCAGGAAGCAAACTAGACTATATCTTTCTTTCCTTCTATTGAAGTTTTATTCTGGAAATTTGATTTCTAACTCAACTTGATACTCTCTTACATCATATGTCAATGAAACTAGAGGCCCTGTTACAACCCTGAACTCCTTTCCAAATTGCTCCTGCTGTGCATTTTCTACTTGGCTCCCTCTGGCTCTCTTGGCTTTCTCTCCAATTTACAGTCCTGTTTTTCACCTTTGCTTTTGGCACAGGAAGTTCCTGAACAATATTTTGCAAGCTGCTATGAAACGTCTCTTTAGACCTCATAGGGGCTCGGCCCTGTGGGGACTTCCATCAGCCACTATCAGGCCCGTTTGCTGTGGGTTGATCACAGCACAGAAGAATCCCCTGTATTATCACTGCTCCTGACTTTTGTGTTAAAAGGACTCATTTTATAAGTGAAGAACCCTCTCGTAATCAATCACCTCTCCTAACTTTTCTTTTGCCATCGACACAAAATTTCTAGAATCAGATTTGGTGAAATGATTGGGTACTTCTATTGCATAAGGTACAAAGAGTAAGAAAAAGTAACAGAAAATTTCATGGCCACTTTCTTTCTGGCCGCGGTTAATAATGTGTGGCTCACAGAGCAGGCAACTGTTCGCAATGCATTGAACTCTGCCAGAGCAGGATACTGTCTCTGAGTATAAGATTGGGTGGCTTACTTTCCTTCCAGGCTGGCTCAGAGCAATTATAATGAAGCTGATGATATCAGCTGCATTGAGAGAAAAGCACTGCGTTTTGAGACATATTTTGTAGCTGTGAAAATGGATTCAGGGAGGTCTAGCTAGAGGTTACACATCTAGTATATGTCATAGTTTTGTGTGTTCCTGTCTCTCGACGTCTCCCTATACTCTACACTGCCCAGATTAACCTCCCTTCCCTTTGCCATTCCGTCAGAGCGTGGTGGTGAAGAGCCTGAGCCCCCAAATCAGGCAACTATGGATTTAAATCCCTGTTCCATCACTAGTGACCTTGACTCGCTCAGCGACTTGCTCTGTCACTGTGACCTTAGAAAGGTGATGTGCCCATCTAGATCGACTCTCCACCCTCCCCACCTCTTCTCTTCCCTAGTAGTCTGGCCTCTGTGCATGTATCTGGCGCTTCTGGCTGGTTTTAGCTACACTGAAGCATGGGAAGAGAATGAGGCTGGGTATCCACTCCCCACTTCCTTCCATCTCCCTTAGGCTGGCTGCATCCCTCTGCAAAAGGGGATCCTGTCAGATGGTCCTCCCCACTTAGCTCTCTTTCTGGCTTCTGGTAATCATTCCCTCCTGCCCCAGGTTTAGGGAGGGCAATGGCCTCAGCATTACCCATGTCAGGGTACTGTGTTCTCCCTTATGAACTCCTCACACCCTGCCTATACTTTGGCAGACAGCACTTTTATTAAACCCTCCTCCAACTAAACTATTTCTGAGTGCTCCCTCTGTTTCCTGCTGGACCCACAAATACATCGGAGACTCGATTTATTTTTAAGTAAAATCAGTATAAGAATATTATTTGCCCCATAGACTTGCTGTGAGATCAAATGAGATATTAGATATTAGACCTAAGGCATAATGCGTCACATGCAGAAGACACTTGATACATTTTAGCTATTACTATTAGTTGGAGCAATATCATTCATTTAAAAATAAGGTTAAAATTCACCTACCATTGATTACACGTCCACATTCTGTTTTTCTAATATTTCTGCATGTTGTTTTTTTCCTACAGTATCCTATTGTAAGAAATGTTTCTTTCTCACTTTCTTTTCTCTTGTCTCTCGTGTTTTGTCCCTTTATCTAATAAGTTTCTTAAAAGATAACTAGTAGGTAATGCTAAAGGATCATTTATTAAATAAACAGGCTGAAAGAGATTATGGTTATACATATAGGTAAGAGTTCCTATTGCTAATGCAACAGTCATGGACAAAAAAGTAAGAATAAAAATGAGTCCCTACTGAGGGCAGGTAGTCTGAAGGCTGCCTACAGGTTTCAGCTCATGGCTTAGTGAGTGAGTCAGTGGATTCTCCAGACATGGAGATAAGAACAGAAAATCTCTTTACGAAGAGAAGAAATCCAAACCTGCTTAGAACAGGGAAGTTCTGGCAGGAGTTAGCAGGACGAACTGGTGGACCTTCACTTTCCTCATCTTTAATTCTATGATTGGTCTTGACAGAAAGAGAAAGCAGCAGAGAAGGTGCCCAGGAACAGGCTTAGTGACTAGTACCTAATACCATCAAGGTTTAATCTTTGTTCATCTAAATGCAAAGCATTGCTTTGTACAAGCAAGAGCAGAAAAAAACATCTCGGGAACAGATGTAAGAAAGCACTCTTTCCTTTTGAGCAAAGAATGTGGTTACTGTAGGCCACCACTGCCAGAACCAGAGGACACCATGCTGGCTAACGGAAACCACATGGCTCTGGTAAAGGAAGCCGTGGATAAATATGAATTATTTTCAGCTGAATGACCTTCAATTATCTCCTTCATGGTGAGCCCTGGTTTTCTGCCATAATCTTCCTTTGGGTACCTAGAGAAGAGAACAACAAAGGGGCTCCATTATAGAGTGATTTATGGAGGACGTGTACAAAAGTCCCAGGTTCCCGTCCTTATTTTGGTACTGACTCACTGAAACATATGGGACCCATTCAAAATCTACTTATTATGGATCCAATCTCTTAGCCTCACTTTGGTAAGATTCCCCCACCACTGCAAAATGGAGTTAGTCTTTGTAGATTTCCTAATTCCAGGGATGCTGTGAGTTGGGACAGTAAGATGATCCACTTTCCTTCACACCAGCTCTAATATCCTAGTGTTTTTTTCCCCTTATCTCCTGTGCTGTCCTAGGCCTGTGGTTAAACATCTCAAAGATGCCAAGACTGAATAGTCATTTCCCTTCCCCCCAGCTGAAACTTGTTCTTAACCAACTTCCCTTTACCAAAACCACTTTTTTTCATCATAATGACCTTATTTTGATAGCTATTACATGCCTTTTTAAAGAAAGGGAGGGGGTGGAGTGGTCGCAGGAATTTTTTCATAGTAAGAAAACTGTTTATTGAAAATATAACCTTTTGGGGGAGATTCACTTGTAAGACTTGCACCATCTCTTTCCTTGGATTTTGCTAAATTTTTCTCAACAGTTTCAACATCCATGAGAACATCTCCACCTACATATCTTATCAAACTCAAACTTCTCATTGATAAAGTTAAATTCGCCTTGTTTCTTTTTTCTTGGCTTTCCTCAGTTCTGTCTCCCTATCTCTTTCCTTCCACTTCAAACTAATTTCTCTTTTTTGGATCTATTTCTGTTAATAGATCCATAGTTTTTCTAGAAATCAGGTTTCGTAGAGCCTCCTCCTTTCCCTTATTAAGTTTACTGATTCTGGTATAATAACGATCAAGAAATCAGATTTATTTTTAGGTCCTTGATTGAGGCCTAAAACTGAGAGGAGCTCGGGGATAAATAACAAAGATCAGATCCCAAACAAAGACTTTCACCTTCTCAACAAATATCTCTCCATCAACGTTCTCCTCTGACTCCTAGATAATAATTTTTCCCCTGTGGATATTTCCTAAAAACACATAAACATGCTATTATTTCTTTCCCTTAAAAAGTACCCCTTCAAACAAAAACAAAAGCAGAAACAAAACCACCCCAAACAAAAACAACTGTACTAGTTTCTTAGGGCTGCCATAACAAAATGCCACAGACTGGGGGGTTTAAATAACAGAACTTTATTTTCTCACAATTCTGGAGTCTAGAAGCCTAAGATCAAGAAGTTAACAGGTTTGGTTTCTCCTGAGGTCTGTCTTCTTGGCTTGCAGATGGCTTCCTGTCCACTGCGGTCCTTCCATGTGTGCACATCCCCAGTGTCTCATGTGTCCTAATCTCTACTTCTTATAAGGACACTAGTCTTGTTGGATTAGGGCCCATCCTAACAGCCTCATTTTAACTTAATTACATCTTTAAGGGCCCTATCTCCAAGTATAGTCATTTTCTGAGATACTGGGGATTAGTGCTTCAATATACAAATTTGGGGTAAAACATAATTTAGGCTCTATAACCCAAACTAATAATAGCAAGAAACACTAAGACCCTCTTTTAACCCCACTTCTCTCTCTTACTACCACCTCATTCTCCATTCCTCTTTACAGAAAACCTTCTTGAAAGAGTTACATATGCCTGCTGTGTCCAGCTTCCTCCTCCTGTTCTCTCTTAACCCCACTCCATTCAGCCTTTTGCTTTCACCAACCCACCAAAGGCACTCTGGTCAGGGTCCCTAACAACCTTGGTGAAAATCCAGTGGTCACTCTCAGTGCTCATTTTACCTGATAGAGCAGCAGCCTCTGACATAGCTTATTGACCCTCTTCCTTGATACCCTCTACTCACTTGGCTTCAAGAACACCACACTCTCTCGGTTTTCTTCCTGTCTTCCTGATTATGCTGTCCCAGTCTCTTTTCCTGGTTCCTCTTGTTCTTCCAGAACTGTTAGGGTTGTAACAACCTGGACTGTCCTCTTTATCGGCATTCATTCCCTTGGTGAACTTATCCAGTTTGATAATTTTAAACACCATCAATATACTGGACTCCCAAATTTATATCTCTAGTCTTCACTACTGAATTTCAGATGCCTATGTATCATTTCCATATGTACATAATACATACAAAATTGAATTCCTGATCACCCTCCCCAAAACCTGCTCCATCTGTTATCTTTTCACCTCAATTTTTGGCAGTTCTTGCTGGTTACTCAGCTCAACAATATTAAGAAATTCTTGACTCATCTCTCATTCCATGTTTTACTCACCATGAAATCCTGTTGGCTCTACTATCAAAATGTATTTCGAATCAAATCACTTCTCACTGCTTCTATTACCACTAATGTGTGCCAAGACATGAACTTTCCTTACTTGGATTACTGTAATTGCCCCCAGAATGGTCTCCCTGAGTCCACGCTTGACTCCCTAATGTCTATTCTTGGTAAAGCAGCCAGCGTGATGCTTTGAAAATCCAAGCCTGATCTTGTCAATCCTAGAGCTAGAATCCTACAGTGGCTCCAACATCATTCATTGGAAAGACTAGCCTTTGCAGTGGTCCAAAGGCCCTTCATGATCTGCCCTTTCTTCCATCTTTGACTTCATCTTTCAGTATTCCTCCCTCACTTGCTATTCCAGTCACATGGGTCTCACTTTTTCTAGCACACAGCAAGAACGTTCCTGCCTCAAGGCCTCTGAGCTAGTGGTTTCATCTGGAGCATTCTTCTTCCAGATACCCACATGGATAACTCACTCTTCTCACTCAAGCTTTTGTTCAAATTACACCTTTTCAATAGGGCCTGCCTGACCACCTTTTTAAAATTGTAAATTTCCTCAAGCTCATCTCCACCGTTGTGATCCCTCTGACTCTATTCTATTTTTTAATCTACTTAATCTATTCATAGAATTTATCACCGTCTAATGTACTATATGATTTACTCAATTATTATGTTTAATGTTTTCATCTACTATAATGTCAACTCCAGAAGGGTAGAATTTTTTTTTATCTGTTCACAAGGATATCCCAAGCACTTAGACTAGGTCCTGGCAAATAGTAGTTATGTGATATACACATGCTAAATGAATAAAGGAGTGATTTGAGGGAAAGGATCTTAGAAGATGGGATTCTTTCAGCTGAGTTTATTCTATTACTACGTTCTGTGTAAATAAATTGGTGGATCAAGAAAGACTCTCATGGGCTGTTTAAGACTAGAAAGACCACCATGAAGACAGACTTTTCTAGGAAAGGTTGGAATCACCAGAGCAGCAAGGCCACATTTGTCTGAAGTTTCGTACCAGAGTAGCTCTCACTAGAAGGGACCCCAGTCCTGAAGTCTGCCTCACATTCTCTGACACCTTCCTTTACTCACATCTTTCTCCATCTGTCATGAGACCCTATATGTGACTTAACCGTGAAAGACTGTGGTCATCTTGATCTTGCCTGTTTGTTCATACCTGATGCTTCAGTCATGCAGGTGTCATTTCCCACCTCAGTTCCAATTCATACTGGCTTCCCATCCAAATCTTTGTTGACTCATTTTGCCACACTGAGTAAAACAGGCAGTGGTATTTTCACATTAAGTAGTATTACATTCTAGCAGTCACCTCCTTCTTGAAGATATTTATTTAGTTCTATACTGGTTTATAACAACATCCAAATTTACCTCCAAACCCCAGTCTCCTTTACCTTACTCTTTGCATTTTTTTTTTAGATTCAACTTCTGAAAATACAGCTCTGATCTCATGAGACCTTGAATAGCTCCCCCAAACTGCTGAATAAATTCCAAATCCCTTCAATTAGTATTCAAGGCTATCTATAATCTATCCACAGTCCAGCTCATCAGCCTCAATTCTCACTAAGTCCCTATGCAGACCTTAAACTTTAGGCAAAATGGACCACTTAATGCTCGTTAAACACATCTAATTGCTCTCTTGCTTCCATGCCTTTCTCATACTGGTAATTCCACTTGGAGTGTTCTTTATTCCTTTTCTACCTCTTGAGTTCCTTTTGTCTCAGGCTGAGTTTAAATATCATCCCCTTTATAATATTATGAAATTACTCTGAAGCATCCTTCAATGAAGAGATATTTCCTTTCACTAAACTCCCAAAACACTTTATCTGAATCTCTCCTAAAGCAACGACCGCTTCTGCTATTATATTTATACATGCAGTTGCTCTTTTTCTTCTCTCTATCTGTCCCCCTGCCTCTAGACTGCGAAATCTCCCTCAACTGGCTGAATTTTATTCGTCTTGGTGTCCTCCACAGTTCTTAGCTCCATGCCTGGCACCTCAGAGGTGCACATTAATGAATCTGTTGAATAGATGTTGAAAAAGTTTCTAATTTTCTGTCTTGGGCTATGTAACTCCATACTGACTCCTCGTATCCCTTCCCTCTTACAACACCCTACTCTTCTGCCATCTGCTTTATTTCCTTCTCTGGTACATTTGGCTTTGTCATTTGATTTCATGCTTTAATCTATTCAATAAAGAAAATATGTAAATTAGTGAAGGTTTCAAATTATTATTTCTTCATGTGTACACTCACCAAATTGGTTCATGTATTTTTTTTTAAAGATTTTATTTATTTATGCGACAGAGATAGAGACAGCCAGCGAGAGAGGGAACACAAGCAGGGGGAGTGGGAGAGGAAGAAGCAGGCTCATAGCGGAGGAGCCTGATATGGGGCTCGATCCCATAACGCCGGGATCACGCCCTGAGCCGAAGGCAGACGCTTAACCGCCGTGCCACCCAGGCGCCCCGGTTCATGTATTTTTTAATGAAGAAATACATATTCTATCTATAGCCCTTATCTCTTTGTCTTGTGTGTTATACAGTTTCAAAATATGTTCATATTTATTTTCTTATGCAACTGTGAAGGTCCAAATAGAAATTCTTTTTTTTTTTTAAGATTTTATTTATTTATTCATCAGAGAGAGAGAGCAAGCACAAGCAGGGGGAGCGGCAGGCAGAAGGAGAAGCAGGCTCCCCACTGAGCAAGAAGCCCCATGTGGGACTCGATCCCAGGACTCTGAGATCATGACCTCAGCTGAAGGCAGACGCTTAAGCAACTGAGCCACCCAAGCATCCCCCAAGTAGAAATTCTTAAAGAATAAAATGTGTTCTGATTTTTTTTTGAGATCAGAAGTACTAAAAACCAAATTGTGGATGATCCAGGATGGTCCTCTTTTCAAATATCCTCTCCTGGTGTAAGAACATGTGTCCAAGTTTGGCTTCAGATATTATAGTTGGTATGGTAAACATTTCCTATGCTTTGATCCCTTCTTGTTCTCAGGCACTTGGGATCCTGAGTGAGGGGAGGAGAGGTTTTATAGCACAAGAAAGAGTGAAACAGAACAGTAATTGGCTTTTGACTAACCGACCAGCATTTATTGAGCACCTCCTCTGTATTGGACATGAGCTAGATTAGAAAGACCTTGAGGGAAGGGACAGAGACTGATTCATCTTTGTGATCACTTTCTGCAGTCCAACATGCCAAGTTTAATTTACTCATTAAGAAATGTATGAACCCTTTGCTATATACTAGGCAGGGTGCTAGACACTGAGTAAATGATGATGAATATGTTTGGTATCTGATTTTAAGGAACTTACAGTAAAAAGAGGAAACAGATAAAGAAAAAAAACTGTTACAATATAGTGTGACAGGTTCTGTGCCAGGCATTTCTTCAGGATGTAATAGAAGCACCTAGAATGCTTAGCTCCAGTATCACTGTTCTTTGGAAGCCTATCCTAGGTATTAAAAAAAGTTAGTAGGAACTCAATTTGCGTCTGCTCACAAAGGAATTACTATGAAAATTTAACCACAATATAAGGCCAAATGTAGTAAAAAAAAGCCAGTGAATGGGAGAGGCAGTGAGGGCTGAAGGAGTTTGCAGGGAGATTAATTTGGGATGCGTGGTTTATGGGGGCTGGGACTGAATGCCCAAACCCAGTCCAACTGATGATCCCCCCAAATTTTATTGAGATTAAATTCTTGGTCTGATGCCCTATAAGAACAGAGTCATAGGTCAGCTTATGCTGAAGAACATTTTTGTACCCACATTAGAGTTAAAGCTGGGATAGCTGCTTGGATTAATTTTGGTGTATGTGACATTTTGACTCTCTGAACAGAGATTATATTGACATCCTATGCAGCTATGAACTTTCCCTTGCTACTCTTTGTGGGACCTTAGGAAATAAATCTTAAATGAGTGTGACAAGAAAGTCTGTAAAATGATCTGCCTGTGTTTATTAAAAGGTAGTGAAGTCTCTCTAACCAAAAGATGAGTTCTTTACATCTGGGAAAGAGAGAGTTGGATTCTATCTGCTTCATCTATCATAAGCTTCTAGCTGCGGTCCAACAGTTGAATATTTATTACAAGCAATGATGGAAGAGGCAAGAAGAGCCCAGTTGATTTTCCAGATCTAAGGCTGTGTTTCGAGCCGCCACTTAAAAAAATGCTTTGACTTAAACACTGAGCCAACTTGATTTGGAACTGTCACCACCAAGAGAGACAATGTCTGGAATACTTGCAGTGTCATTTCTGGGTAGTCTGTCTTTTATGACTTGTCATGCATTACTAAAGAGAGACAAGTGAATCCTGTGTGGGACTGGGGACTACATGAAGCCATTAGTGCTGTCATAGCAGGCAGAAATAAGACCACCAGGCACAACAGAAGACCACCCAACACAAAACATGAGCTCCCATTGGCAGCATCAGCCAGATTATGTGCTCCTGACATTTGCATTTCAGAACGTCGAGCCACCAAGCGCGTTGTAGGATAATTATTGCTTTGTGAAGCAACTCTCACAATGTGGACCACCAGTTCTGGTTCGGGTTTCTTCTTTTTATTAGCACCATCTGAGAATGTCTGTGGTAGAGACATTGGTGAATTTTGTCTGTCCTGTGGCCAAAGGAATGAAAGGAAGAGCAACTTTGTTTGTTAATATGGAGGAGTTCAGCAACAAAAAGCCCATGACACATGTCTGAAAGAGGCTTCATTGAGGGCTTTTTAACTTTTTTTTCAAACAAAGCATACCAGAATGTTTACTACTCCTTCTCAAAGTACACTTTATGTGCAAATGGCCTTGTACTAATTTCAGAGCTTCGGTGGGATCTTTTATCCAACCAAGTTTTCTGGTCACTATTTTTATTTCAGACAGACCCAGCTGTTTCTTGGTTTTAAAAAAACAAACTGAAACAAAATAAAATGCTTTTTTTTTCTAGAGGAAGTCAATATGTTTGTTCAAGATAAGTTATTTCTTTTACTTTTTTGTAAAGGAAAAATCAGTCCAATTTCTCTTCTTTTGTCCCTTTCTGCTTAGACACTTCCTTGCCTTTTTAAAATTTTATTGTACCCCTTATATTGAGTGTCTTGGTCAGATTTCAAAATCTGAATTTGCCAATACTGATTCCTGTCTGATTTGCTTATTTTCTGATGACCATTTTGTTGTTTGGCTTTTTGTTATTGGTACAGTCTTCTCTTGTATTCTCATTTACTAAGTTAACATTCTGTAGAAGGTTATTGACAGATTTCCCTAGGTATTTACAATCCCTTACACAACTACATATCTTTCTCATCTTTATGATTTTAAGCCTTTTAAATTCAACTTTTTTTCCAAGAAATTTTCCATTTTCTTTGAGCGTTTTGGACTCAAGGAGAATGGATAACTCATCCTTAAATCAGTTACTCAGCACCTTAGTTTTCCTCTTGAGACTTATTTAGATCGAAAATCTTACTGTGAAATTGATTTGACATGTTACTGTCATTGTTCATAAAACTGATCTGTGGTGGAAGTAACAAAGAAGTATCTCAACACAATTATAGAGAGAGGTTAAATTTTATATCTAATGCATAAATCTCTTTTCAAATCCTTTGGCAAAAATCAATCAAAATTGAGCTATCTTCCATTGAAGCCAATCTCTGGAGCAGTGTTAGCAGTAGAACAGGGACTTTTTACCATTCCAGTCTGTTGCTTGAATATGCAACACTGCTGTGTTACTGGCAAGATTATGATTCAATTAGCATTTATTCAGAGGGGATACATCTTCCGAATCCTTCCAATTCAACAAGAGCAGAGTATGTAGGCATCCTACACAATGCACAGCCATAAAAATTTGGTGGAAAAATGGCAGGACTTTAACATAACTAGAGAAAGCTGTAGGCAAAAAAAAAGGGGGGGGTGAAAAATTGTAAAAGGCCTAGATCTCGAAGAAAATAGTCATGAAGGTCATGGATTTGACAATTTAGATTTCTGTTTCACCTCTGCATATGCATAATTTGTTTTTGAACTCACTGTATACACCATGATTTCCAGTAACTCATCCCAAATTGAATTCTGTCCTGCAATGTTGAGGTTTCCAAATACTAAATTATTTACCAGCTATGGAATGATGATCCAGATTTCTCAGCAATTCACCCAAGTCTCTTCTGACCATCATTTCCTTGGTATTCTTATAAGAAATTCTGAGTTTCTCAAATTGGTAGATAAACTCTTTGGGTTTACTTGTGTGAGTTTGTCTTCCTTGTCACCCAGGAGATTTCTCTACTTTCCCATGCCCTGCATCATTCTTTAATCCCCGGGGGCTGATGTGTCCATTTCCTGTGGGGTAGATGCTTAGCCCAAATGTCTGTAACCACGAAGATTCCCCCAAGGTTCTAGGAAGGTGGGAGGAGGTGGTTCTTGGTGCCTGGTGTACACAGTTTGTGTCTCAGGAGAAGAATCATAGTCAACAATTAACTCAGCATTTGTCAAAAATACTGGCACATGCACATGGCTTTTAGCTCCCCAAGGATTTGCCCTCTGCTTTGCTAACCTCAGGATACTGGCCAGCCACACGGAATGACCGCCAAGCACAATCCAGCTCATGCAGCCAGAGGCTGCTCCACTTGACTGTCTGGAAATCATTCTTTCACTCACTTGGGAGGTTCTGAGGCCTCTTTATTTCCTCAGAAACAAGGCCCACCCAAATGATTTCAAGAGCACATTGCAGCGCAGTCTCTACAGGCAGACAAGCTGTGAAAGTTGGAAATCTGTAGCTCCTCTCCTTCCCCATCCAGTGCGGTACATTCTTTTCCCAACCACATAGGTTTACAGCCTCCCAAGACCTTTCTCGTGAGAGGCAATAGAACCCAGTGTCAGGTTTAGTTAAGATGAATGATTAGGAAAATCTGTAGCTACTGGGAAGGAGGTTCCCAGTTGAATATCAGCAGTGACCACAGGAGGTGAGGGTTTGCCTTTTTTCCATCTGTTGTCAGGAATAACAGAAAGGAGCAGAGGGCTCTGGTTTGCCTCTCAAGTTCCCAGCTCCATTTCTCAGCACTGCCAATGGTGCACTGGGTAAGAGGATGAGGCTTCCTTTCCATGTCCCTTCCCTGGTGGGCTGGCCACAGGGAGAAGGAAAATAGAAGGGAAGTCACCTCAATGTTAAGGTCCTTGCCAGGTCAGCATGTGAGCAGATCCCCTTCACCCGCAGTACTACTCCAAGATGTCTATATGCCAAAGACACCAAAGTGACAATAAATACCATCTTTCACGCTGACTTCCCCTTCTCCTGATCTCAGATCAAAATGGCCTTTCTTTATCAAACAGATACAATAAACATATGAAAACATGACCAATTAAAAATAGAAATTTAGTGAAAATAAATTTACGCTCTACTGTTCTTTTTTCCTTCATTCATTGCTTCCTTTCCAGTCTCTAAATTAGAAGCAAACTTCAGTAACAGACTTTCTAGCTTACGTATCAGACGACGTCGCTTTTTTGCTCTCCAATCTCCAGTGGCTCGCCACCATCTGTGGAATGTAGTTCATGGTCTTTAGCGTGAAGTCACACACCTGAACTCAAGCCGTGCTGAATTATCCCAGCTCCCCAGATCATTAGGCCCTTTCGAGTCCTATCTCTATGCACAGGCCATTCCCCTGACCTGGAACGCCTTCTTCCACAGGTCTGCTTCCCAACTGCTACCTCAAAATGCTGCTTGAATATCACCCCCATTCGCAAGCCCTCTCCAGTCCTCCCTTCTCCCCCCGCAGAGTCAAGCCTGCCATCCTCACATCGTGGAATTGTGTATGTACTCTTTTTATAACATGCCATATTGTTTTGTTGTTGTTATTTTTGCTGCATCTGTCGCTTGCATATCTTCTTCCCTAGGAGCCTGGGATTTCCTTTGGAGCAGGAGTTTTGTTCTATTGTCACATCCACCCCAGGGGTTCTAAATGCCTGTCATCGCGGGCTCATTACACCGTTGCAGAATGAATGGAGGGAAATTTAAAAGACAGACAAATAAACCATATATGTATACAAATGTGTGTATATATATTCCATTTCCTAAATTCACATACCTTTAAAAATGCTTTCTCTTCCTTTTTTATATCCTATAGAAGTGGTACAGTCCTTCTTGTTCCCTTCTTCTTGTCCTTATTTCTCGACTTTATCTTTTTGGAAAAGATGGTATTTAGCACAGGCTCTCTCCCTACCATTACGGCCACGGCTGCATTCTTCTATCAGAGATCCAAAGACATCAGTGACTGCCAGCAGCCCTCTCTCCTGGCTGCAGCTCTCACTGGGTTCATGGTCCCTTTGGGCCTGGAGTAGAAATCATTTCCCACTATAACCAGTGCATGGGTTATTCTTCCAGCCTCCATCTCTGTAAATCCACTCCTTCATTAAATGCCCTTCCCTTTTGAGTGTGCTGTTTCCCACGTGCACCATAGCTGATACTGTGCTCAAATTATTGACTTACTGCTCTCCAATCCTTTAATTTATAAACCAAGAATACTAATTTCTTCCACTTACTTACATCACACTGATAACTGCGGGTGTCAGGAGCCAACGTCTTGAACATGCTTAGTGATTCGTGAGAGATCGCCTGCATTGAAGTTGAAATTTGTATCTTCAATCTCTGTTTCCAGTTTGACGTCTGTTTCCCATTCTGTCAGCAAACATTTATTGAGCACTACTTGCACTTTATTCTTATCTTTGATTTGAGATCTTATCTCTCCCCTTTCCGTGGGAAAATTCTTAGACCATAAATCAGAGACCATCGATTCCTGGCCATGTAATTGTCAGGCAAGTGTTGAGCCCTAGTTTCCTTATTTATGACATGGGAAGGGCAACACCCCTCCTTACAGAGCTTACAGAGCTGCTGAGTGAATCAAATAAAGCAATTTCGTGAGTAACTTATGACAATCATATTTACTACTTGTATGGTTTCTGCTGTCTTCATGTTCTTACACTGTCAGTATCTTTCCTCCATTGTGCATCTTTTTTAACAACATTTTTTTCTTCCTGCTTTTTCAGTTTTCTTCTCCTTCCATAATTCTTTCAATGCCCCTCTTCTGCACGTGCCACACTTTTCATGGGTCTGTTCAAAATGCTCCCTTGTAAACATCTTAAAGGATGATTTGTTTTTCCTTTGGAAAAAACATGCAAATTCAGGGGAAATTCAAACATGTGCCTGGAATCAAACAGATGTATAGTTTACCTTTAAGAGAATTGTGATTTTTTAAAATAAAGTCCATAATGACCAGCAGGAAGCTTCTAGGGTTCAATTGGTCAGGGCCTAAGTATTCTCTTCTCATGCTGCTGTTATAATTAATGGTCTAATAACATGGCTCAAGTGTTGTCCCTTTCCTGTTTCCACTTATTCTTGGTTCTTCTTAATTTTATTTGCTTAATGATTTATTTGTTTAATTTTGAGCGCCAGACATTCGCGTGGTGGTGTGTTTCTATGAAAAGCATAGTCCTCCCTCCCAGGAAGCGAGCAGTCACATGGGGATAAAAAGGAACATAACCAGAGGAGAATCTGGTAATTACAAGACATGTTAGGGAGAACACATGACTGGGGTTTGGTCTGATTTGTGCCCCGATGTATTCACAGCATCGAAAAACAGTGCCTTGAACATAGTAGGTCCTCAGTAAATATTTGTTCAATTTATAAATGAATTTTGATGTTAAAAATGTACATTAAGAGTTAGTCAGTTAGAGGGAATGGAGTGAAGGGTTGGAACAGCCAAAGGGAACAGCATTTGCAATGGCCCAGTGGGAATAGAAAGCATAATAACTATGGGGAACTGAGGTTTCTGTGTGGCAAAGGCTTAGAGTGGGGAATGGATTTGATGAGAGTTGACCCAGTAAATCAAGGTATCCTTTAATAATGACCACCAACTACTAGTACCTCCCACGGAGCAGGAGCTTTCCCTACATTATCCTAAAACCTTAAAACAAGACTATGAGAAAGAGTATTATTCAGACCTCTTTGTTAATTTCAACCTGCTTGTCCCCAAATGCAAACGGTGATGTTATCTGAGAATCACAGGGTACCTGGCCATATACTCCCCTGATGACAGACAAGACGACTGGGCTCCTGCGTTGGAATTCAGCTGCCTCTGGGAAGAAGAGTTCAGATTTAGGAGTGTTCTTTCAGCTGCTCTCAGATTCTCATTCTTCGGGAATACATTTGAGAGGACCCTAGATAATAAATGATCTCGAGCTTTCAATTGCGGTGCAATGTTTCATTGAGCAGTTGGATGCCAAATTTCAGCAAAATGTGGAAGAAGTACACTAGAGGAAGTTGAACTGGAGCATAATTCTACTGAGAACAAAGAACCCTGGGAAAACACTATGTTCTCTGGCTAACCCATCAAAAGGTGTGAGTTTTGGAGTGGGCTAGACCAAAACAGCAGAAATTATGGCTATTTCAAATTCTAAAACTTTCAAGTTAGTGGTTGGAAACTTATGCTAGGGGTTAGCATTAAGAGGTTCCAAGAATGCTAGACTTTCTGTGTTGGAAAGGATCTTGCAAATCCTGTAGTCTGACTTCCTTGTTTTATAGATGTGGAACCTGAGGTCAGAGAAGCTCTATATCTCACAGCTGCGTGTGGACGTCTGCGTTCTCTCTATGGCACCACATTATCTCCTGATAATTTTTAGGTGCTACTTTTCTGCTATGAAATACTCTCTTTAATAACTAATAGGGTGCACAGAATTGTATCGCTCTTGTTTAGTGGGCTACTTGCCAGTCAGTTGTCCATTTAAAAAACTATTCATTTGTAGCTCCTTTAAGGATGGGGAAAAACTCCATGGAGGAAGAACTCTCAGCACAATATTCTTCCATCTTGGTTTTTTTTGCAATTTGTGTTATTTTTATTTAATAATTCACACAATTCTTTTCATCTAAGGAGCTCCAAATACTTTGCCCACATACATGCTTAATCGTTCTGCAGCATGTCGCAAGTATTATTGATACAATATTAGTTTAAGAAACCAAAGGTCAGATAGATTGAGTTACTGGCTTACCTTCGGGTCGTACAGGAATCACAACCAGAATCGAGTTCTGAAGAATACTAATTAACCTCAAAGGTCACTGTTAGCCAGAGATTCCTCTTGGAGGGTCTCTGTGCAATGAAAAGGCAGATTATAACGGCCTCAGAGACTGCCTGGAGAATCCCTGAAAAGTTTTGCAATCAACCCTCCCTCATTGAAGGTTGAGCTTTTTTACAAGAGAACTTCATGAAACAACTGATGGGGTGCTTGATGCGGTGCTTTCCTCCATCATCACTGACAGCGAAGCTTTAGGAGGAAAAATGAACAAATAAAACACCTGAGCTGATGGAAACTAATATGGAAGCATCTGGTAGAGTAACTGGCAGAGAGGGGGTACTCATTAAACGTTTATTGATGGGAAGAAGGAAAGGGAAGGAGGGAGGGTGGAAAGAGGGAAGGGCTTTTAAAACAGCTTTTGAAACAGAAAAGAATGGACCCAAAATTCAAGTGGCTTAGTATCCCAGAGAGAATGTAGCTGCAGTATTTGGGCCTCTTCAACATAGTCTATTTGCAGAATTCGTGACTAACATTCGGAGTGAAGTTTTGAGTTTAATTTCAAGGAATATTTGAAAAACCTATTTTGTTGAGGTCTCTTGTCATATATTTGCATAACTGAAATAACTTGGCCTTTTGGCCGAACTGTTGCATAAGAAATATTTTGTATGTAGTTACACAGAGCTGAGTGCAAGCACTGTATTAATAAAGTACATGGAACTATGGAAAAGAGACTCTCTTCTCAAAAGAGACATCTCAGTTGGTAAATCCCTTTTGTTATAAAATTATTGAGCTTAATGATAAACCTTTGGTAAAAGTACTCTGTAATTGTAAAACTCATAACCCATAATCTTTGAGGAACTAGGGTTTTGTTAAAATATTTTGTTAATTTTTAAAGTTTAAAACAACAGGCTGGAGACGATGATGATAGAAATATCTCTCTGTGTTGTGTGAGAAAGGGTCAGCTTTGTGGCAGGATATTCTCTCATAGTGAGTTTCGTTTTTGGTTTTTTGTTTTTTTTTTNTTTGTTTGTTTTTTTTTAAGATTTTATTTATTCATTTGACAGAGAGAGAAAGAGAGAGGGAGAGAGGTAGGGGGAGAAGCAGACTCCCGCTGAGCTAGGAGCCCAACATGAGGCTGGATCCCAGGACCTGGAGATGGTGACCTGAGCCGAAGGCAGCCACTTAACCATCTGAGCCCCCCAGGCGCCCCTCAGAATGAGTTTCTAGAGCACGTCACTAATCCAAAATTCTAGGCCTACCAGTATGTTCCTAAAGAGGCCCAATTTCTTTCTTTTTTTTTTTTTTTTTAAGATTTTATTTATTTATTTGACACAGAGACATCCAGTGAGAGAGAGACAAGCAGGGGGAGTGGGAGAGGAAGAAGCAGGCTCCCAGCAGGGGAGCCTGATGTGGNATTTCTTTTTTTTTTTTTTAAGATTTTATTTATTTATTTGACACAGAGACAGCCAGTGAGAGAGAGACAAGCAGGGGGAGTGGGAGAGGAAGAAGCAGGCTCCCAGCAGGGGAGCCTGATGTGGGGCTTGATCCCAGAACAAGCGCCCTGAGCCTAAGGCAGATGCTTAACGACTGAGCCATCCAGGAGCCCCCAGAGGCCCAATTTCTTAATGAAATAAAAATGGCAGCTCCTTTCGCCAGGTNAGCTTGATCCCAGAACGACAGGAGCACGCCCTGAGCCTAAGGCAGATGCTTAACAACTGAGCCATCCAGGAGCCCCCAGAGGCCCAATTTCTTAATGAAATAAAAATGGCAGCTCCTTTCGCCAGGTCTGCTCAAGCACTCCCCTGACTGCCCTTTCTACCTTTGGAAACTTCCCACCAAGAAACCCTGGCTCAGTGCCTGTCTCTCAAGTACCTCTTCTCTCCTTCCACCTCTTGAGTCCTCTCCACCCCACCCCACCTGCCTGCCACCCCCACCATGCCAATCTCCAACATTAAAACCAACAAATCCCATTTGTAGTTCAAATTCTGGCCAAATGCTACCTCCTTTGTAAAGAGTGCCCCGTCCCACTTACTAGGCAATTCACTTCTTTTCTGAAATTCCAAAGTACTTCATAATTGGTGCACAGCAGAGGGGAGAACGCTCATGTCTCCTCTTTTGTGCATACTTTTCTTTCTTTCCTTTATTATAAAGATCTTATTTATTTGAGAGGGAGAGAGAGAGCAGAGTGGAAAAGAGAGCACGAGGCTGGGAGAGGGACAGAGAGAGAGGAAGAAGCAGACTCCCCACTGAGCAGGGAGCCCAACACCACTCGGGGCTCCATCCCAGGAACCCGAGATCATGACCTGAGCCAAAGGCAGACGCTTAACTGACTGAGCCACCCAGGCGCCCCCTGTGCCTAATTTTCTTATCTCTACCACTGGAATATAAAGGCAAAGAACTGGACTTGTTTGTTCTTAAATTATCTACAATGCTTAACATAACGCTTAGTACATTTTAAGCCCTCAGTGACTATTTGAAAATTCAATAAGTCTAAAAAAGCCACTCATGGGACATCACAAAACCTGATTACTTTCTTTCCTGAATAATGATGATTAAAATTAAAATAATAGCAGCTGACTTTTATTAAGGATTTGCCACGTGCCAGATAGTGTTATGTAAGTACTCCACATCTATTTATTGCCTGGACAATCCTGCGACTTGGATTTGATTACCATTTTCGTTTTACTGACAAGGGAGCTGAGGGAGAAGTTAGGGAATTTGCTCAAGTTATGCAGAACGAATGCTACGTGAAACGACCAGGATTAAAACCCACCCAATGTGGCTCCAAAGCTCTCACTCTTAATTTCTTTACAAACATCTCATCTCTTTCAGCCTTGCCCTAATATCCCCAATACACGAAGTCTCGCGTGAGTACCTTCTTTCCCAGTCCACGAACATATTCATGTCCCCTCTTGAGAAGACCACATGTGTTGCAGTTACCAGCAGTGAGTGAGACTTTGGCCATCCTCAAAGAGAGCCACATTGTCTGCTTGATAAAAGCCATAATTTTCCTGACCTGCTCCGAGCTCGGCCCCCTCAAAGCAAATGCAGGCAGACACTTGGCAACTGGGCTCTCCCAGACTCTCAAGCTCAGGGCTGTGTTAGTGTTGGCAGTGGGGACTGTTTGCTTCCTCCCCATTTCATGAACTGTCACATCAGCCTCTTTGATCCTCCCAGGGTCTTAAGTGTGCCAAAATCGTTACTCCACGTTCTTGCTCTGTTTCAGATAATTGCCAGAGAAAACGCTAAGGTCGGTAATGACCAAGGTAGGGAAATATTGCTCCCTGCACAGTATACCGTTTATATATTGCATACTCAGAAAGGCTCCAGAGGGGACGCATTGCTTATTTTTATTGCCCCAAAGCCATGAATGGGAAAAAACGGGCATGGACAGAAATTGATACATCTGGAACAAGAGCCAGGCATGATTTACTCACATTTTTACCTGACCTGAAATTGCTTATTTAGAAAAAAGAAACATTATGAAGTCTCAGGAAAATGTCATGAATCAGAGCCAGCATGATTTCACATTGGGGTTCCATAAACTTTTTTAAGCGAAGAAACTGTCCAGGAAAATCAAATGAGCCAAAGGTAGCCTTGCCACCACGACCATCTCCATAGCAACGGTTTCACAGAGGGCTGCCTTGGGTGGCGGGTGGTACAGGCTCTGGGGCTCAAACACTCAGGGTTGAAGTGGATGGAAACCCGCTGGGTCACTTGAGGTTGTCCTTACTAGGGCACAGGGTGAGTGCTGGTTTGGGAAAGTAACAGACAAGAGACTTTCACCAAAACACTGCTTTATTGCTTCAAAAATTGTTTTTAGCTCACCACACACTACATCACTGAAACTTACAACTACAGGAAGTTGGAAGAGGAAAAAAAAACAGTTGATTAAAGCCTTCCAGCCAGCCTTAATGGTTCCCTTACCTTGTGTGTTCTTGGCACTTGGTAAGCAATATGAGCACAGTTATGAAGCAATTAGATAATAAATACTATTCTTATAGCTACCAGCTGGAAGAGACTTTAGAGACCATCAATTTTTTTTTAATTAACTAAACTCCAGACTTTATTTGAATTTCATCCGTTTTCCCATTAAGGTCCTCTTTCTGTTCCGGGATTCAATCCAGAATAACATTGCATTTAGTTGTCATGTGTCTCCAGTCTCCTCTGATTTGTGGTAGTTTCTTAATCTCTTTCTCTCTGTCTTTTTAAAAGATTTTACTTATTTATTTGAAAGTGAGAGAGAGAATGAGCAGGGGGAGGAGCAGAGAGAGAGGGAGAAGCAGGCTCCCCACTGAGCAGGGAGCCCGATGCAGGGGCTCGATCCCAGGACCCTGAGATCATGACCTGAGCCAAAGGCAGACGCTTAACCCGCTCAGCCTCCCAGATGCCACCCCCCCCTTTTTAAACTGAAGTACAGTTAACCCGCAATGTTAGATTAGTTTCAGTCAGTCTTTTGTTTTGTTTTTGTTTGTTTAATGCCCTGGACAGTCCTTAGTAGTACTGGCAAGGAATCCTGAACGTGTCCTCCACTGAGTTTGTCTGATGTCTTTCTCACCAGCAGACTGCCGTGAGGTGCTTTGGGGAAGATAACAGAGGCAAAGTGCTTTCTTATCATATTATACTGTGAGTACAGGATAACCACATGACATTATGGTGATATCAGTTTCCAACCCTTGGTTAACGTCGGATTTGCCAGGCTTCTCCTGTGTAACGTTACTATTTTCCTTTTTCCCTATTCAATTCTGTTCTTTGGAGGTGGGTCACTAAGCCTAGACCCTTCTCAGGGTATGTCTGGGTGGGGAGGGGAATCGATCTTCATGTTTTGGAGGGGAAAGCATCTATGTATATTTGACATTTTTCTGTAAGAAAGATTTGAATCTTCTCCCTCATATTTTTATTCAATCATTTACCTTACCAGAATGTACTCATGTATATATATTTATTTGATATTTGGGGTTGTAGTCCAAGATTGTTATTTATTTTGTTGATCAAGTTGCTCCAACTTCGACCATTGGGAGCTCCTTTAGGTTGGCTTCTGAGGCCTTTTGACATGTCCCCATCTATTTGTTGAGCGCTTCCTTTTCCGCAACATGCTCCAAGTTCATCTTCTGTTTTACCTGCGTGAGCTCTGGCATCAGTTATTTCTCCAGGGAGCATTTTGGTTTTTTCTTATTCAAAAATGATATTTAGAAATCAAGGAGACCATCAGTTTTTAACTCCTTCATTTGTCAAACAAGGAAGCTGAGATGCTACTGGGGGAATAAATCACCCAGAATCTGTCACCAAATTAGTGGCATGCAGGGATTTGAATCTGGGTCTGACTCCTGGTTCAGTAGTCTTTCCTTTACTTGGGTCTTTGTCATATTCTCTGTGCTTTCCCAGTGAACTTGTGCTGTATACTGAATTTTTAATGTATTTTCTACTCTCTGTGAAATCTCTATGTGCCTTCCACAGACTCAAGCACAGAGCAATCAATGAATGCATGAGTTGTCCTTCTACAACGTCCTCCTTCCGCCTCACTCTTCTCTGTCTAGTCCAGACCCTCATGAACGCTTGCTCTAGACTACTGCAATTTCCACCAATACAGGGGTTTCCTTTTTCTCTTATCCATCCTACTTGTGGTTGCCAGATCGAGGATAGAAAAACAGTTTTCATTGTCTCTTACCCAACACAGTTGTATAGAATAAAATTAAGCTTCATGACATTCTAACTCATTCTCCTCTTCCATTTCTCTCAAATCCTAAGAGCATCTTTGCAAATATGACTGCAAGATATGCTGCACAGAAAAAAGGGGCCTCCCGATAAAGTCCTTCTCAGCTTTCAGCTTTACTGTGACCAATTCCAACTCTTTCTGTCCCCGACTTTACAGTTTTCTTCCTCGTCCCAGAATAAACCCCTATTTCTCTCATAGGTTTTAACCAGTGCTCCTGGGTCTGATTTCTCTGGAGTAATTCTCCATTAATTATCATCTTTAAGACTAAGGTTACTATTCTTTCCCTTTGTACTGGCTCATTGCATTGAACATGTTTATAGGCTAAATTATTTCTCATCCTAAAACAAATTTAAAAACCTTCCCTTGCCCTTTCTTCTTTACAGCACGTTATTTTTTTCTGCCATTCACCCTCCTATAAATCAAAAGAAAAAGTCTCTACTCACAGCTCTGACATCTCTACTTACCCTTGGCTGATCGACTTCTCCTCCTGGATCCAGAGTTCCCGCTCTGACCACCTACAGTATCAGGAATGGTCTCTTTAGAGTGTATAATTATTCCTTCAGTCATGGTCACAGTAGGAAACAGCACATTGAGGGATTTAATTTTAATGAAGTGGATTTTAGTGAAGCAAAGTAACCCTGTGGTGAGGTTAAGGGAGCTGGCCTGGGGAGGTGAGGTAGCCAGAGACTAGCCAGAGCAGGAAAGCAAGGCCTGAAGCAGTAAGGGAGAGGAGCGTTATCAGAAACAAACACACACTGTAGCAATCTGATAGGAACCCTGGCCTTAGTAGAGGAAAATCAGCCTCTGCCATAGCCACTGGCCAGCAGGGAGGGAGAGGAGAAGCAATTCCTTACTTCTCTCTTCTCTTACCCTTTGATGTCCTGCTCATGTCTCCCATTGGTTAACCCAAACTTAACAGAGGGCAAGAAAAGCCCAAGGAATACAGTTTGTAGAGGTCATTTTTCCAGGGGCTAGAGAACTGGGCAGAGAAGGGTGCATAATGGATTTGGGGACGGGGAGGGGGGAAGTAAAAGGAATAACCAGCAGAGTTACATTTGGGAAGATTTTTCTGCTTACTTCTTCAAAGTTTTTCCACCCTCTGAGATCTATAATGCTGTCTCCTTTCAATGATGCATTCATTTAAAACAGTAATATGCACCTAATATGTTGAGAGTGCCATGCTTGATACTGGAGCTCTGGTGGTGAAAAGGCAGGTGCTGCCCCTTCCTTTCACAACATAAGGAACCTTATGTTGTGACCATTCCTTTTCAGACTACTCCACCAGTTCGTCCCTTCTCCCCGTCATTTAATATTGGCATGCCTCAAAATTTTCTCCTGGGGTCACCTCTCTCTACAGAGCGAGATTCACCCCAGGGCTTTTGTTCTCAGGTGTATGCATGCAAGGACTTCCAAATCTATGTGCTAAATTCAGCCCCTTCGGCTTATTAGCGAAGGATTCTAGGCCTTCTCTGTACTGGCTGCAACCTTTTTATTCATTTCCTTGCTTTCTCTCACACTGTTTATGCCCCTCCCACCCATGAAAGGATCCCATCGTTTTTGTTTTGTTTTGATTTAATCTGTTTTGTTCATTGATGTATCTCAAGATACCGTAAAAAGTATCTGACACATAATAGGCCCTCAAATATTTACTGAATAACAACTGANCCCTCAAATATTTACTGAATAACAACTGAACTGCTTCCATGGACTCAGATTCTGCTCGCATAAGCTTTCTTGCATCACCTCCACCATCTGTAAGCCAATCTTTCTTCGAGACCCAACTTACATAGCACTTCTTCTATAAGCCCTCTTAGATACCACCTAATGAGAATTAACGGATTTATCTTCTGTACTGCCATTATACCTTGTCTATATTTCTGTTTCAGCACTACTATTATGCCATATGTTTTAGTTAAATTCTATATTTCCTTTTTTCTAGCTTTATTGAGGTATAATTGACACATAAAAATTNATTCAAAAATGATATTTAGAAATCAAGGAGACCATCAGTTTTTAACTCCTTCATTGGTCAAACAAGGAAGCTGAGATGCTACTGGGGGAATAAATCTACCCAGAATCTGTCACCAAATTAGTGGCATGCAGGGATTTGAATCTGGGTCTGACTCCTGGTTCAGTAGTCTTTCCTTTACTTGGGTCTTTGTCATATTCTCTGTGCTTTCCCAGTGAACTTGTGCTGTATACTGAATTTTTAGTGTATTTTCTACTCTCTGTGAAATCTCTATGTGCCTTCCACAGACTCAAGCACAGAGCAATCAATGAATGCATGAGTTGTCTCTACAACGTCCTCCTTCCGCCTCACTCTTCTCTGTCTAGTCCAGACCCTCATGAACGCTTGCTCTAGACTACTGCAATTTCCACCAATACAGGGGTTTCCTTTTTCTCTTATCCATCCTACTTGTGGTTGCCAGATCGAGGATAGAAAAACAGTTTTCATTTTCTGTTACCCAACACAGTTGTATAGAATAAAATTAAGCTTCATGACATTCTAACTCATTCTCCTCTTCCATTTCTCTCAAATCCTAAGAGCATCTTTGCAAATATGACTGCAAGATATGCTGCACAGAAAAAAGGGGCCTCCCGATAAAGTCCTTCTCAGCTTTCAGCTTTACTGTGACCAATTCCAACTCTTTCTGTCCCCGACTTTACAGTTTTCTTCCTCGTCCCAGAATAAACCCCTATTTCTCTCATAGGTTTTAACCAGTGCTCCTGGGTCTGATTTCTCTGGAGTAATTCTCCATTAATTATCATCTTTAAGACTAAGGTTACTATTCTTTCCCTTTGTACTGGCTCATTGCATTGAACATGTTTATAGGCTAAATTATTTCTCATCCTAAAACAAATTTAAAAACCTTCCCTTGCCCTTTCTTCTTTACAGCACGTTATTTTTTTCTGCCATTCACCCTCCTATAAATCAAAAGAAAAAGTCTCTACTCACAGCTTTGACATCTCTACTTACCCTTGGCTGATCGACTTCTCCTCCTGGATCCAGAGTTCCCGCTCTGACCACCTACAGTATCAGGAATGGTCTCTTTAGAGTGTATAATTATTCCTTCAGTCATGGTCACAGTAGGAAACAGCACATTGAGGGATTTAATTTTAATGAAGTGGATTTTAGTGAAGCAAAGTAACCCTGTGGTGAGGTTAAGGGAGCTGGCCTGGGGAGGTGAGGTAGCCAGAGACTAGCCAGAGCAGGAAAGCAAGGCCTGAAGCAGTAAGGGAGAGGAGCGTTATCAGAAACAAACACACACTGTAGCAATCTGATAGGAACCCTGGCCTTAGTAGAGGAAAATCAGCCTCTGCCATAGCCACTGGCCAGCAGGGAGGGAGAGGAGAAGCAATTCCTTACTTCTCTCTTCTCTTACCCTTTGATGTCCTGCTCATGTCTCCCATTGGTTAACCCAAACTTAACAGAGGGCAAGAAAAGCCCAAGGAATACAGTTTGTAGAGGTCATTTTTCCAGGGGCTAGAGAACTGGGCAGAGAAGGGTGCATAATGGATTTGGGGACGGGGAGGGGGGAAGTAAAAGGAATAACCAGCAGAGTTACATTTGGGAAGATTTTTCTGCTTACTTCTTCAAAGTTTTTCCACCCTCTGAGATCTATAATGCTGTCTCCTTTCAATGATGCATTCATTTAAAACAGTAATATGCACCTAATATGTTGAGAGTGCCATGCTTGATACTGGAGCTCTGGTGGTGAAAAGGCAGGTGCTGCCCCTTCCTTTCACAACATAAGGAACCTTATGTTGTGACCATTCCTTTTCAGACTACTCCACCAGTTCGTCCCTTCTCCCCGTCATTTAATATTGGCATGCCTCAAAATTTTCTCCTGGGGTCACCTCTCTCTACAGAGCGAGATTCACCCCAGGGCTTTTGTTCTCAGGTGTATGCATGCAAGGACTTCCAAATCTATGTGCTAAATTCAGCCCCTTCGGCTTATTAGCGAAGGATTCTAGGCCTTCTCTGTACTGGCTGCAACCTTTTTATTCATTTCCTTGCTTTCTCTCACACTGTTTATGCCCCTCCCACCCATGAAAGGATCCCATCGTTTTTGTTTTGTTTTGATTTAATCTGTTTTGTTCATTGATGTATCTCAAGATACCGTAAAAAGTATCTGACACATAATAGGCCCTCAAATATTTACTGAATAACAACTGAACTGCTTCCATGGACTCAGATTCTGCTCGCATAAGCTTTCTTGCATCACCTCCACCATCTGTAAGCCAATCCTTCTTCGAGACCCAACTTACATAGCACTTCTTCTATAAGCCCTCTTAGATACCACCTAATGAGAATTAACGCATTTATCTTCTGTACTGCCATTATACCTTGTCTATATTTCTGTTTCAGCACTACTATTATGCCATATGTTTTAGTTAAATTCTATATTTCCTTTTTTCTAGCTTTATTGAGGTATAATTGACACATAAAAATTATATGTATTTAAGATGTACAATGTGATATTTTGCTATATATATATACATACATACATGCACTATACAATGATTACACAATCAAGCTAATTAACATAACCATCACCTCACAGAGTTGTGATTTTTTTTTAACAGCAAGAGCACTTAAGATCACCTCTTAGCAAATTTCAAGCATACAATATGGTATTAACTACAGTCACCACGCTGTACATGGGATTTCCAGAACTCATTCATCTTGCATAACTGAACCTTTGAACCCTCTGATGAACAGATGTATGATTTCTTATCTCTTCCCACATCACTAAAGTTACCTAGGCTATATTCATTACTCTTTCTTCCCCATCTTTCCACTAAGCCTATCAAAGTGCTTTGTTAAATTTAAGAAGATAAGAATTAAGCTGTTGCCCAAATACGTAAATTAGCCTCTCTCAGTCATGTAAAATATTTAATTTCTGTCTCTAGACCGTATTAATGTGTATAAAAATTCCAGGTGCTTCTTGGCGGGAAAAAGAGGGCATACTGAATCTTTCAGTTTGTAAAGAGTTGTCAGAAACTGAAAAGCAGATGTCAGATGGCACCAATGGGATGTGCCTCGGGCTCCGCAGTCAATGAGACCTCGGTTAGAATGGCCTTCCAGATCTTCAGCACTGTGATACCCCACCAGCTCACCAGCTCCACATCATTAGGAAAAAAAATATCCAAGAGTAGATAGATACAGAGACCCAGAATTAAGTTCTGATGAATTTGTAAGTATTAAAAGTGGTCATCTCAGTCTCTCTGGAGATAACTGAGGTTTGTTTGTAATGATTCCACTGGCCCTATTTTTGAATCTATCACACTCCATGTGTTAGAGATTGACAGCCCGATCCAGGTTGGGCTTCAGCAATCCCATTCTGGCTTCTTTTTTTACTCTTCCACCAACACGAGGTGGGGATCACGCTTCCACTTCTCCCTCTGACCTTTGGTCTTTGCTCCTGGCCTCCAGGGGGTGACCGTAAAGACCAGAACGCACATGTGGCTGTAAGGCACTTCTGCATGCAAATTAACTCCTCTGTCTTCTAGAATATGAAAATCCTCCACTTCCGTCAGCTTGCAATAAGCTAGAAATGAGAACTGGAGCCTCCCGCGAACAACTGTAAACTTCCAATTTAAAAAATTGATTGATAACGAAGTAAAGATAGTGTGATTTAACACTGGCCAGCTGTGGGCCAAACCCGTTTACTTCTCTTCCTGAGCAGACAGTTGGAGTACGTTTTCTAGGCTCCACCAAACCTCTGTCTTATGACTGCTTTTCACCAGCGGATTCTGAGTGGTAGTAATGCACACCACTTCAATGTCTGGCAATAAAAATGCCCTGTGCTTCAGCCCCCGTGATTTTTTTTTTTTCCCTGCACAGCTTGATGTAGATGAACATGGTAACTTGGGAGACCCATGTTAAAGATAGAAGAGCCATAAGACAAAAGGATTCTGAGTCCTGGAATCACACCTCTTTGAGACCTTACATGGTAAATTGCTATCACTTCTGGGGTTATAGAAACTGATGTTATCTTAGCCAAAAACAAAAGTAGAATTGAGGGAAGTGCTAAGAAACAGAAGGGTGGGATAAATGGTGTAAAGATTATACTACGGGGTGATATATATTGGATCTTATTCTGCATTAGTTGACATAGTGGAAGTAGCTGCTCACGCTAACTTCCTCGAGAAAGTGCGACAGCTAAAATCTATATGCTAAATTCAGCCCCTTCGGCTTATTAGCGAAGGATTCTAGGCCTTCTCTGTACTGGCTGCAACCTTTTTATTCATTTCCTTGCTTTCTCTCACACTGTTTATGCCCCTCCCACCCATGAAAGGATCCCATCGTTTTTGTTTTGTTTTGATTTAATCTGTTTTGTTCATTGATGTATCTCAAGATACCATAAAAAGTATCTGACACGTAATAGGCCCTCAAATATTTACTGAATAACAACTGAACTGCTTCCATGGACTCAGATTCTGCTCGCATAAGCTTTCTTGCATCACCTCCACCATCTGTAAGCCAATCCTTCTTCGAGACCCAACTTACATAGCACTTCTTCTATAAGCCCTCTTAGATACCACCTAATGAGAATTAACGCATTTATCTTCTGTACTGCCATTATACCTTGTCTATATTTCTGTTTCAGCACTACTATTATGCCATATGTTTTAGTTAAATTCTATATTTCCTTTTTTCTAGCTTTATTGAGGTATAATTGACACATAAAAATTATATGTATTTAAGATGTTCAATGTGATATTTTGCTATATATATATACATACATACATGCACTATACAATGATTACACAATCAAGCTAATTAACATAACCATCACCTCACAGAGTTGTGATTTTTTTTTAACAGCAAGAGCACTTAAGATCACCTCTTAGCAAATTTCAAGCATACAATATGGTATTAACTACAGTCACCACGCTGTACATGGGATTTCCAGAACTCATTCATCTTGCATAACTGAACCTTTGAACCCTCTGATGAACAGATGTATGATTTCTTATCTCTTCCCACATCACTAAAGTTACCTAGGCTATATTCATTACTCTTTCTTCCCCATCTTTCCACTAAGCCTATCAAAGTGCTTTGTTAAATTTAAGAAGATAAGAATTAAGCTGTTGCCCAAATACATAAATTAGCCTCTCTCAGTCATGTAAAATATTTAATTTCTGTCTCTAGACCGTATTAATGTGTATAAAAATTCCAGGTGCTTCTTGGCAGGAAAAAGAGGGCATACTGAATCTTTCCGTTTGTAAAGAGTTGTCAGAAGCTGAAAAGCAGATGTCAGATGGCACCAATGGGATGTGCCTCGGGCTCCGCAGTCAATGAGACCTCGGTTAGAATGGCCTTCCAGATCTTCAGCACTGTGATACCCCACCAGCTCACCAGCTCCACATCATTAGGAAAAAAAATATCCAAGAGTAGATAGATACAGAGACCCAGAATTAAGTTCTGATGAATTTGTAAGTATTAAAAGTGGTCATCTCAGTCTCTCTGGAGATAACTGAGGTTTGTTTGTCATGATTCCACTGGCCCTATTTTTGAATCTATCACACTCCATGTGTTAGAGATTGACAGCCCGATCCAGGTTGGGCTTCAGCAATCCCATTCTGGCTTCTTTTTTTACTCTTCCACCAACACGAGGTGGGGATCACGCTTCCACTTCTCCCTCTGACCTTTGGTCTTTGCTCCTGGCCNCATGATTCCACTGGCCCTATTTTTGAATCTATCACACTCCATGTGTTAGAGATTGACAGCCCAATCCAGGTTGGGCTTCAGCAATCCCATTCTGGCTTCTTTTTTTAACTCTTCCACCAACACGAGGTGGGGATCACGCTTCCACTTCTCCCTCTGACCTTTGGTCTTTGCTCCTGGCCTCCAGGGGGTGACCGTAAAGACCAGAACGCACATGTGGCTGTAAGGCACTTCTGCATGCAAATTAACTCCTCTGTCTTCTAGAATATGAAAATCCTCCACTTCCGTCAGCTTGCAATAAGCTAGAAATGAGAACTGGAGCCTCCCGCGAACAACTGTAAACTTCCAATTTAAAAAACTGATTGATAACGAAGTAAAGATAGTGTGATTTAACACTGGCCAGCTGTGGGCCAAACCCGTTTACTTCTCTTCCTGAGCAGACAGTTGGAGTACGTTTTCTAGGCTCCACCAAACCTCTGTCTTATGACTGCTTTTCACCAGCGGATTCTGAGTGGTAGTAATGCACACCACTTCAATGTCTGGCAATAAAAATGTCCTGTGCTTCAGCCCCCGTGATTTTTTTTTTTCTTCCTGCACAGCTTGATGTAGATGAACATGGTAACTTGGGAGACCCATGTTAAAGATAGCAGAGCCATAAGACAAAAGGATTCTGAGTCCTGGAATCACACCTCTTTGAGACCTTACATGGTAAATTGCTATCACTTCTGGGGTTATAGAAACTGATGTTATCTTAGCCAAAAACAAAAGTAGAATTGAGGGAAGTGCTAAGAAACAGAAGGGTGGGATAAATGGTGTAAAGATTATACTACGGGGTGATATATATTGGATCTTATTCTGCATTAGTTGACATAGTGGAAGTAGCTGCTCACGCTAACTTCCTCGAGAAAGTGCGACAGCTAACTGGTAATAAAGTATAAGTCATTTCCTTAGTAATTTGTTTAAGGCTTGATCACTTATGGCCAGCAATGTAGGAAGGGCAATTCAACACCATAAACACATGGTCGTGAGTCTAAAGGCCAGGCAGTGTAATCATACCTAGGAAAGAAATATTCTTCTAAAGGAAACACTTTTCAGAAATGTGTTGTGTCCATTAATGTTAACTTTTCATTGTTGTGAAAATCAGTTGAACTCCTTAAAATCATATTGATTCAAACATGTCCATTCCGGGAAAGTCCCTTTCCAGGAGGCAGAAAGATACTTCAAATTTTCAGATAATAGATTTTTCCAGACTCCATGTAGGAAGGATTTCCAAAATTTATAGTGGATCTGAGTTGCATATTGTACACAGCATTCTTTTAGCTGAATTTTTTGTTTTAAAAACAATGAGATTTACTTTTGAACGTGACGCTCATTTGAGTTGTCATTATTCCCTTCACAAAGGTATCTAGAACTCAGTATTGCAAAAAATTGGCAAAGAGATATTCTAGTTGCACCAGAATATGTGAAATAAAAGTAGGAACTTTGCAAAGTATTTTGAGATGAAGTCTACTGAAATCAATTTCATCCATGAGATAAAACGTAAAAATCAATACGGATTATTGGCCAAGATTTTTGATCTCGCCTTTAGATTAGTAGGTACATTTGCTGAGTTATGCTGAGTAGGCTGGCACGTACAATACTGGTTTATAATCCTTCCAATCTCAGAATCAGCTCCAGACCACTAAGACAAAGCTACTTGCCAAGGCTTTCATGTGAACAGTTCCCAAGTGTGCTGTATATAGTATGGCCAAGAAAATGTGGTGACCACTCTCTGGAGAATTGACCTAATTTCTTCATGAAAGGCCTTCTTTATGATCAAATAATCAAATAGCGATTAGTTTTGAGTAGCTCAAATGTATTTACTAACTTCCTTCTTTATACTTAATTGAAAATACAGACCTAGATTTGTGCCAATATGAGTAATAATAAAGAGAAGAAGAAAACTGACATATGCCCAGTGCCAGGTGCCATTCTAAGTGTTTACCCCTAATGTGAATTAATTTAAACAATAAAAAGAAAATTCTGGAGTCACATATGTAATGATTCAGGGTTTTATCTTAGCTTTAAAAAGGATGCTAAAGCAAGCACTTTAATCTTATTCTTTTCTACAGCAGCCAGGATTTCTATAAAAATATGTAGAAAATTTGGTGTCATAAAAGAACTGTTTCTGAACCAAATGTAGTTGGTTCTTCAGGATCATTTAGAATTTGGTGACCAAATGCTACTTTATGTGACGATGATGATGATTACTAGTACTAGTAGTGGTAGTGATATCACTTACTTTTATTCAGTGCTTTCTATGACCAGGCACTGGACTTAAGTGTATTACTTTCTTATTTCATTTATCTCTTTCAACAACCTTTTGAGATAGATATGATTTTTGTTCCTATATACTAAGTTACTTGTCCAAGATTATGTAACTTCTAAGTGGAAGGTCTTAAAATTCAATCTAGGCAGCTTTGGGGGGTCAACATAGAGTGAGATTCAGTGACTTTTTGATATTCTAGAAAGTATCTTCATACTGGTAAAATCAAAGCTTTAGAAATTCTTTTAACAGTAGGAAATTAAATAGTTTAGCTATATCTGGTTGGCTTTTATGAAAGATAAATACGGTCAGATACAAGTCGTCTGGGGAAGTTTGATCCTTTTGCTTTGTTTTATAATAAATACAAAATGGAATTTCTCTTCTTTTCTCATCTTAAGATATACGGTTTTAAAATATTGAATAATTACAGTTCTAAGAAATTGATGGACAGTATAATCTGTAAACCTATCTAATATAAAAATATAGAAAGACTAGATAAAATATGGCATATTTCAAATGTTCAGATGTTCTTTTGAAGTCATAGCTGAGAATGGACAATCCACAGGCGCCAGAATCAGAAGGAAGACTGAAAACCATTGGGGAAAGGAAACATGGTAGAATGTGTACGGAGTGTGCCTTTAATTATACTAGGGACATAATTTCTATTAGCTTTACAGAGATGGATGCTGATGCCTTGGAACCATATAAAACAGGGAATTAAAACAAAGACTATCTGAACAGATCCAGAGTCTAAAAAGGCTTGCATCTTTAATTAGAGGATGGAATGGGAAAAAATTTCCATAGATATACAGACATGGCAAGGAAACTTGCCAGAGAGTGGAGTCTCTCCTGATAATTTGTAAATATGTTACTTTTTCTGGCAGGTGTTTGAGATTTGAAATTGTATGACCTACTTGATCTAGAAAACCCTAGGCCTAGAAAGTAATAGTAAAATTGGTCCATGGCTAGTGATACTCCTGGGTCACGTGGCAGTTGCAAACATAAAATTACTCTGGAATTCCACCCACAAAGGATTCTCAGGAGGAAAAAAAAACAACAACAACTATCCCATTTAAGAATACACTCCTGTTAAGAATTACAAAACATTGAAAGAAACAGTGTGAGTGCAAGTCAGCAAATATGACAAACAACAAGCTTGGAATCCTTAAGAACTTGAAATAATTGGACAGTAATATGACTTATAAAATGACTATGCTAAAAGAATACAAAAATAAGTAAAAGGCAAATAAATAAATAAAGCATGAAAAGAAACTGACATTTGAAAAAATAAAAAAAAATTAAGTTATTGAAATTTAAAACTCAATGGACAGTTTAAACAATAGACGAGAAGTATCTGAAGAGAAATTAGTAACATGAGAAATAAGAATATTTCCAAAATGTAGCACAGATTGATAATTCATGACACAGAAACAATACATATACATAAAAGAAATTGAGAGACATGGAAGATAGAATGAGAAGGCCTCACATTTCTGTGCTAGAAGAACAAGAGAATGGAGAAAGTGTTTCAAAATTTTCTAGAATCAATGAACATAATGAATCCTCACATTTAAGCTTTACAATAACTTTCAACAAATAAATAAAAATAGATAATACCTGCATATACTGTTATGAATTTGCAGAACACCAAAGACAAAGACCAAATCTTTGAAGCAACCAGATAGAAAAGACAGATTACCTACAAAGCAACAACAATCAAAGTGAGAGAAGACTATTCCATAGCAACAACAGAGGTTGAAAGGAAATGCAATAATATTTTTTAAATGCAGATGGAAAATAATTGCCAAACTAAAATCTTGTATAATACCTAAATTATTCACAACTAAAAACAAAATAAAACATTTTTGGTCAAAAACAGAGGGCATTTATCACTCAGAGACTTTCACTAAAAGTGTCTAAGACAGTGTGGTAACAGAGCAAAGTTGACAAAGGAGAGTGGAGTGACTCAGGGACATGCCCAATCATTTAAGGAAACTTGATATGCATCAAGATGGCCTTACAAAGCGGTGGAGGGGGAAGTTAAGCTATTCAATGGAAGTTATAAAATTGGTCACCTATATATAAAATTAAAATTAAATTAATGTCTTACCTTAAATCATACACAAGAATAGAATCCAGGGGCGCCTGGGTGGCACAGTCGTTAAGCGTCTGCCTTTGGCTCAGGGCGTGATCCCTGCATCTGGGATCAAGCCCCACATCAGGCTACTCCGCTGGGAGTCTGCTTCTTCCTCTCCCACTCCTCCTGCTTGTGTTCCCTCTCTTGCTGGCTGTCACTCTCTGTCAGACAAATAAATAAAATCTTAAAAAAAAAAAAGAATAGAATCCAAAACATGAAATCTTTAAACTTTTCAGATGAAACCATGACTTTGAAAAGAACTTACAAAATATGATTTTAAAAGGCACAAATCATAAAGGAAAAGATTGACAAATTTGATTATATTAAAAATAAAACATTAAGTGTGATATAGATGGAGAGAAGTTATTTATAACACATACAATGAATTCTGTACATTACGATATGCTAGCTTATGATATAACAACAGCTCCAAAATTCCAGTGGCTTAAAGCAATGCAGGTTTATATCTTGGTCATATTACATGGATACTGTCAGTCAGCAGGGAATGCTACTCACTGTAGTTAAACAGAGATCCAGGCTGCAGGAGCACACATATCTTGACCATTGCCAAGAACCATGATGGAGAGAAAGAAAATTCTGGAAGTTTATATTGGCAGTTAAATAAATGCTCTAACCTAGAAGTGACCCACACCACTTCTATTCAGAATTCATTTAGCAGAACTCGTTGGATGGTTCTACCCAATTCCAAGGAGGCCAGAAAATTCAATTTTCCATGTGCCCAGAAAGAAAGAGCTGTATATCTCTATGCAACACTATTGACTGTAACACTCGCAAAGGATATGAATGCAGAATTTATACATGGCAAATATAAAGTTAAAAGGAAAGATAAAAGGCTAACAGAAAAATGAGTGAAGGGCATGAAAAAACAATTCACGGGAGAAAAAAACTCAACTGGCATTAAACAGACAAAAAAAATGCCCAACCTGACTGAAAATCAGGAAAATTCCAATTATAAATAAGTAGATAATGTTTAATGCCCACCAGAATGGCAAAATGCAACCTCTGATAACACCACACGATGATGAAGATGTGGAGACCTGGGAGCCCCGGCACAGAGCTGTGGGATACTGCTAGAGTACAGCTACTTTGTGGAGTCATTGCACCATTTAAGTTAAACATGTCAATACTCAGCAAGTCTACTGCTTGAAGTCCATCCTACAGAAGCTCACACACCTAAGTGCAAAGAGACATGCTCAGGGATGATTGTCTTAGCTCCATTTGTAACATCAGCAAAGCAAAACAACCTACCAGTTCTGCACTATCATACTCACATATGATACTGAATCTAGAAACTGAAGTCACAGTAAAATAAGTTTTGCATTTATATGGAATAATTCATTCATGCAAAATTTTAAACATGGGAACACACTAGGATATCATTGTTAAACATACAGGGACGTATATATTTACATATGGGAACATCTGTTACATACACATATCTTAAACATAAAGGAATGATAAGCGTCATGTGTAAAACAATTGTTACTTTGGAAGAAGAGGGGGAAGGTTGGAGGGATTTCACCATCATCTGAGATAGTTCACATTTTTAAAAATAAAAGAAGGACCTGAGCAAATAAAAAATTAGCGTGTTCTATCTTACTAATAGTATATAAGTGAATACACTATTTTCTGAACCTTTATGTATTTAAGTGCCTCACAATTCGAAACTAAAAGAAAAGGAGACATAGTAAATGCATTTCCAATCAAGGTGGAGTTTAAAGTCCAACTCCTCTGCTCCAAAGCCTTAGCAACAATAGATTTGCATGCGTATACATGTAAAAGGCACAGCGGCTCCTAAAACAATAAACAATGTTAAAAATATAAGTATTTTATATATAATATATATTTTTGTATATTTATATACTATTTCTATTATTTATACATTACGTATGTTACATATATGTATATAAATATATTTAACAAATATTAAATATATTTGCCGATAAGCAATAAGAAGAAAAACAGCAATCGGGGGAAGAAAGCACAAGCCGGCCAGACTCTGGGACTAGAAACAGCCCCAAAGAAATTTGACTCCAATGAGGTAATGAAGAGACAAAGAGTCCCACACATGACAAGGGATAAGAGCTAGGCTCGCGGTGAGAAATAAGAGACTGACTTCCATTTAAGATGAGCTTACAGACTAAAATACTAAAGCACACAAAAAAAAACTAATATTCAACAGTCAGCATATTCCATAATTGTGAAGAATTCACTCTCAACTAAATGAATATAATAAAGCAACTTAAAAATGACTTTGAAATAATATATTTAAGATTCTCAGATATCAAAAGAAGTAATAATCTTGTAAGATAGAGCAATTAACCATGAAATAAAGACCAACAGATAGGACTCAAGGACAGATGGGTATAAAAAAGAAGGAAGTTGAGAACAAATATCAGAACAATGAGTGAATCTCTGACATGAGGGTATAAAAGAAAATTAGTAAGATGGAAGATAATACTCAGGAGATCCTCTGAATGTGATGCAGGAATGTCATGGAACAAAATTTGAAAGAGAAGTTAGGAGAAATAAAGGGTAGATTTTGATGATTCAATAATAGGACTTCTGGAAATAGAGAATAAAGAAAATATGGAGAAGCTATGTTTGAAGTGATATTTAGTGGGAACTTTTCAGCCTTAATAAAAACAGAGGAGTCCCCAGATTTGAAGTAAACCAAATGCCGCATAAGAGAAACAGACATAAATTCACACTCAGCATATTGTAGTAAAACTTCAGACCATCAAAAAATAAAGAAAAAAATTTCTAACAGGAAAGACAATTTATCTACAGAGATATGAGAGAAAATCAAACAATAAGTTTCTCATTTGTAACACTAGATACAGAAGGTCAAGGTACTGCATTAAAATAGCCGTCCCCTTCCAGCCATGTACTTATCTAAAAGACTGCTTCAATAAGGAGGAAAATAAAGCTGTGTTTGGATATATAAAAATAAAACCTGTTTGGCCTCTCAACAAAAGCTTATTGAAAGAACTTTAAAGGGTCAACATTAGTTTTAAAAAAAGTAAATCTAAAAGGGAAAAAGAAAAACTCAAGAAAAAGCAATGAGAAGTGACATCACTTAAATATGTTGGCGAAAATGTATAATGCTTACTCTAGAAAACTTGGAAAATAGAGAAAGGTAGAAGAAAATAAGTATCTATTAGTTTGAGCATCCTAAGACATTCACATTTTAATATATTTCCTTTCACTTTTTACATCAATCACTGGTTTTTGTGTTTTTGTATACAATTACAGTAATATTGTATATTAAAGTTTATAGACTGATTTTTTTTTTCACCTGACAGCCTAACAACTGTTGTTTTCTGTTATCCTACTATCCTTGTTAAAATAACTTTTGAAACATTTTTCCAACCGCTTTTTGGAAATTAACTTTTAAATAACTTTTTGATGTAATTTCAAACAAGAATGAAAACTTCACATACTAAGCAGATTCTTACTCATTTCTGCACTTGTCTTTTCTGAGGTTTATTCACAACAATAAATAAATAAAAGTCCAGAACTTAGACAAATTCTAGAGACCTTTTAGTGCATTCCTCCCCTCCATAGGACAGGTGGATAAACTCTTTAAAGGAAGGGTAGACTCAGTGAGCTTCTCTGCTTCCATGAGGAGTGTTCTTGCCCCAGAAAAGCAACCATTGCTGCCGAGAGTCTGAACAAGATCGTCTGAGATCAAAGACCGACTTTGTGTCTTACAAACTGTGTGAACTTGGACAGAGGCCCCAACTGTGCAGAGCCTTAATTTCCTTGTCTGTAAATGAAACAACGAACACGTACCTACTGGGACCCCTGGGTGGCTTGGTTGGTTAAGTGCCTGCCTTCAACTCAGGTCATGATCTCAGGGTCCTAGGATCGAGTCCCAAGTAGGGCTCCCTGGGAGCCTGCTCGAGATTCTCTCTCTCTCTCCCTCTGCCCCTCCCCTGCTTAGCTCATGCTCTCACACACGCACACACTCTCTCTCAAGTAAATAAATAAAATCTTAAAAAAAAAAAAAGAATACATACCTACTGAAGTTATTGAGAGAATTAAAAGAAATAAGATATATAAAAAACCTGGCACTTGGTAGGGAATCCAATAAATATTTCTTTTCCCTACTTTCTCAAATACCTTTTCCATACTTCAAATAATTTCTTTACAATAGAGTACCAAGTATCGGGTCAACTGGTATGAACATTTTCATAGTCTTTGATATATGTTTTGAAATTGCTCTTCAAAAGGGTACTGATAAAACTCACACCAGCTGCACAAGAAAATGCCAGTTTCACCACACCTTTGCCGGCATAGGGTATTAGAATTCAAATTTTCTGGTTGATTATTAAAAAAGAAAAGTATTTTTTTATTGTTGCTTTAAGTTGTATCTCTTCGATCAATAGTACAGGTGAATATTTCCCGTATATAGGTTCCCTGTTTTCTGGCTTACTTGTTCATAACTATTGTCCAGTTAACTAAATTGGCGCATTGACATTTTTTTTCATATCAGTATGTATGAATTATTATTTTTCTTTTTTTTCCCCTGGTGTAGAGATTATGTCATACTTACTTATTTTGCACCCTTAACACTATAATTCACTTAAGAGGTTTCCTGTACTCAATACATTTTGTGTTCAGCTCTGTGGTTTTTAGTATATTCACAAAGTTGTGTAATCACCACCACAATTTAATTTTAGAAGGTTTTTAACACCCCAAGGAGAAACTCCATATGCATTACCAGTAATTTCCCAACCTCCTTCCTCTCTCCCACCCCAGCCCCAGACAACCACTGATCTACTGTCTCTATGGATTTGTCTATTCTGAGCATTTCTCATAGATGTATCCAAACGATATGTGTCTCTGCTAATTGGCTTCTTTCACTTAACGTAATGTTTTTAGGGTTTATCAAAGTTGTACCATGTATCACTCCTTCATTTGCTTTTATATTCCATTGTATGGATATACCACATTTTGTTTATCCATTCATCGGGTGATGGAAATTTATGGTATTTCCACTGTTAGCTATTACAAGTCACACTGCTATGAACATTCATGTTCAAGTTTTTACATGTACATATGTTTTCATTTCTCTTGGGTATATACCTAGGAATGAAATTGCTGGGTCAAACGGTAACTCTTTGTTTAACATTTTCAGGAACTGAAAACAATTTCCAAAGTGGCTGCACCATTTTACATTCCTACCATTCCTCTTAGCACACCCTTGCCAAAATCATGCTCAGAGGAAGCTTGAGCCCAAGTATCAAGGTCTTGAGCCCCAGGGATTCAGACCTTAAATTGAAAACCAGGCCCCCAGCGTACTCAGACCTTCAGGCCTGTTCAGCAGAAATATGGAGGATGGAGAACCCATCTGTAAAGACAGCATGGAATGGGGCATTGCGGAGTGGAATCCTGATTCTATCTACTCCCTTGCTTGGGGAAGACACTTGATTCCTCACTTGTCCAATGGTAAGAGACTCATTTATCTTTTAGGATTCCAGTTATGATTACATGACATACTTTAAAGGGCTCAGGATTATATTTAGCATTTATTCAGTACTCAAGAGCTATTTTTGCTCCCTCTGGAAAGGAAGCAGAAGCAATTGGAGAGATAGACAAGCAGGAACAAGGAGAAAAGCAGATGAAGAGGGAATCAAGAGCAAGGGAAAGCTGCGCGCTCAGGTAGAAGCTGTGAGGGAGCTGGCTTTTGGAGTGAACGAAGGTAGAGATTTGACGTGAATGCTCTCTTGTAAAAAGTGCATTATCTCCCACCTGCTTCCCACCCTCCTTCAAGTCTGGAGCATACAGTACCGAGTGAGAGAAAGACGGAAGATGTAAAGAGTAAAAGATACGAGTCTGTGAGCAAGGGAAAATAGAAAGCAAGAGGGAGAAAGAAAATACAGAAGTAAGAAAGTGTAGAGGAAAACGAGGGACAATAAAAGAATCAAAACAAAGTTAAATATCTTGGTAACAATTCAGGCTAGCAGGCAAAGGACCACCAACCGTCTCTGTTAATTCCAAAGGCAAGCAGATCTCAGTCCTGTTAGTTTTGACCTTTAAGTTTTGTTGGTTTCTTTTTTTTTTTAAATTTTATGAGTAGGCTGAATCATGACAAATGTCTAATTTAAAATTGATTTAACTGCCAATCGCCTCTCCTGTGAGAATCAACTTCCAGCTCAGCTCTAAAACAAATAGAAATACTTGGATCAATCTGTTCAGCAAATGAAAAATATATCTCTTTCTTTCTGGTACATTGGAGGTAAAATAAATGAGTTTCTATTAAGGAGAAAGAGCCATAGAAAGGGAGAAGCCTCTTTTATAAGGGATGGCCGCACTGGGGGCTCTGCTGTCAGAGGCACAGAGGGAACTCAAGGTAGCAATTCTTGATTGAAAACATGGCTCAAGCATTGAGCCAAGTAGGCTTTTTAGGGGTCACATGTCTTTGACACTATTCCACATCAAACATTTTATTTTCAGGACACAGTGACCGGAAAGGTTTCTCATTCCAATCAGTGTAAAAAAAAAAAAAATGGTGAACGGCTCCCCTGCTCCCACGCCAGCAGCCCTCCTGGGAATTTACAAGATAAGACATCTTTGCAACAAAACACTATCAGCTCTCTCCTTTTGGTCACTTCATTCTTCTCACTTCAGGCTCTTCACAGGAGAGCAAATGCCTTATTAGGAAAGACCTGGACCCCATGCAGAGCAAATACAAAAGGCAAAGTTATTTTAACAAAACTATGTGAGTCAGTGTTTTCTTCAATCCACGTTCTTGGTGCCTCATTATTGGCAGGCCAGGAAAGCTTAGAGCCTGTGGCATAGGAAGAAAGAGGTTTAGGAAGCCTGTGAGTTTATACGATCTGGGCGGGATTTCTGGACAGGGAAACATGGATTCTGGCTCCAAAGGATTTGAATCCCTGGGCTGCTTTGGGAAAGTGTCCTGTTTGTGTTGGGGATGTCCCAGGGCAGGGTTTCATTACAGAAACAGAGATGTTGCCTTAGGCTGCAGTGCCTTTCCCAGGCTTGTTAAGTGCCATTCACTCATTCCTTCATTCAGCAGGGATTTATGAAACACTTGTGATGCAGAGCTAGGGAAAATGGGGGTTAAGGGCAGGCAGCACCCCAGGAGATGTCCTAGGAGATGAAAAGGTCAGTGCCTCTGACCTTGCATAGGCAGAATTGTGCTATTGAGGTCGGTAACAGAGATATTAATTAGACTCAGGACGTTTGGGTCTGTGTCCCATATCTTTCATTTCTAATATGACCTCGGCACCTTATTAACTTCTCTGAGTTTCAGATTGTTGATAATGGTACTTACCCCATAAGGTTATTATGAGCTTTAAATAAGATACTATTTTACCCAGCCTATGATTGCTTTGCACATTGTAACTGTTATTTGTATTTTAATAGTCTAATATTAAGGCATGTTGCTTCCTTTCTTCAGATCCCTAAATTAAAATAGAGAAGCACAGTGATTACTGTAGCAGATAATTCTATATATAATAAACATCTCCAGAGATCCTTCTAGGTGATGGAGTAGAGCCCAAGGCACCTTTGCCAAAAGGTCTCAGTCTTCGAGTGCTTAAAAGTGACTTATGTTCATTAAAAATGCTTTTGTTCCCACTGGATTGCCAAGTGCTTTGTGAATACAAACTGATCCCAAGAGACCCTGACATCCATTATCTCTGAGAGGAGCCACCCAGCCCGTCCTGCCAAATCCAAGACCTTTCCAGGCTCGCTAAGGGCTGAGCATTGCCATACCTCAGAGTTGAAAGGAGCTTTGGAGGTCATCAATCTCAGCCCTGCTCCATTGCATGAGCCAAACCACATAGCTGAGTAAGACACTTAGGTCAGCTGATAATATTTCCTCCCAAAGTCTCATGTTTATTTTTTGTTGTGTGTTTTTTTCCCCCCAGAGTTTCAGGTCCCCCGACCTTCACGGCATAGGCCAAGTGACTTCTGAAGGGCCACCTGTGAATTATCTTTTAGTAAAGTGAAAAAGCAGCGGCTCCATTTGGGGACTCCCTGATGTGGGAGGTGGCTGAGCATCTCTGAATTGGTTCTGGGTTTCTATGAAAGTGTCAAGAAGCCCACTACATTTGCCATCTGGGCAGTATTAAGACGTACGTACGCATTTGCTTTGTGCGTAGTCTTTGGAAATGCCTTTCTACACATCAGTTCATGCAGAGTGGTGGCAAACACAACCACAGAAGGCCGATACGGGGTGACCAGAAGTCAAGGAGAGAGGCCTCCAAACCATCTCCAAAGCTGAGATACGGAAGGATGAAGTGCCTTTTCAAATAGTAATAATAATAATAATAATAGTAATATAACCAGCTGCACCAAGAAGTAAAGGGTTAAGCAGTGTTGTTCATTGTCACATGATGCTGGGAAAGAGCTGAGCAGGAACCTCAGGGATGGGGAGGAGGCACATCTTGCCTGCACATGTGGCCTCCACCACAAACACTTCAAAGTGACTCCTCAGACCGACATAACATTCTGACGCCGACTGTAAATGCCCTTGACACGCAGAGTGGAAAATATCAAACACTCCACCAGTCCCCCAAATGCAGTGTCTCTGCACTGGGAAAGGCCTTAATGAGCCTGCAGTGAAGGGGGAGGTTGGGAGGGAGGACGCAGCGCCAGGGAGAGGGGAGGGGGTGTAACGGGTGGTTCTGATTTAAGGCTTGTACTGATGCATGCTGGCGTGTGCACTTGGGCTCAGACCACTGCGAATCTAAATGCCCTAGGACCTTGCAGAACAGCCCCAAGCATCAATTCCAGGCCTTGCTGAGTCAAGACCCTACTGAGACTATTTCCCCTTGCACATTCCAGAGCATATGACTCTTAAGTGGAAGAATTTCCCGGCCCACAGAGCTGTGATTTTTCCGCAAAGGAATCTCTGCGCCTTGTTTTCTTCCACATATTTCCCCTCCATTCTCATTCAGGGTACTTTGTGATGCTGTCCTCGCTTTGGTAAATTTTCATGATGGGAAAGGTCAGCAACCTGAAAGGTCTCTTTCAGGGGCACCTGTATTTTTGTGAACAGATGATCTTTCCCTTGGGATCTGTTGTTATCTGTTCCCAAGAAACCCTCTGCAAAATAACTCAAGTCAGCAGAATAGTCCAGACAATGTGGAGGAAAAAGCTGGCTACCTCCTTAATATCCCATCTCCTCTCAGATGTATCATGGGATGCTTGTGCTGGGATGGCTCATCCATCCATTTTTTAATTCATTCACTATGTTTGAAACACTGGAGTACATAAAATTTGTAAAACATGCTTCCTACCTTTGAAGATATCACTGTGCAGTAGTGGAAATAGACATACAAAAAGTAATTCCAAATGAGTGCGGGGTGCTATAACAGAGACCTGTTACAAAGTATCCAAGAACACAGGGCAGGAAGAGACTATGTCAGTTTTAGGCATTCAGAAACCTTCCCTGAAGAGACTGTATTTATGCTGGGATTTGACAAATGGGTGGGATTTCACCAGCAAAAGAAAGAACCAGTCCAAAACCCTGGGAGAGAGCAAATCCTGGTAAATTGCAGGAAGGAAAAGTTCAGTGTGGGTGGATACCCGGTATGAGAGCAGCAGGGGTAGACTGGCTGGAAAGGTACAATGTTCAGGGCCCATGGGCCGGGCTAATGTCTTCCTTACAAGCCTGAAGGATTTTCTGTAGGGCTCCGACTCCATCACAGCTGTATTGTGAAAGGGCAGATTAGTGGTGCAGTAAGAGATGAATTGGAAATGCCGGAGCCTGGAGACGGACAGTGTGGGACACGCTCTGTCGGTCTTAAGAACATCATTTGCTCATCAGAAGAGTTACTTAATTTCTATTTCTTCCCAGGTCTGCTGAACTCTCATGGTACTGCTGTTCCCAACTCCTTAGAGGCTTAGCATTGAAAACGCCAGTGCTCTCAAGGCATTCCTCTCCTGCCTCTTGCTCCTGTATTAGTCTTTTCCAGATCATGTGTTGCAGGAGCAAGAACTTGGGGAAACCATCAAAACCACTGGTCCATTATAGAGCTACACCCTGGAGGAAATATGGAGTATGAAGTCCTGTCCCCTGGAGGGAGCAAACACATTCTTATATAAACATGGAGCAAATGTGAAATTTTAGCCAGAAGAATAGACTCACTTAAAATATATTCTTGTTACTAAGCTTGTATCAAACAGGCCCAAAGGGACTTGTCAGGAGTTTTCTTGCAAATTACATTTACGTGGGTTTAGATGGCGTTTGGGTGGTTAAAATTCTTCTAGGATAACACGGCAACATAAGATAAGAAAATAATAAAAAGGGTAATTGAATCTCCTATGTTAAGTCCTGAAGTTTTTACAGGTATAGTCTTCAGGGAGTGAGAAGGATTTAGCACATGAACAGGAAGTGCTCTGGAAAGAGTGAGAGAGGCAGTGGGCAGTGGTTTCTTGGAAAGCTTTGTCACTGCTGGAGACAAGAACCCAGAATGAATTAATTTGCCTGATGAAAACATCAGATTTTATATATTTTAAAAATAATTGGTGGGAACTGCTGTAAAAAGAGTTATGTCTTTTTTCTCCCCTCACAGAAAGACCGTGGATGGCCAAAGTCATTGTTTTGTTTGGAATATTGACTCTGATTAACAGTGTTTAGTTAAGACTCGGTTATTTATTACCGGGAACGTGTATAGCCTCGCCTGTTCTGGATGCCCTGGCCATACTGAACACACACTTTCGCTCTGTCCATCGTCTCACCAGCTGTACCACTTACGGACTAGCTTGCCCGGTACTTACTGACTGCCAGACAGGGGGCTCTGACTGTTTCATGCCTCTTGTTACTGTATTCCATCTTACAGCAATTCTGTGAGATAAGTCCTACTGTTAGCCTCGTTTTCCATGTGAGGAAACTGAAGGCTCTGGGGGATCAAGTTCACTTGGAGCTCCCAGGGAGCAGAAATGAGATTTCAATCCAGATCTGACTCCCTATGCTACACGGCACACTGATATTGCTAAGGGATGCTAAAGCTGTTTCCGGAGTATGGGGCGGGGAGAGGGGGTTGATCTGGGTTTAACCTAATCAGGTGGCCAGGGTGAGTAAGGGACAGCATCACAGAGGTACCAAAACGTGAGCTCCCTTCTCTTTGGTATGGGCTATGCTTTTTACCCCCTTGGGTGCCAGAGGAAGTAAGACACTGTTTTCTCTGGACCCAGAGTTGAGTCTCAATGAACAGGTCGTGCTGCAGAGCCAAAGGCAAAAACTATCTTGGCAAGCTCAAGGTCTGAAACCAATTACGCTGGACCTAAAAATAAATGGGCTGCAAGTAAAACAGAATTTAATGATGTGTATTTAATTTCTAAATCCCCCCTGCTTTTGTGTGTGTGTGTGTGTATATATACACAAATTCTGTGTCTACCAAGATTTTATTCCTCAAAGAATTTGCTCCTGTCAAGCCGCTTATCTGTGAGTTAGTCACACAGGTAAGCTGTGCGTTAGCATGCAACATCTTTCTTATTTCTCATGGTCCACGTGGGCATATGGAGCTCCATAAGGCCCAGCTTGCTCTCCACCACCAAGGCTAGGGAAGAGCCTTGATTGCTCTTCCATTTTCCCACCTGCCATTCCTGACGAGAGCAGAGGAGAAATGAATCATACACTTGATTTTGGTGAACATCTTCGCGTGACAGCCGGCCATGAGAGGGTCCCAAGCAAATGTCCTGCTTCCTCTAGTACATTCGCTGAAAGGTTTCAAAGGCAGCAGGAAATAATGCCCAGCCTGCAAGGAAATACATGGCAGGTGATCTTGTTCCTCATATTGTTCCAATGGAGAGGCTGAATCCAGCAGGTCCCTTGAAATGGCGTGCCACGGGTGTTTTAGATTGGAATGGAAGATTGGGACATGATGGGACATAATTATCTGGATGTCTTCAAAGGCATCTCCTCTTCCCCAGCAAATGTGTTCCCTGGCTATATATCCTTTATCAGTGAGTGGTCCTGCCACATATCCAGGCACCCAGGTTGGAATCCCCGATTCTCCTTTCTGCCTCCTCTCCTAGTAAGCCCTGGTCTTGTCCTCCTGATTGTCTCCTTTCTCTGTCTTTTTCTTTTCACAACCATTGTCAACTATCCAAATCCTCTTCGTTCATCTTGTCCCCTTCTGCCCACCGTCCACACTGCTGCCACAGCAATGCTTATAATCAAGAAACAAGAATAATTATCATCAGGACACCTGGCTGGCTCAGTTAGTGACTCTTGATCTCAGGGTTATAAGTTCAAACCCCACATTGGGTGTTGAAATGACTTAAAATCTTAAAAAAAAAAAACACAAAAATAGAATTAAAAAAAAGTAAGTACTGTCACAGCTAACATCTTAGTATGTGTTTACTAGGTGCCAGGCACCGTGCTAATAACTCTACCTTCAACCTTCTCTTTTTTTTTTTTTTTTTTAAGAATTTATTTATTTATTCGACAGAGATAGAGACAGCCGGCGAGAGAGGGAACACAAGCAGGGAGAGTGGGAGAGGAAGAAGCAGGCTCATAGCGGAGGAGCCTGATGCGGGGCTCGATTCCAGAACTCCAGGATCACGCGCTGAGCTGAAGGCAGACGCTTAACCGCTGTGCCACCCAGGTGCCCCTACCTTCAACCTTCTATTTGCTCTGGTAACATTACGTCCCTGCTCCAAGGTGTTGGATCATTTCCATTACCAACAGGATAAAATTGTAACTCTTTCATCCGGTGGCCTGATTGGGTCCTCTCCCCACGTGACTCACCTGCTGCCACCGGGATCCCTTCCCTTGAGCCTACTGATGCACCCCTCACGGCACCCCCTGCTCTCCTATCTTCCCACTTCCAGTCGTGCTGCCCCTTCCTATGCAGGTACCCCCCACCCTGTTAGCTTCTACCTCGTGAACTGGATCGCTTTCTCAGATGAGGTGGTTCCTCGGTGGCTCTTCCCTTCGTCATCCCTAAGCACATGTGCACCTTGGAGAACAGGGAGGGAAGTTCTCCTGCGAGCTAGCACGTACTGGAGAGCTTAAGCATCCATTCCTCAGCACCTTCAGCAGACGACGGACTATATTCAAACAACAGATGTCGAAAGAAATGCTTTAGATCAATCATTCTAAAACCCAAATCACGATTTTTGTCAACAATCCTCAGTATTGAATTGACCCACCCTAAGAACACTGTATAAAAGAAAGCATAGTCCCTGTGGTGATGTGTTTCACCCAGATTCTTTTGAGAGCAAGGATCTTTCAGTGTTTTGTCCCTCCTTTCTTCTCAGTTTCTAGAAGAGAGCCTGGCGTATTTTAGGCACTCAAATAATTGTTGAAAAATTTTATTGGTACAAAGAGACAATTTCATGGATACGATTAAACATTTGGACTTGTGCATTTTCCTCATGTTATGTTTTTCATTTTCTGTGATAATGAGAGTGTAAACGTTTCTGAAAAGCCATCGAATGATATGTATCGAGAGCTCAGAAAGAACTCGTGCTCTTTGTGGCAGTGGCTGCAAGCTGACTCTCCACTACCCATCATTTTTCTGCATCTTTACTAACAGAAATCCTTTATTATTGAGATGAAGATGTGTCCAGGTAAACCTCTACATTTCCAAGCCGCCTTTGAAACTAAGTGTGGCCATGTGACTAAGTTTTAAAGACTAATGAGATGTAAGTGAAATTTTTCATGAGGCATTTCCAGGAAGCCTTGGAATTGGAGCAGAACACTGACTCAATTGCTCTTGTTTCCTTCTCCTTCCCAAAACCTGAAGATCAAATGAGATGGCTGCCTCTCCTGCAGCCATCATGGACTCATTCAATCAAAACGGCATTGTTACAGGGTATTGGAAGACTGTGGAATTTCTAAGAGGGCCAAAGAAGCAAGCATGGGCATACTAGTCAAGGACGCGCATCCAGGAGAAATGGTATTTTGGGGGCATGTCTCTCTGCCATCGCCTTATTGCTCAGCTCCTGACACCTGTGACAGCATGATGGAGCTCACCCCAAAAACCCACAGCCTCCCCCACCATGCTTCCTAGAAGATCCCATCTTTCTCCACTTGTCTCCTCTTGCTCATTTCTGCCTCCAAGCCTTGCAGTGGCATGTCTCCTTGCTAAAATTCAAATCACCTTGGAAACCAGAGCTCTAAGGAGGTCTGGAAAATATTGTTCTATTTTCCATTTTTCCCAGCCTCTGATGTCCAGGAAGACACATGAGAAGGGGACTGGAGTGGGTGTTGAGAGAATCAGGATGAAAGTTACCATTCTGTCAACTCAGTTTCACCTGTGGTTCTTTGTGTCAGAGCTGTCATTGTTCACAATTAGCAGGAAACGGAGGGGTGAGATTGCATAATGGGGTATGTTTCATGCATGTGATCCTGAAGTAGAAAAATCTAGAGTGTATAAGAAAGAGAGGTTACGGAACAACCATCAGCATTCAAAAATAACAGCAAATACCCGCTAGTCGTAGTCGATTCAGTAGCTCTGGGTAATCCCAACAGCCTCCTGACAGCCCTGCTGCTGCCACCCAGTCCCCTTCCGCCTCCCTCTACACAATGGGCAAAGTGACCCTGTCAAAACTTAGGGCACATCAATCACAAAAAATTAATCTGGCATTTCAGTCCCTCTTTCTCAATCTCTATACAAGTTGCTTTAATAAATTAAACATTCCACTGAACCAAAAACCCTTAAGGCACATCAAGGCGCTCTTCTGCTCAAAACTGCCTAACGACATCCCCAAGGACACTCAAGAGCAAAGTCACAACCCCTCTCAGTCACCGTGCCCCGTTCCTCCTCCAACGGCCCAGGTACACTCCACCTTGGGCCCCGCTCCACTGCTCTTTACCTGGAACACCGTGCCCTCCGGGAACAGTGTGGCCTCTCCCCACACGTCATCTTCTCAGGGAAGCCTTTTGTAGCTACTCGACTCTGAATAGCACGTTGCAGTTCCCCTCCCATCGACTTCCTATGGCCATTCCTCTTCATTTTCTCCTTAGCACTTGTTTCCAATGTACCATAGTTTCAACAAACCTGTTGTATTTATAGACTGTCCCCTTGACTCCCTAAAATGTGAGCTCCATGTAGGTGAGGTTGTCAGATTCTTTCTTCAGTTCTGTCTCCACAGAAACCAGAGCAGTGCCTGGTACAAAATAGGTGCTTCAGAAACATTTGTTAAACGAATGGATGAATGAGTAAGCTGATTAAATGAAGGAGTTATCAGATGGATGAAAAAACAAAGGAGCTTTCCCATGTAGCAGGATTTTTAAGGAGACAGAAAAGGGAACTTTCTAAAGCACCTCTCTTTCTAGGGCCCCCTTGGACAGTTGAGGTGCTCTCTGCCAGACACCCCAGAGAAGCCTCGGGGCTGGCAGCATTGTGGCTGGGAAAGAACACGGACGGGCCTCGGAGCCATGACAGCAGGCTCCAGCCCTGCCTCTGCCTCCAGCTGTGTGACTTTGGAGAAACTCTTTCTACTCATTTGGCCCCTTAATTTTACCCGTGTCTTCACTTAGGCTTCTGGGCCCTGGCTTTCTTCCATGATGGATTGGCCCTGAAGGGACAGTTCATTGACAAGACATTTAAACTCTGTAGGTGTAACTCTAAGGGCTACGAATTTCCTCCAGAAGGGCTTGTGGCAGCTCTGCCCCATGGAGCACATCCTCTGGAAGCTCACGTTAACACTCTGAGCTCATGAGGGTGTCTGTGCCCACTTCTGCGGGACACCATGTCCCATCTGCTGCAGCAATCTGGTGTTACAGTCTTCAGTTCTACTCTAAATATACAAGCTTTCTCTGAACATTTCACGTATCTTGAAGGAATCCAGGGACATTTTTCTTTAACCTTCCTGAAATTTGTTTTGGCAGAAATTCTGAAGGCTGAAGTCTTGAGAGATCGGGGTTTTGTTAAATTCTCATTTCAGTAAGTTAAACAACTCAGGCGAAAATTGGAGTGTCCTCCCTTCAACTCTGCCGTTGATTCTATCCATTCTGCAAAGCCTTACTCTAGCGCCATCTTGCCCATGAAGCTTTCCCACGTCATCACCCCAAAAGGGTGTTCTCTTTCCCCTGAAGCTGTGTGCTGACAAAGCGTGTACGGGGGAGTCAGACAGATAAGGGTTTGAAGACCACACCTTGCTCGTGGGTTACCTTGACCTGGTTCTCTAACTTCCCTCAGCCTCAGAGTCTGTGACTATCAGTGGTGAGAGTGAAAGTAGTAGGAGCTAATCTTTACCAAGTGCTTGCTGCCAGGTGCCATGTTAGATACCTTACATGACCTAGCTTATTCAGTCCTCCGGAGACCCCTGTGGGACAAGGCATTTTACTGTGCCTTCTTGACATATAAGGAAACCAAAAGTCAAATGGAATGATACTTTATACCTCACTGGGCAATGAAAATTAAATTTAAAAAATATATGGATCATGGCATTCAGTAAGCACTTACTAAATATAAACTCCTTCTCCATCAGACCCATTAAAGGAGCTTGGGTGTGTCATTCTCGCAACACTTAACAGTGGGTTGCCTTGTATTGTGGCTTATGTAGAAGTAGTGTGATTGTCCAAGGCAGGAAATAAGGGCTGGTTAATGCAATGAGCCAGGCCTTGGCCCTTGTCCTTGCACATGTTAGTTAATCTTTATGGACCTTGGTCTTCTCAACTGTAAAATGGGAGTAATAATATCAGTGAAGAGTCATTGAACCAATATACAAATACAGTCTAAAATAATGCCCGGCATATAGCAACTGTTATTTTTATCATTTATCAATAACGTTCAAATCTATATTTCTTTTTAGTTTGAAGTTTCCTGAGGAATAAACAGGTCTCTTCTACCTTCCGACTCCTGTTTGTGTCCTCATCCTTTTCCTTGTGTGTTACAAAATTGCTTCTCAAATTGCATCCAAAGAATGGATTAGAATGCATTAGAATGCCCCGAAGTCTTGTTAAAAGGAAGATGCCTGGGCACCTCCCCAAACCTAATGGATCCGGATCTCTGGCAGTGGCCCAGGATTAGTGTTTTAACAACCTGTTCACGTGAGTCCTGTGGACACTGACATTTGAGGACCACTCTGCTAGGGGCACCAAATATCTATGAGTGTAATAAACAAATGGGTGGGTGGTCAAACCAGTTTGTTGAAGTATGCATTTTTAAGAAGTAATAGAAAGAAAAAAATACCAATAGTGCTAATAATTTTAGGTTCATAAGACTCTGGTCTTGCTCTTTGGCATAGAATTTTGGACCTCACTTGCTCATTTGGCTTACCCTTCCCCCACATGCTCCCTTGATCCATTTCTTTGTAGATGGGGGCAGTCATCCATGGAGCCACACGTCCTCCTTAGGCTCTGAAAATTTCCTGAGAACTTAGTCTGCGGCTGACTCAGCAACAACATAGACTTAAATACACCCTGGGTGTCTGCCCATAGTATTGTCCCAAAGCTCTACTGAGATGAGTTATCCCCAAAATTAGAAAAAAGCTATAATAATTTTTAATTGGGATATAAAATTTTTTGGCCTCAACGTTTTAGCAAAGAAAAAAAAATGTTGAGTCACATGAATCATATATAGAGACATTTTGGATGTATTTTCATACCCACTAGTTTCTTTTTAAAGAACATTTCTTAAAGTACCGCAGAATAAAAGATTATTTTTCTGTAAAGCCTTGTCACACCAACATTTCAGTAGAAATGCTACCCCTTTAAAAATACAAGGGAGGAAAGACATAATAGTGATGTGGTCAGCCGAGTAATAAATTGAATTTACCTGGCAGAGTTGGTTCTTCAGGTCTGAGGAATGTAAAAGAACACATTTCTAGTGAATGAAAGAAAAAAAAAAATCCACAGAAAGAGAGACCAGTTTTGAAACATGAAAAGAGAGGTTGCAGCTCCCAAACCCTGACTCTAGCATCATCGGCATGTCCGGGTTAAGAGTCATACTCCCTGGGTAATTGCCACACCAAACGTGCAACCTTTTTTTTTTTTTTTTAAGTTTTATTTATTTATTTATTTGGCTCTTTATTTATTTTATTTTTTATAATAATTTTTTATTACGTTATGTTAGTCACCATACAGTACATCTCAAGTTTTTGATGTAAAGTCCAACCTTTTACAAGCCCAAACAAAAGCTGTCAAACCCAACCAAACCCAAGCTCGTTTAATTTCCCCCACAGGAAAGGAAGATTACAACAACCTAGAACTGAATACTTTTTTCGTTAAAGTTCTACCTATTTTTAATTTTCGGGGGAGTTGGGTAGTAACAAACCACACAGTAAACTGGCTTCTTCCACGAGGTAGTAACTGGAATTTGCTAAAACCTCGGAGTCTCAGTTCTGTACCATTTGTGTAGTCTCAGCTGGGGCATATTTCTTCTCTCTTCAGGCCTCAATTTCTTCATCTGTCAAACTAGAAACAGAATCACGCCTCTTTCAAAGGGGTCATCATGAGGATTATATGTTATAATGTCTGTAAAGTGCTTCACCACACACTGAAACATCTTAATAAATGCTAACCATTCTGCTGCTGCAAGCTTCAGCTTGGAGAAAAGATTTCTACCTTTATTGGAATGAATAACTGACGCCCGCGACTTCGACAGTAATGAGATGTTAACGTGGTGTCGCCCTGGCAGGGGAGCTAAAGCCAAGACCGTGGAAGTGAAGCCAGTAGGCTGAGCAGCAGGGGAGGGTAGATGTGCCCTAGCGGGAAAGGTCTTAAAGGACAGATACTTCTAGACGTGCCTCGTGTCATCAAGGAGTTTCCATGCCAATAATAAATTATCGTCACGTATTTAGTCAATAGAGCCAAATGCAACACCAGATTCATCTGAGTGCTAGTTTTAGGAATAATGGCCATCTGTTAACTGCTTTTCCACTGAGGAATACAAAACGCTGAGCATGAGTTTTTATATTTGTACAGATTACATTGCAATAGTGAGGGAGTGGGGAATATTTATCTCTTTTTTCTTTGTGGTAGAAGGACCACCAAGAAGGTGAAACTGTTTCTATAAAGTCACATAATTGAAACCCAGAACCTCCGTCTCTTCCCACGAAACTTCAAACTCCATTCAGTTGAGCTCACGTGCTTCACGTGGGGTTCAAGGGCACAGTAGCCCTACTTCCCCTTGGTTTCATTTTCAAGAGTAATCATTCATACATTTCAACCAATTCCATGGTTTTTGCTATCATTGACTCGCTGGACATGGTTCAGGGTGTTTTTCTTTTCGACTTCGTTGTAAATGTGATGCAGGTGTGAGTCTCCTGCTGGGTGGGATTAGAGAGCAAGGTAGGCGTGAAGCCTCTGGGGAACCACACCTATGGTGTCCCATTACAGGCAGGTGGACCAAGCGGGGACCAAATCTGAGATCTGAGGGAGAAGAGCCTGCATTCCAGGAAGCAGCCCCCAGGGTCCAAACAGGATGCAGCAGGGGAGGTGGGGAAGCCTGAGGATCAGAGAATTGTCTGCTCTGAAAGGAGCCCAGACCATGGGGAAAGTCTTATGTATGGCGAATGAGTGTAAGGGTTTGACATAATGACCAGTCAGGTTGAGAGAGCTGAACTGGAAGAATCTTCTAGAAGCTGAGAGGTCATTGACAGAATGCCCATTATTTTAAAACAAACAAAACAGAGAGGCCATAAAGAAATGATGCCCCTATAACACATGGGTAGAAAGTAAATGAAAAAGAGAAAAATAAGCTTTTTGACTCTGGCTTTAGTCATCAACTTTCCTTCTCTTGGAAATAACAAATATACGTTTCTAGAAAAATGTACATTAGGGAATTGATCAGAAATGCAGCAAAAATTTCTGTTAGAAGATGTTCATCATTGTGTTATGCGTATTACTAAAATAACAGAAGCAAATTAAATGTTTTCAATAATGGGAGGATTTTAAATAATTTAGTACATATTGATACAACGAAATGTTAGATGTCTATTAAATAACAAGTTTTTAAAGAATGTTTTATGGCATAAAAATGTCACAGTATCTTACAATATTGTATGTAAGTGAAAAAGTAAGACATAAAACTGCGTATACAATTGGCTTTCGTTATGTAAAACAAACACAAGGACATAAAAAAAAAGATTGGAAGTAAACATACCATAAAGGAAACATGATACCCTATCTCTAAGTGATAAGCTTATGAAAGATCTTATTTTTCTTTGTTTAAATTTTTAAAAAATACTTGAAAATACAACTAAGATGTATCTTTTCAATAACCTGAAGAGATAGTATTTGAAGAAAGACGATGTGACAGACCCCCATAGAAAGATAACCAACATGCCTGGAAACCAATTTTCCTACTCAAAACTGCTTATACATATTACACCTGGAGAACAATTCCAAACTAGCCTCATGTAGAAGCACCCCCGTGGCCACCTTGATTCAAACCTCCAGAAATTCCCCAAGCCCACGCCACTCAGCTGGCCGCAGGAATGCGCATGTCTGAGCCATTTCCCTTTAGCCATGTGGGGAACATCATTCCCATATATCCAGAATTGTAAGCAGTCCAAATCCTGACATTTTCTGTGGGTAAAAGGAAGGGAAGGAGCTACGTGATGGCATGCAGAGAATCATATCATCTCTCGTGCCATTACATTTTACCAGCTTTCTGAGGGCTCAAACCCTTCAACACATTGCTCCGTTCTTTTTTTCAAGAATTTGCCCCAAATCTGATGTGTGTAGATGTCTCTTCAGCTCCCCTCCTTCAGGATTCTCCCCGGCCATTAGAATATGTGGAGGGAAGGGGCGCCTGGGTGGCACAGACCTTAAGCGTCTGCCTTCGGCTCAGGGCGTGATCCTGGCGTTCTGGGATCGAGCCCCACATCAGGCTCCTCCGCTAGGAGCCTGCTTCTTCCTCTCCCACTCCCCCTGCTTGTGTTCCCTCTCTCGCTGGCTGTCTCTGTCAAATAAATAAATAAAATCTTAAAAAAAAAAAAAAAAGAATATGTGGAGGGAAGAGAAAATTGGTTTGCAGTACCACTTTTTTATTCTCTGTGTTGAATTCTCTCTAGTTACTGTTTATTTGGTTTTGAAATGCTCTCCTTTTGGAAAATGAGCATTTGCTTACATCGCAGGCAGGAGTACACATTGGTACATTCTGGAGATCGTAAACACATATACACTGTGAATCGTAAACGCTTATACACATAGGTACATATAGCTTTACCTACATGTATTAAGATCATAAGAGTATGCACACACTTCAACTTCAAGACTTCTAGGACTTTATTCTAACTAAAGACTCAGCAATGATTCATGAATCATAGTTATCAGATTATTATTTATAATTGAGGAAAAACCTGAAATAACCCAAACGTTTAAAAATTGGAGAGTAGTTAAATGAATAACAGAGTCACAAAATGGTAGACTCTACAATTGTTAAAAATAAGAATATTTAATGACCTGAAAATACTTATGATATATTACAGAAACCAGAGTATAGAATATTGTGACCCCAGTTTTGTAGAAAGAAAGAAAAGAAAAGGAAGACAAAAAAGAACAACAAAAAGCCCATACAATGACTTGTCAACCATAGTGTCTCTAGTGACATTTATGTGCCATTTTACACTTTCCTTATTTTCCAATACACTGAACATAATATTTCTTTTATAATCAGACAAAAAGAAGCCATTTTAAAATTTCTTCCCACTTCAATACTATTGTTCTCACATGAGATTTGATTTAAATAACAACATTCAAAATCTTGTGTCATTGGCATTTTTTGGATCAACTCCAAAGCTCGGAGAAAAGGTAAGGAAACCAACATTTGTTGAGAATTTACTATATGCCAGACATTTTCCCAAGCTTATTTTATCTAATTCTCAAACGAACCATCAGAGATTGATGATGGACAGTCTCTCTTTAATCCCTCTTTGTACTGCAATCCCTTTATACTGGAATATAATTCATCCAGAACATTTTCTTACAAGGTTCTCATACAAAGTGATTGAAACCACTCTGTATTCTTCAAAACGATGATCACGTGATTGCTGAGGTTGGGACTGGAAACCGTTCTATGATGGCTGGGATGGGACTCTTTGGAGGCATGTCAAGTAGCACTCCCGTGAGGAAGCACAAAGACCTCTGGGAAGGAATTTGTTCAGGGCACCGAGAATCCATATCCCTGTCACCCAACCTAGTCCCAGCAAGTTGTAAACAGATCTTTCTACAAAGAGACAGAAGCTGTCTTAGGGGAATTGTGTCCCAATCTCCTTCCTTTTGGATCTAATCATTGCACCAAATGACTTGAGAAAATACACCAAATTATGAAGAAATACAAATGTTTCTCTAATGGCTTAAATGCCCAGAAAGTTTATGAAATTGGAGAAATGGGCATTAATTCCGTTTTCCCTGAGATCCGGAAATTTACTTATATATTTTTTTCTGGTTCTTTTTTTAAAGTTTTTATTTAAATTTCTGTAAAGTTAACATACAGAGTAATATTAGTTTCAGGTGTACAAATAGTGATGCAACACTTCCATACAACACCCGGTGCTCATCAAGACAGGCGCACTCCTTAATCCCCATCACCTGTTTCACCCAACCCCCCACTCACCTCCCCTCTGGTAGTCATCGGTTTGTTCTCTATAGTTAAGAGTCTGTTTCTTGGCTTGCCTTTCTCTCCCTTTCTTTGTCCCTTTGTTCATTTGTTTCATTTCTTAAATTCCACATATGAGTGAAATCCTATGGTGTCTGTCTTTCTCTGACTGACTCATTTCACCTAGCGTAATACTCTCTAGCCCCATCCATGTTGTTGCAAATGGCAAGATTTCATTCTTTCTTAAGGCTGAGTAATATTCTGCAATAAATATATATATGGGATATCTTCCTTATCCATTCATCAGTAGATGGGCACTCTGCTGTTTCCATAATTTGGCTATTGTAGATAATGCTGCTATAAATATTGGGGTGCATGTATCCCTTCAAATTAGTATTTTTGTATTCTTTGGGCAAATTCCTGGTAGTGCGATTGCTGGATCATGGGGCAATTCTATTTTTAATTTTTTGAGGAACCTCCATACTGTTCTCCAGAGTGGCTGCACCAGTTTGCATTCCCACCAACAGTGTAAGAGGATTCCCCTTTCTCCACATCCTCACCAACACCTGTTGTTTCTTGTGTTGTTGATTTTAGTCATGCTGACAGGTGTGAGGTGATACCTCATTGTGGTTTTGATTTGTGTTTCCCTAATGCCGAGTGATGTTGAGGTCTTTGCATGCGTCTGTTGGCCATCTGCATGTCTTCGTTGGAAAAATGTTTATTCATGTCTTCTGTCCATTTTTTAATTGGACTATTCATTTCTTGGGTGTTGAGTTTTATAAGTTCTTTATATATTTTGGATACTAACCCTTTATCAGATTTAAAACCTGGATTCTTCCCAGTGATTGGGATAAAAAGTAAGTTTTCACGTAGCTGTCTTTCTTCTAGTGACTGTAGAAATGGAATCTAACATTGAGGGAATGTGTACCCTCATCTTCTCGGGAGTTTTATTTATTAGGAATTCATCATTAGTCAGTTTGTGGAGAATGCTTTCAAGACAGTGTGGCTGAATAATATCTTAACTCCAGCTGGATGGGAGTAAAAAAATCTTTACAATTATATGGTGGAGAATAGTGCAAGCTTCATTTAGGCAAAACTCTTTGGCGGTGACATCTTCCAGGATTTAGTGACCCAGGTAAGGTCTGGAACTTCACATAAGTGAACATGGAGGCCATCATTATAATTGACACCTGAATTTGGTATCTAAACGCTGCAAAAAAGGAACACAATCACAGACCACAATAGGACAAGATAGATACTCTCTGTATATTGCTCTTCACCCAACACTTTTATCATTGCCAAGAAGAGAATTATAAATCACTCTCTGATCATTCTTCATATGTTCCCCAGATTGTCGTTCATTTTCCTGAGCCTCAACTTACTGCACGTTGCTGGATTGTAAGACCAGAGCTTGATATTGAAACCAGGCCAGTCTCTTTCAGAGCTCTACCATTCATATTCAAACTCCGTCGCTGTGCTGGGGGCCAGGTCTATGCGCAGGTCCTTCCACCATCACCCAAACTCCCTGCATCCTTAAGCAAGATGATATCCTGTGTTTCCTCCGAGTGGTTCATGATCAGTTTACGGGAACCCTCAATACATCCCCTACCTTGCCTCATTCTGCCTACATCAGAATCCACACACGCAGTGGTTGTGTGTCAGGAGTATCTTAAAGCTGGGTGGGACCAGCAATATATGTTGTCCTGACAACTGAAGGATGCTTTACCTCTTAGCACAGGTACTAAAATGAATGTGGCTGAGTAGACATGGATCATTAGCTTTTTTCCTCCTAGGAAAAACCATCACTAATAGTGATCTTTCCTCCAAGGTTAACGTGAATGATAGACAGTAGGAACAAAAGCATTTTTAGTCCTCGAAAAGTGAATGGTGGGAAAAGAGGTAATTACCCCAAAGATAAAGACATAGTGAAGAGAAGGGCCATATGCACCCCAATGTTCATAGCAGCATTGGCCACAATAGCTAAATCATGGAAGGAGCTGAGATGCCCTTCAACAGATGACTGGATTAAGAAGTTGTGGTCTATATATGCAATGGAATATTACTCAGCTATCAAAAAGAACGATTTCTCAACATTTGCTGCAACATGGACGGCACTGGAGGAGATAATGCTAAGTGAAATAAAGTCAAGCAGAGAAAGACAATTATCATATGGTTTCTCTCATCTATGGAACATAAGAACTAGGGAGATCGGTAGGAGAAGAAAGGGATAAAGAAAGTGGGGGTAATCAGAAGGGGGAATGAAGCATGAGAGACTATGGACTCTGAGAAACATACTGAGGGCTTCAGGGGGGGGGTGTGGGGGAATGGGATAGGCTGGTGATGGGTAGTAAGGAGGGCGCGTATTGCATGGTGCACTGGGTGTTATACGCAACTAATGAATCATCGAACTTTACATCAAAAACCAGGGATGTACTGTATAGTGACTAACATAATAATTTTTAAAAAGTCAAAAAAAGAGGTAATATTTTAAAAGTCTCTTGAGTTTTAAGTGAAGGCACAAGGGAGATAGGATCAAAGAGATCTTTCTATAACATTGATAATAATCATTATTGGTGATAATTCATATATTTGATTGCCCCACTATATTAAAAGAGGGCTGCGGTTTGGCTGTGTCTCCAGAAATTACGGATAGAAAACAAAGTTGGAAAGTTGCAAGTGGACCTGACTCTGTGAAAGGAAGCAACAGCATTTGAAATTTAAATAGCCGTCATGGAAATTATTTTGCAAAAATAATTTATTAGGGGAACCAGAAAGAAATCTAACTGAAAAAGAATAAGGTACCACATTTAATAATATAGTAATAAAAATATATAACAGGGTATAGTAATAAGTATCAGGTATATAATGCAGGGATTATGCATGATAGATGGAAGCAGGAAAATAATTAAACTATTATTCAATGGGCCAGATTCTGTTGTAGGGGTGAGTAGGGAAGAGCCAACTGACAGTGTTTGCAGAGTGACCATCATGTTCTTTAAACTCCTTGCCTCCTCCAAAAAGCCATACCCATTTGGGGATAGATTTCAACCAGGACTTGGTCCTTCTATGACTTTTACATCAGGTGAGAAGTTCTGAAAACCACTTCCTGTCAAACCTTACACCCCTCACATCCTGAACTTTCTGAGAATCTCAGCCCTCCTGCTTATTTTCATTCCCTGCTGCCAAGACCAGATAAAAAGTTTAGCACTACTGAGGGCTGGTGCCAACTATACCATCTTGATATAGCATGTGAAGATCAAATCTAGATCATAAGTTAGAGGGTGTTAATTATCACTGATGCATTAACAACTCAACAAAAATATTTACCAAGCACCCTCTCTGTGCAAGGCATAATGCCAAAGGTACATAAACAAATTTAAGCTACAGTTGCAATTGGGGAAGCTATAATCTGTACGTAGAGCTGACATCAGACATTAGTTCTTGGCAGGTATTATTAATTTTTCATGGAAATGAACATAAATGTCAGGATCAACAAGAACCACCAAGTTTAGATAAAGGAGCAATAAATTTTCAGAGACTGGAATGGTCACTGTACCTTCAGGAGATAAGGAGACCTGAGGAAGGAGGGGAGCAAACTAACACACAGTTATTGATAACCTATTATGGGTCAGGCTCCTTGCATTAATTCTCTCATTTAATCCTCTCCCCAACTATCTGAGGTAGATTTTGTTCTTACTTTTATAGATGAAAACATGAAAACCTAAAGATGCTTAAAAATTTGCCAACATCACAAAACTAGTAAACAGAAGAGTCAGATTTTGAACCCACATCTAATTGAGTTTGTAAACTTACACTCTTCGCTTCATTTTGAAGGATGGCTGGATTTGATAAGCCAAGAAGAGGCCACACAGTTTGGCATGTATTATCTAAATATGTTCTGGCATAGATAGTTGAAGTTAATTCTGAGGTTAGCAGCTCTCTTAGTGAAGTGGTGGGGGGAGAGAAACATGGTAGCCTAACACGTAGAGGTAAATGCTATGGTTAGGATTTTAGCAAAACATTGTCTAGTTTTACATCCCCCAGAAGAGGACCCAGCGACAAAGATTCAAATGTGAACAGCATATAAGGGCAAGCAGGAAATATTGATGGAAAAGTGGGGGAATAAGGCAAGGAAGAGAATGTTGTAAATAAAGTGCAGCATACGAAGCCAGATACCACCGTGGATGACTGGAACTTAATCTTAGTGGATCTCTGGAAAACAGTGTACAATACAAACCTCAGAACTATCTACCCAAAGAGTCCAGAGTATTTAAGCACCAGCTTCAGTCAATCACTGGTAAAGAGCTGCAGGAGAGGGGTGGTAGAGTAGGGGTAGTTAATTCCCTGGTACTTGTTGTCTACCATGTGCATAATCAGGGTCCCGCCTGAGGCTTGGGGGTAAGTCTCAAGAGAAAGTCATGCAGACACATGACGCTGGTCATCCTGAGGGACATGGGTAAGGTGTAAGGGATATGGACAGGGCACTGACAGCATCTGCTATAAATATCAGGATCTTTGGTGTAGGGTTTGTGGTAGTCTCTATTACCCCACCCCTTTTGATGTTTGTAACTATGTAGACCATTTTCTCTCAAACTTCAGAGTGCATGAAAAGCACTTGGGAAGCTTGCTAACCAAGCAGATTCTAGGACCTCACCCACTGAATTCTGACCCATAGTTCAGGGATGGAGTCCAGGAATTTACATCATTAATAAGTATCCCACGTGATTCTGACACACATGGTTGGATCACATGGTGAGAAACAATGCCTGGTATCTCCATGTACTACATGGAAAACAAATAAGCAAGGGGGAGGCCATGTGATACAGTGAAAAAAGGATGGTATTTGGATCAAGATATCCTTGGATATAAATGCAGGTTCCATTACTTAGTGACCTTAGAAAAATTACATAATCTGTTTGTTTCTCTTTACCTATACGATGGAGAGAAAAATACCCCCTTGGACTATTTCCTATGATAGTTAAATAAGCTAACATATAGAAGTGTCCAGAGCAGTATGTGACTATGTTAAGTGCTCAGTGTTAATTTTCTCTCTTTTTTTGTTACTCAGAGGATTGAAATCTGTTGACAAAGTGATGCCAATGGCATTTAATAATGTTGTTTGATAAATTATACTGACTTGAAGAAAATGTGATGATAAAGTAATGCAAGACTTGGGTCTAAATATGCCCCACCTTTTCTCAGTGCGCCTACAGGTGGGTTGCTCGTTGCCTTCCATGTATGGCTACATGGCATAAAGATTACCCTGGGACTAGAAACGGAAGTGTCCACATGCCAAGGAACAGATCAGGTTGATCTTGCCCCGGATCTGAACCACAGACCTGGACTCCAGACTCTCATCCTTAAACACTGACTTTTCATACTGAGAAACTATTTAGCAGGTCGGCTCTTTGTGCTTCTAGAAAATACATTTTCAAGTATAAGAAAAAAAGGAAAGGTGCCAAGAGAAAGGTTAGAGACAAAATAGACTATGTTTTTGAATAGATTATCCTTATTTAATGTTCTTATGTCATCTCACCCAGACTGAGTGGCAATCAGGATGAATTTGGGGCTGTTATGTTATTACCACAATATAACCCTCAAGATATGGATATTGGAGCACAAAGCAACACACTTTGCACTTAGTAGGTCCTCAAGTGTTCGCTGAATTCAATGACATCATTTAGGACAGAGTCACCTTTATGCTTTCCCGGGTTCTCTAGGGAGTTCACTCCCTGGGCCTCATCTTTCTCTTAGTCACCTAGTTCGGCTCAAACATTAACCAGATTTCCCTTGTCTTAAAGTAAATGACTTCTGCTCAGTCCTCAGGAATATAACAGAAAGTGTACCAAAGAATGAAGATTTGTTAGCTGCTCTTAAGATCAATTGACCTCATAAACAAAACATGCCTAGGGTAATAGTGAAGATTTTAAAAGAAAAATTTTCTTCTGAGTGTTGACTTCATTTAGTCCCGATACAGATCACGAAGTTCTTTTACCATAGAGCACAACACTGCCCACAAACATGGTGCAAGAGCACCTGTTTCTTCAAGCTCAGAAACATGAGCTATGCAGTCCACCGTCTTAACGTGATCAAGGGAATTAACGCTGCTGGGCATGGAGCTTACCCCACAAGCCATGTGGGAAGTCAGTCTTTCATCTCACCCTACTACACTGCACCTCTCACAGCAGTTACTCGCCTCGTGCTTACTCGGGAAAACTAGGGTGTTCTGTTGGTAGAAGGATGGGCCCCAGGTCTGAGGCACATGGTTCTAGTCCAGGTCTGCCTGACTCTTCTTACTAAGGGACCAAAACCAAGCCACATCTCTACACTGCCATTTTCTCCAAGGTAAAAGGAAGGAATTGGATTAAATGATCACTAAAATCTCCTTCTCCCTAGAGGTGATTTTTCTAAGGAAAAAAATCAGAATAACCAATAATAAGGATATCTGATTCTCATTATTTGCAGTAGGTATGTCCTCTAAGTAGCTGGGAGCCCTGAATTAGCAAATGGTGACTCACGGCCCCTGGGGAAATATACGGTTAGGTTCCTGTGAGCCTCTGGTCACATTTTCATCAAGTGATCGATACGTAACCTTGTTTTATGTGTGCTTCTATTTAAAGACACCTATATATGGTGATATATTGACATTGAACTCACAGCCAACAGCACTGTAGCTGGTGTCCGAATGAAACTTATCTAACCTGCATGTTTTCTCCATAAAGTGCCTCATGGCCTTCTTGTACTTAGGAATAGACCCAGCATCTCTGCGCTAAATTTGGGGGTCATTTTAAAGAGATGAAATCACCCACAAAAAGTAAAAAGTGCTAAAAACATGGCATTGAATAGACCGAGGTAAGGACACTTATTTGCAGTATGAGAGCTGGAAGAGCAAGGTGGAGCACCGCCCTGTCTGACCTCAGCTGGGACTATGTGCATAGGGCTACTCACATTTTTTGGTGCTCTGCACATGTCTGAGAATGCCTTTGTGAAAGCACCAGGAATATATATTTGGAAGTTACAAATAAATTTTAGTGAGAACCCAAATTTGCAAACACGGAATCCATGCATAATGAGAATCAACTGTACATTAAAAATAAAAAAACAAATTATTTTGTTATTTTATAGCCTCTTGCTTGTAAAAACAGCAGACTTTCTTTAAAACCTTAACTTAAAGCAGTGTAGTAATCCCCTCTGTGTTGGTTAAAGTTACAACTTCATTTCACAGATGGTGAAATGTGGACATGAAGCCGCTTCCCAAATGTCCTGAGCAGTGTGACAACCAAGCCAGGATGACACAGGAGTGTGAAACTAATCCTGTGTTTGGTGCACTGGGGCTGTCCTCTTCCTGCTCAGTGATGGACAAAAACGATGCTCCCCCCTTCACTACCTGCTAGCTAAGTCCTGGACTGCGATCTGTGGTGGAAGTCTGCAAAATGTTCTGGGACATACCTCCTGGAATTCTAGCAAGTGACTCTAACTTCAGCCTGTAATTTTGTCCTGTAAGAGTGTTGTTGCCTGAGGCTGAACTGACTGTTCTTTTACCAGAATTTTTTTGTTTCAGAGATGGCTTCACTGACATTTTACCCCTGCCCACGGCACTCAGTCTCAACGCCATAGCCTCAGACTGAGGACATTCTGGCCTCACCTAAGAACCATACTGTTCCTTTTCTGAAGGGCAAGAATCACTTTTCATTCATTTTTTAAACTCCACTCTCTTCCTCACAGTGTGTGTAGCAGGGCCTGGGTCGTGGAGAACACTGTAAACCTATTGATGAAACTGAATTCTAATCCACAGTGAAAATTTCCCCAACAATTCCAGGACTTGTAGTTGGAGGGAAAAAACCCTGTGGAGTGTGCTGAGACCTGCTAAGTCCTTTATGTTACATCATCTCCCTTAATCCTCATCCACCCTGAAAAATTATTATTCCCGTGTTATAAATGGAGAAGCAGGTCCAAATGAATTTACATAACTTGTCTAAAATCACAAAGCTAGTAAGTGCAGATTTACTATGATAGAAATTTCGAGCCTGTTTTTTTCCTATGAGCTATGGCTAGTTTATTTGTATTAGTAATGCCTTATATCTCATCAGCTGCATTTTCAACTCAATAGGCAATTTCAGTGAAAAAAAAAAAAAAAGGAATTCTACTGCTTATTGCCTAGGCCTTCCACTAGAACTGTGGAAGAGAGTAGGGATTGGCCAGGATTCAGGTTACAAAGAACTGCCATTTACCAGTTGCTCTGCGAGATTTGCGTAAAAGTTTCTCTCAAGAAGCAAGAATGTAGTAATTCACTGGGAGGACCATTTTATGATGTTTATCTTTTAAGAAAATGGATGTTAATAAAAGTAATATATCACAGATTGAATACAAACCACCGTATCAGAAAACCTGAAACATAATCCACAAAATGGCTTTTATTTTACATTCACTCATCTTTCAACTAATTACACAGCTTCTCTATTATCTCGCAAGAAGACAAACAACTGGCATCCTCTTCTTTCCATTAGTAGCTGCTGGACAATGTGGGTCTGTCTGGAATTGAGCAGATAATACAACTCCCAATATAAAGATGATGCTCAGAAAGGTTAATGGTTCCCAAAAATTCTTGTGCTTCAATTATGGGCCAAGCATTGCCACTAGCAGTCAGCCCTGGATTTGGTTACCTCTTAAGATCCCTCTCAATCGATAGTCTATTCTTTTCTGTGGCTACTCTAAAGATGATGGGATTCTCCCAATATTTATGAACCCACCTAAGGTCTTTGGAAGAATATATAAACCCACGAAAGAGATTTTTCTTTCTTTTGACATCTGCTAAAACGATTCTAGCATCCTTGGGGCTAAGATTCTTCCCTTTAAGACCTACTTATAACAGCATACCGATCAAACATTATGAAACCCTTGGAAGGGGCCTTGGAGCTCATCTTGGCCAACTACAGTCCTCTTCGTAACACCCACGCTTAGATTTAACACTTCCCCTGATGAGGATTTCTCCACTGCCTGTGCCATTTAAAGAAACTCTTCCAGGTATTTATTTAAAATCCATCTTCCCACAGCCTTTCCCTGTAAGTCATAACCAGGAAGAATAGCTGCAACGGCTTTGAAATGACTATGTGGTATAATGATAAGCCTGGGACAATACTAGTTTATGAGTTACCAATCTGGTTTAATATGTGTCCCAGACTTTTCATTGTATAATGAAATTTTACTATAATAGTTGCTCTAGAAGAAGTTGTGAATAGTTGGGTGGGCCTCCCCTTTGTTCTTCCAGCTCTACCATGGTCTCATGCAGTAGTGGGTAAGATGTACTTGCAGTGCACAGGGTTCTTAGTCTCATAGATGGCTAAATCGGAAAGACGACCAGTGATAACTCATCTCTTTTCCTGGTCTTTAACACCTCCCTATCAGAAACAGCTTGCTGGTGAGAAGAAGTGTGCTCACACATGAGTTTTCAGGTATAGCCGTCTCCCTGTCTCAGGTCGTTCTGGGAGTATTCAACACTCCACTGTTGCTGGCTGTAAAATACATGAAGCCAGTCAGCTGGGTGACCGTGCATGAGAATTGTGGTCATTGATCGTCTAGGTGCATAAAAGCAGAACAGTCCTGTCCGTGAAGCACGAAGAGAGTAGTGTGAACAGTTTAGGTATTGTTTTATATTTATTGTACAGTGTAAAATCTACAAACTTTATTTTATTGTTTGACAATGCTTTTTTTATTTTGCAAAAAACACTTTTCGCAGCGATAAGTGTCTTTTTTTCTTTTTTTCTTTAAGGTTTTAAAGAAAGTCTGCTGTTTTCACAAGCAAGAGACTATAAAATAGCAAAATAATTTGCTTTTTATTTTTAATGTACAGTTGATTCTCATTATGCATGGATTCCGTGTTTGCAGATTTGGATTCTCACTAAAATTTATTTGTAACTTCCAAATATATATTCCTGGTGCTTTCACAAAGGCATTCACAGGCATGTGCAGAGCACCAAAAAATGTGAGTAGCCCTATGCACATAGTCCCAGCTGAGGTCAGACAAGGTGGTGCTCTGCCTTCCTGTTCCAGCTCTCATACTGTAAAAAGAAAATTTTGAAAATAAAAATAAAATTGAAAAATTTTATTGAAATTGAATTGGATTGAAAATTTCATTGAAAAATAAAAAGTGAATTTTGATTGCTCAAAAAAGTTCATGATGAACATGTAACGTGCACAAAATGTGTCTCTTCACATTTACCATTCACCGTGAGGTCACAGTGGTATAACTGACTGCTCGGAAACTAGAAGGCACAAATCTGCTGGAAAACCATCAGCAGTTACTTGAAAAGTTAACAACAAGTTTATAAAGACTGTGCTCTATTTACAACCACAGAAATACTCTTCATATCATTCTGTGAGATACGACTTTTCATTTAGATCAAATGGCTATTCCATGTCACTTTCACTCATGTTTTATTCCAAGATGTTTTGTGCATGAATTCAAAATAAAGCCACAGCTGTTAGTGTGTGACTTCATAAACAGCAGAAGAAATTCACATTTAAATACTGAGTTTTGTGTCAGTGTCATCAGAATCTACAAATAAAAAATTAGCTCATCCCAATTATGCTTCTTTTTCCCTCAGTTCAATGTAATCAAAGCCAACCTTTTAGAAATTCATTCTTTTGACAGTGTAACATTTGACATTATGAATGTCAGAAAGTTAGTTCAAACTTTGACATTGAAGATAAAATTATATTTTGGCCATGATTATTAGGCAAATTTTGGTAAACAACAATGTTCCTAATAAATGAAGAGCTTATGAAGCAGAGAATTGGATATCATGCACACATACTTCATAATTACACCCAAATAACTTGTGATATTCTACCAAATGATACAGATACTGTAGTGGTCAGGGGCGCCTGGCTGGCTCGGTCCTTAAGCGTCTGTCTTTGGCTCAGGGCGTGATCCCGGGTCCCTGGCTTCAAGCCCCCCATCAGGCTCCTCCACTGGGAACATGCTTCTTCATCTCCCACTCCCCCTGCTTGTGTTCCCTCTCTCGCTGGCTGGCTGTCAAATAAATAAATAAAATCTTAAAAAAAAAAAAAAGATACTGTAGTGGTCAAACTTACAGCTGCATTTTTAAATACACACATTTTTAAAATACACAGAGTAACTGGATTTCATAATTTTGCAACATAGCTGATTTAAAATTTTAAGGACATACTTTGGCATGGCAATATGCATTTTCTTTCTTTGCTAATTGAAATCAACCTTTAAAAATGAGCTCTTGAAGAACTACTTTGTAAAGTAACCCAAATGTCCTGCAATTAAAAAAAATTATAAAAGATTTCTATAAACTGGGATTGAATTTTTGTCAAAATCAGGTGGAAATCTTTAAGTCAAGTATTTGATGAATGGAACAGAAAAGTGCTTTAGCACTTGAAGCTTTGTATATATTATCTTTACGGAGGTATTTTGAATATTTATGTTGAATATATTGAAAATAAACTTGCAAAGAGAAAGGCATTGACATGTATCCCTACAAAAGCAAACAAGCAACTGATCAAATTAAATGGTGAGAATTCAAATAAATTACATAATAACTTTTAGACCTGCAGGCGCTATTAATATTAATGGTGATCAGTAAGGATTAGCTTTGCGCCAGCTACTGAGCAAAGTGTCATATGCTTTACCTTTAAAATGCCCAAGTGTGAAGGAATAGTATTAGTACGAAGGAATAGTAATAATACTATTATTATCCTGGGGTTTGGTTTGGTTTTGGTTTGGTTTTTGTGTTTGTTTTTGTCTTTGTTTTTAGATTAAGAATCTGAACCAAAAAGAAGAGAGAGAGGTGAATTTATCCAAGATCACGTAGCAGGAGGCGGAGCCAAGGAGCTAAATCACCTCTCTCAGACTCCAGATCTCTGCTTGTAGCCATTACCCTCCAGTGTAGGGTGGCCAACTAGTAATTGCTGAGCCCTTTAAGACCTATGCTTCACCATAGTTTGCATTGTTGATACTATCAAAAAGTACCCGGATGTTCCCCAGTGTTATTTTCCAAATCCAAAAATATAATTTCACATTCAACTTTTTTTAAAATTTATTTTTGATTAAATGTACTATCCGCCTCCTGGTTAAAATCACAATTCACTCTTGGGAAGACAAGAAAATTTTTAACTCTTTCAGTTTACAAATGAGGAATTCGAAACCCAAAATGGTAAATGACATCCTCAAAGCTACAATGCAAGCTGAAGGCAGAGTTTGTCCAGAAGTCACCGGCTTAGTTCTCTCCCCTAGTGCATTTCCCTACCTCAGAGGGACCTTTCAGGACCTTTCAGTCTCCACAGGAACGTCAGCATGAGTCTGAATCCTCACTTGCAGTCACAGATAACTCAGCAGTGCTTCTGCAGATGTAGAAAGGTCCCATGGTCTCAGGGTGGGTTTGCCCAGAAAACTGTAGGGCTGTTCTAATAAGAAAGAAACACTCTTGGGAGAGCATGGACTGAGAGATAATAGGCACCTTGAAGTTGCTTATGTTTTTATTAAAGTCCATTGTTTCTGAGAGAACATTGTCATTTGCTGGAAGCAAGGAGTGTAGGTCTGAAAGTCCCGTCTTCCCTGACTCACTTTCAGAGAAATGAAGAACAGGACCAATGTGGCTTCCAGCCACCCTTGCTAACAAGGGTCCCCTCAAAGGCCCTTTCCCTGGGTGTTCAGATGATATCATCAGCCTAAAGTGTCTCCAAGTGGAACTGGCTGCTCCCAGAAATCTGTCAGCTGAGTGTTTGGAAGAAACTGAGAAATCCTTGAAAAACATGAAGGGATCAAAAGTACTTATTAAAGTATTTTCAAAAGAGCTCTGGATTTAATAAGAAGCAAATGAGATCAGATAGAGAGGAATCTGGAGCCTAGTTCTGGTGTGGAAAACTCCTCGTGGCGAAGACCAGAAGAAAGGAGCATACTGAAGGGAACACAGCTTATTTGGAAGCAGAGCATTAGTGTGCAATTGAATTGCTCTGCCCTTGAACCTGGAGGACTGTGCAGAAGTAAGCAATTACTTAAACAGACACATCTTTCCTGAGAGATCGTATCCAAGAAAAATAATGAATTACAACAACAAAAATTTTAAGGAAAAGAGAGGAAACAGCCTCTCTCTTACCGAGAGCCTTTTTATGTCTCCAGAAGACTTGCAACCTAGAGTCCTGACTTGACTTATGCATTATTAGTCAGTTGTTGGCACTCTAACAGTTTCATTAAAAGAAGGTTCTAGGGAAATTATGTATTTTTCTTCTCTCACCAGCCAACCAACCAACCAACCAACCAACCCACAAAACTACCCTCTATACACTTTTTTTTACAGCACAATGTAACTTAAATGCATGTTGTTATGTAGAACGTTTGTCCATGACAAAGAGGATCCATTCACTTAATGTTTGAATAGACCAGAAATAGCCAAAGCACAGGCTTACACAAACACTGAGGCATCAGAACTAGCTAGCATAGATTTCTTCCACAGAACATTAGAACCCTGTGAGTCTTATCTCTCTGTATCGTCCATAAAATTTGATAAAAGGCCAATTTGTAGGGAGATATTTATCTCAAAGGGATCAACCAAACTGATGGCAGCAGTCTTCCCTTTTAAATTTCAGGTGTATAATTAATGAAATACGGTAAATTGTAAAAATGAAACAAATAAAACCCATGGTTCTTAGGATATGATGAAAGAGATACTTCATACACAGCATGTAAGATCTTAAATTGGCATAATTATTTCTGTAAAAGTGGCGGTATTTGCAACAACTTTAATTTAAAAAGTTCATTCTCTTTGACACAGCCATTCCAGTTTAGTGATGTATTCTAAGGAAACCATACACACACACAAAGTCAAAGTCTTACCTACGGAGTTGTTCACTATAGCTTTGTTTAAAAAAGAAAAAAATAAGAAATATCGTGAAGTTCAACACAAGGGGTTGAGAAAGTTAATTACGGTGTATTCATTTGACTGCCATTTTTTGCCGCCATTAAATAACAGAATTCATGTATGTCGCTAAATATTTCTAAATAAATAAATAAATACATATTTATATTTATATGAATAAGAGTTAAGCTAGAAGATAAAATCACCTTATCCAAAATTGGTGAAAACTACTGAATATATTCATGCTTATATTGAAATGTGAATGAAATATATTTAAGTATTCATGGTAGTTGCCTCTGGATGGTAGAATTACAAGTGTTTTAAATTGTTTGCCTTTATAGTTCTATTTTCTAAATATTTGTGTTTATAGTTGATATGTTGATACAGTATCCAACTTTCCCTTAAGAGCAAACATCTGCTGTTTGGGCACAGGTGACCTTCTGACTGGTCCAGGGGTAATTACCTGACCCAACCTTAGGTTGGCTGGTGAACCTTAAGATGGCTCCACATTTCAAGAGTGATGAGAGAAGGAGAGAGGGAGAGAGAAAAAGAGGGAGAGAGAATTGGTCCCTAAAGCTGCCTACATTCTCATTTTTAATGTTTCTTAATGCCAGTCAAAGAAAATACATGCCTCACAATCAACCTCTCTTTCTAAAGATGGCTGATGTGTGTCTTGCAAACAACTACAACAACACAATAATTAAGAAAAAATATTATATTTTGAAATTAAAGTTGAATCAGGATAATAAATTTTTATGCTCTGCCAATTATAAAAAGATAACTAGACACACTTTATATTCTTGACATTCTGTTGAACAAAGTGTACTTTTCTCAGAGAGGTTAAAGTTGTTTGCTATGTATGCTTCCCTATTTTTATAATTCTGAGAAAATGACATTGTCTTACTTGAAGCTAGGATAAGATTTTCTTCCTATATATGTCTTTATTTTAGAGAAGTTCACTCAGAATTTCACCTTCAATGCAGTTTTCCTTATTTATTGGTCCTTATTTGCCAACATACTTTTCTGAGAGTGGGTTTCTAGCAATGTTACTGATCTTCCGTCCACTGTGCTTTGGAAACTCTGAGAATCCACCTGTCCTGGAAGTGGGAAATAATATATTAGAAGAAATCATTATTGAGCAGATGGATAGATGGATGGACAGATGGAAGAGACCTCAATATGAATCAAGTATGTTTTTTATGTCTAGTATATGTTTAGCTCTGGGCCAGTCTCTGAGAAGTCATGAGGGTAAGAATCAAGATTTCCATCCTCAGTAAGCTTAAAATAAAGTTATGTTGGACTGCAAGTAAGATCCGCCCTAAGAGAAATCTGTCTTTATGAATGGCTCACTCCCTGAAGGCAGGCTGGATCACTCTAAAATGCATGAAGCTCTGGAAAAAATTATTTTGGGGGGCTCTACCTATGTAAACAACTTGAGTGACCCCAAATTAGTGTGTCAGCCCTGTTCTGGAGGCCCAATCTCATGTACTCCTGCCAAAGAAATTCCACACCGGCCAGTGGGATTGGTCAGCTTGCCAGGTCAGCCTCTTGAGACTCTGGCGTGACCCCGTAGGTGGCAGTCTCAGAGCTTCTCACAGCATCTGGTTGACCCTACACGTGGGAAAGCAGGTTGCCTGAGTTGCATGTGGGTTTCTCTCTGGGCATGGAAAGCCTTGCCTGGGTAGCATTGAGGGCTCCACCTGTTCATAGGCACTAGAAGGAGATTGGAAAATGTTGAGGGAGACACTCAAAGCACAGGGCTCCATAAGACATGGGGCTTGAGGCAGGAATCTTTGCCTGCCGGGACTAATGGTGGTTCTAAAAGTAGACATTTCTCTTTTTTTCAAATGTCCTTCCCCTAGACTCACTGTCACTCGCTTTGTCATAAATGCCCATGGTGTCCAAGACACTCACATAAGTAATGACTTTGGTAATGGAAAATTCCACCTCCCTACCTAGAGTCTGACATGCCATTATTGAATTTCCAAACAGCTTACCATTAATGACAGAAGTCTAAGCACATACGTATTTCTATTTACCTTCCAAGTCTCCAAACAGATTAAGGGAAAGAAATATGAGCTCTTGCTCCTATATTCAAACCAGGTTACTTTAATATTTTTCCCTACTGCTTAATCATTTGCCTTGTGTGGGTCAGGAAGCTGATGAGCTAAATGGCTTTCTTCTTCTAAATGAAAAGCCTTCAACCAAATTAGGCCCACTGAGTAATAAAAGCCAAGTGGTAAAGACCATAGGTGGGAGTTAGAGCTGTTTGGGAAGCTGGAGTTCCAGAGGACCAAAAGTGGAACATGGGAAAGAGTACGGAGTCTAGTGCTTCCCTGTCCCAGAAGAGGCAAAGAGGAGCCACCAACAAATGCTGAAAAGGTCCTTTCCTTTAATGCAGAGTGACAGGGGGCAGCTCAAGCAGTGCAGTTATAGAGCACAGGAGATGAAACGCAGTACGCATTCCATCAAAGGACTATTCTCCTTCGGTGGGGGGTCGAGTAGGGCTTTTCATGGAGAGGATCCAAGAGCTGTGGTTCCATCTTTTGACTTAGCTGCTTTGGAGGCACCGGGACATGGTACCCTCAGCACAGGTATGGAGTCCTCATAGTGAACACTGGCAAGAATGAGAGTTTCAAGGAATCCTCAAGGAGTTTTGAGGATACCAGCTATTCATAAGTGGTTTCCAGAGCAGAAGGACACTGCAGCACGGTTACTGCAGTGAGCAGACATCAGCCTTTATTATGCACAAGTTAATATAGTGTTTAATACAGATCGAGGGGCACCTGGGTGGCACAGCGGTTAAGCGTCTGCCTTCGGCTCAGGGCGTGATCCCGGCGTTGTGGGATCGAGCCC
>NC_048225.1:74665048-74887954 GCF_002007445.2 Ailuropoda melanoleuca
CCTGCTTCTTCCTCTCCCACTCCCCCTGCTTGTGTTCCCTCTCTCGCTGGCTGTCTCTATCTCTGTCGAATAAATAAATAAAATCTTTAAAAAAAAAAATACAGATCGAAAGTCTTCCTCCACTTCCCAGAAAAATATTTCTTAGGAAGATGAAAAGAACTTGTTATGCCTCTTTGAACAGATCATTTGATCTTCTGGAGACTCATTTTCCTTATCATAGAGGCGGCGTGAGGACTAAGCACGCCCTGTAAGTCTGTGACATCCTTCGCATGAATAGTCACACCGTCATTCTCTTCTGAAGCTCGGCAGTTATCACCGTGTTCTCCGAGCACAAGCAAGGTACAGTACCCTAGTTTATCAAAAATGTGGGCTTCTTTGCTGGATCCTTCCCCTGGTTGCCAGTGATAGTGGTGAGTAATTATGTGTAAATGCATGCTCTCCAAAAATTGTGAGAGGCAGAAAACTCATTTCTTCAGTGCCCTTGAAAACCTACAAGACACTAATGCATGTCTGTGTGCCAGCAGTTTAGAAATGAAAATTTCCACATTCCTTGTGCCTGGTCTCATTAATTCTCCCCACCCCATTGGTGTTAAGGTTTTATAAATAAGCAAGACAGGATTGATTTGTTCCATTTCAGCAAACTGTAAAAGAAAACATTCAAGAAATCACTCCCATCATCATCCCCCCCGCCCCTACCCGCCCCCTGGCACGTTACTCTCTAAAATTGGGTGAAAGCCTGTGTAGCCCTTCCCAATTAGGTGAAAGATGATTTCATTTCAGTAATCTGTAGGGAAGTTATTTCTGGTTTGTGCAAACATGCCAAAATAATGCAGCGGTCTTCATAAAGAGTCCAGTTTGATTTCTCTCTGGCTACAGGGAAATTCAAGATGCAGGAAGACCTGACTACTCGTATTATGAGGATTTATGGTATTTAGTCGGACCTACATGAATGTAGCCTACAGGAATGGAAGGAACATTGAGGGAAGAATCAGAACACCTTGGGGGGGTGGGGGGAGTCCTTAAAGGTACTGGGGTTTAAAAACCTTTTCAGCAAAATCCTGGCGATTCCTTGCCTTTTGGATACAGACAGGGAGAGGGGCAAGAAGCTTCATCCAGAGCAGGTCTACGTTTGTAAGTTGCACATTTCAGGCTTCCATGAATGATCAGTTTCACACACCAATATAATCTAAACCCTTCCGTTGTTTGAAGTCTTCCTACGACTTCTCAGCTGATTGGTCCTCTTGCCTAAATGGCTCCAGTGACAGGGCTCCCAAGCAGCCATCTTTGGACAGATGTTCCCCAAATTCCCTTCTAGCTCTATTAATCCATACCAATGTATGAATGTAAACAGGAGATACAATCATGTGAAGACAGTTTTGAAGCCGTTTGCCTGACATGACTCATCAATTCCACGCAGTCACTCTTCTGTCTATAGCTAATGAGGGCAAAAGCTATTTCAAATCTACTTTATTTTAATATATTCTTAAAACATATGAAACTACATCCCCGTCTTTGACACAGGGTGTTGCTTTTTCTCTTCAAGAGGGAAAACATTCACATCAGGATTGATTTAATTTTTCCCCCTTTTAAATCATAAACAGTCCTGGTACAAGAAACAGTAGCTGTTATTGATTAAAAGTTCATTTGCCTTGCCTGGGCTGATGATTGATACTTGGAGGGGAGGAGGGGTGTTGGATTTTTGGCTGGGAGATTGGAAGTGGGGCAATTTTGTCACATTACCTGTTCTTTATAAGAGTGTTAGTGTTGGAGGAAATTTAGGTCTGGGGAAAGAGCTTTTTTTCTCTGTAAATTTTAGTAGACGTTGGTCCAACTTTTTGTTTTATTTTGTTTCTTGCTATGCTGGGTTCATCAGCTTTAAGTACCTGTCGTGCACATGAGCTTGTGAGAGCCCCTCTAAATGGGGTTTTAATGGTCTGTTGAATAAAGCAGCTACCAGTTCAGGAAATGCATGCATTTTATAGGTGCGCATTTTCAAAGCTTCCATTTGTGAGTGCCGGTTGAGAGGTGCCTTGTATATGTTCTTCACAGACTTAGCCCAGCAATAAAGACTGCCTCTGGAAGCATTAAAAAACAAGGCATAAATTTCCTTGTCCCATTTATTCTTCTAATGTCAAGAATAATAATTTTTGTGGTTAAAGAAAAAAAATATCTTTCCTTTAGGAAAGTTATTTGAGCCCATCAGAAAATTATAATTCACAGCAGTGGGTAATCAAATTCATTGAATGCGTGTGTCTGTGATATTTGTAATCAAGCCATAGGGTTTTCAAGAAAGTAAGAAGTGATCAGCAGTTATGACAAAAGTCTTTGTCTTCAATTTTCGAATTTGTATGTGTTATGAATATTCTCTCTCCTTTAGTTTTCAACCGAAGCAAACATACACCATACACTAGAGATCCTTGAACTTGTCAGTTGGTGGAACATCTGGAAGTAATAGTGATTTTTGCACAATACCATTTAATTTTGACGTATTAAATTTAAAATAACAGAATATATAATATGACACCAGGTTTTATTAGATAGCAATAAAGACAACAAGTAGCTATAACCCAGCATATAAAAAATGCGGTAAAACTTAGAATCAAAAGATACTCCATTAAATTAATTTTTTGAAAAACTGGGGAGACTGCTATTATTCAAATTTAATGGCACAGCACCTTGGCTGAAACTGTGAAAAAAGTGGGATTACATGGAAGCATGGTTTGAGAACCAGTGTCATAAACAGAGACGCATGGAAATTCTGAATGAGTTTCTAGAGAGCTTATGTATCATAAGTTGGACTTCTTCAAAGTTGATTTAAAATCCTCAAGACAGTCTAAAGCTGAAGCCAAAGGGAAAATCAAATAAAGAAATGCTGATAAATTTGACTACCATGAAACATAGTCATTTTAGTTTGTTACATAAAGCACCATAAGAAAAATTAAAAGGCAAAAGGGGAAACTGGAAAAAATATTTGCAACATGTATTATAATGTATTACTAAATTAAAAATAATATGAGTTGTATAGTTCAGCAAGTGACCAACTACTACTCAGTAGGGTAGAAAACAGTTTAGTTGGTCAAAAGAAAATGATAAGCAATTTACAAAATAAGAAATACATACAGCAATATGCAAATCTAAAATTACTCAACATTATTGCTTATGAGAGGAATCCAAACTAAAACAACAAAATAACACTTATTTCCACCAATCTGTGGGTTAAGAGAAATGGACACAGTCATACACTGCTGTGCATGTTAGTATAATTTTTAGAAAAATAATGCAGTGACATCTATCAAAAGCCTTAAAAATGTTTTTATACTTTTAATCTAATCAAAAAATCTCGCTTCCAAACATGTGTTACCATCTTTCATTTTTTCCCCTTATGTAAAGGCTTTTGTATGGCGTTCTTTGTATCATTATTTAAAATTGAAAAAAATGGAAATAATCTCATTGTCTAATCCTAAAGGACAGGATAAGTGAGTGATGGTATAGCACACGATATCATACTACAAGGTTTTTAATTATGCTGTTACAAATGTTTCCTTACTGATATCAGTAGGTATTCATGATTTTAATGAGAAAACGCAAGTTTCAAAGATATATTATGCTATGATTCTATTTCTGTTAAATTATATGTGCAAAGGAAGTGGCTGGAAGTTCATACATCATGGTGTCTATCTGTCATTATATCTGGGTGGGTGGAATGGAATTATGTGTGTTTATTCTATTTGTTTTTTAGTCTACACATATTTTTTTCTATAATGATTAGTTGTGTCAGATTGAGGGGAAAAACAAATGTATTTTCCATCCTGTAGAAGCTATGTAAGGAGACCAAATGACATATCTAGCCTAGGACATGTTATTACCTTCAACAATCATCTTTTTTCTCTAAAGAGAATCTCTCGGGGCGCCTGGGTGGCATAGCGGTTGGGCGTCTGCCTTCGGCTCAGGGCGTGATCCCGACGTTATGGGATCGAGCCCCACATCAGGCTCCTCCGCTATGAGCCTGCTTCTTCCACTCCCACTCCCACTGCTTGTGTTCCCTCTCTTGCTGGCTGTCTCTATCTCTGTTGAATAAATAAATAAAATCTTTAAAAAAATAAAAGAATCTCTCTTACAGATTCATCCTCTTTAGAATGATTTTCACCCGTTTTATTCATGGGTCATCTCAGCTGGTGATGACGGTCGTATTTCTCCAAGGGAACGTATAGATCGCTTCTATGCAATAAACTCTTCCAATCACCAGTAATGAAATCAAATCATTCTAAATTAGGGTCTTCGGGAGGGAAAAGCCAAGCCAATGAATAGCTTTGTATGATTTGAATGAATCCCTGAAGAAATAAGTTAGACTCTTGGCTTTCATCTTATTCCCAGCCTCTGGAATAAGAATGTTAATTCAGCCAACTTAATGCTTAGGAAAACAAAACAAAACAAAACAGAAGAAGAAGAAAAAGAAAAGAAAATGTTAGGAAAACCAAAAAATAAAATAAAACAAAACTTTAAAGCCTCAGTGTCCATAACAAGGATAAAGATACTCTTTTGGTCCCATTTTTTGAGTATCTATCCAAAAAAGATTAGTATGGCATAAATCTGTTTAAAATGAACATAGGAACAAACTTAGAAGGGAAAAAAAAGAGAAATAACATACAGATTCTGGAATTGGTGAGACCTCAGGGGTTCACAGCTCAGCCTTGCATCTTGCAAACTGTGAGAATAAAGAATCCACTTAATCCTTCTAAGGGAAGATAATAACGAAGTAAAATTAAATACACAGTGCACCACGCAATTAATAAGTATCAGTTTTCTTCCCAGGAGGAGAGTAAGAAGGCAGAGGAGGAGAAAGCAGGAAATCTCCCTCACCTCCAACCCTCATGTTCAGAATTTCGGGCACAACCCCAGCAGTCTGGTGGGGAAAATATATATGTGTTTGGAGGGAGGGAAGTGGGTAAATGATTGGAAGGAGGGAATATTATAAGATAATTTAAACATCCATCTGAGAATCAGAACAGCAACAACAACAAGAACAAAGGTGTGGTCGTAAAGAGAAGTGACAACTAAGACGGTATGGAGTCTAAGGAACTGTGGGCCTGGAGCACACAGACCGTCATCTTTGAGAATCAGCAGGTTCTCTCCCTGTCCTGCCTCCTCCCGGACCATGTTGAGGGGTCTTGGGTATGCCACTTGATGACTACCCTGGTTTTGTTGTTTACCAAACAAGAAAACAATTTTTCCCTCTCTTACGCAGAACAATGCAATGAAAACACAAGACGTGATTTTTAAAAACGCTTTGAGCTTTAGGGAAGGTGACACTTAGACTCCAAGCATTGTTGTCGTTGTCGTGTGCAAGATGGCTGAAGGTGTGAGTTTCATCTTGGAACTCGGATGCCGGAGAGAATTCCATCTCACTTCCAGTCTAAGTGGGAACTAGTTTGGAGGAGATTTGAAATCTTAGGAGCTCTTGAGGCCTGGTGAATGTGGAGCAAGTTTGATTCTAAAAAAACAGAACAGAACAAAAGAGTTTATGAAGTGCACAGTGGGGGCTGGGGCTGGTGAAAGGGAAAATGCGAATGGACGTGTGGTATGTACATCGTCCTGAGTGTGGTTTGAGAGAGTTGGTGTGAATTAGGAATATCATGAATGTGAAATACATCTGCCACAAAGTCTGCTATTGTGGGTTTGAGTTTGGAATCCTGAAGTGTTTCTTTAGGATCAAAGCTTTGGCAGAGTGAGGTGGGCACGGGGACAGGTTCCAGTCTGGCCAGAAGCAAAATCTCTACATTTTCCTCAGGAGACATGTAGTCTGAGAAAATGCTTTTGGTTGCTCCGAGTGTACGTGTTCACATTTATTTTGGAGCACTTCCTGAAATTTCTTAAGTAAAAATGCTTGTACTCCGAAACAGGGCCATCATGACAGCTGTTAATTCTCTGTCTCTCTATCTCTTTCTCTCTCTCTCTCTCTCTGTGTCTCTCTCTCACACACACACACACACACACACACACACACCCTAGTATTTACTCTTTGATGCTTTACTATTGTCATGACTTTTGGGTGCATACAATGAATTGGAAAGAGTCCTTCTGAGGTCCATTTGAAGCTCTCTGTCCGAACTCTTCGGAGGGAAGGAGGAGAAATGCCCCAGTGAATTTCAGCACCTTTCTTCTTCTTCCTTTTTTTTGGGGGGGGGGGATACTCTTTATTTTTTTTAAATAATATTTATTTTGCTATATTAGTCACCATACAGTACATCCCCCGTTCTTGATGCAGTGTTCCATGATTCATTATTTGCGAATAACACCCAGTGCACCATGCAATGTGTGCCCTCCTTACTACCCATCACCGGCCTATCCCTTTCTTCTACCATAAGTTAGGTTAGTTTTATTTGAGGTCAAAATAGCAAGTGAACTATGAAACATGCTTTAGGTATTTGGAGAAGGAAAAGGGGACCTGGACAGACGTGGGCCACTCTGGTCCCTGTGTATTACTGTGTCTCAGGGCAAAGATAACACTGCCACTCAACTGCATCACAAGAGGAACACTCAGTGGGGAAGGACAGCCCTGAGCGTTTGGGCCAGATGTTCACAGCATCTTGCACCTTCCCAGGAAATTAATTTTGGGATAAAGACAAAGCAGATGACTGGCAAATGCTCCTACGATGGAAACTGAAAATGTCAGGGAACAAAAGACATAGGAAATAAGAGTTCCCTTTGGATGAGACTCTCTCAGCTGCATCTGAGAAGAGTAAGGCAGCATCTCATTCCCAGCCACAAGCCCACCGCTCAGCCCGGGGGAATGAAATCCAAAAGGGAATTTGGCCTCCCTTCCTCTGACCTCTAGAGGTGGCAGTGAGGAAGGATTGCTCCCCATTCCCAGTCTCCCAGCCTTCCTTTCTCCCTCCAAATAGAAGACTTTAGTGAAGCAAAGTCTCTTGCCCCACCAAGTAGCATAGAGCAAATTCTTAGAGTAAGGGGTTAGATGTTATTTATATCGGTAGCTCTACCTCCGGGCAATAAGTAATCAGTAAACTTGTGTTTATTGTGTGTAAGGGGGTGGTTAGTGTTTTTGGAGCACTCTCCTGGGTCAGAGTGCCAGGCACAAGGCTATATGTTTTCTATGAGCTATCACTCACCTCTTCTACCAGTCCTACAAGGTAGGTCATCGAAACTTCTCAGAAAATGGAGGCACATGGAGGTTAATGTCATGTTTGAGCTGTTGGGGGTTGGTATTTGAATCGAGAACTGCCCACCCCAAAGAATGAGCTCCTTCCATAGCGTGTTGATGGGGACTGTCACCGATTACATCTTTTCAGACAATGACTAGGCAGTGCCATGCTTTCAAGGTGTGAAGCTGGGCAATATCTGTTATTGTATCATTATAGAGACGGGTCCCCAAAACTCAAATTGTTCCCACCTGTTGGCTTGTAGACCAAATCCATTCTAAGTTCCTTTCTGAAGGAATCCCTTGGACTCAGAATCAGAGTGGAGTAATGTAAAAGATTACTGAAATTGAATCTTTGGGGGTGCTTAGAGGATTTCCTCTAACTGGATATAATACTATGTGAATCAGCTTGCCTTTCTGAGTTTCAGTTTGTTCAACTACCAAACAGGAATATGTAACATCACCTGTGTCTTTGCTACTCCAGGATTAAATTTGATGAACTTCATGAAAGAATTTTCAATTTGCTAGATCGTTAAGGTCAGAGACAACATCTTTCATCTTGGTAAACCCCAAAGCACCTGGGAAAGTGCTCAGAAAATTGGTAAATTTGGTAAACTTTATAACTTCATATTCAACTACAAGATTTCCATTTTTCTGGTTCAGTTTAGGCAATTGTTGCCACAACCAGTGGTCTCTCCCTTTCTAGTGGCCTGGGGAGGTGAGAGTGACTTAGAGGGCACTGGTTGTATGGTATACCTAAGGAGAGGGTTTGAGATAGGTGAGATTTGAGACATATGAAGGTGCCCAGCTTCAGCAAAAACTCTAAAACCCAAGACTGACGTGGAAGTAGCAGGACTGCCCACCTTCAAGGGCACAAATGTGCTTGAACAACGAACATATCAATGGTGACCAGTGTTGACCAGTAACAACCAGAGAATCTGAAAGTTGCAGAAAGATAGTTCTTGAATGATTCCAGAGAGGGTGGGAGATTTCCTCTCTCACTACCCACTATCAACGTTGCAAATGGCTGGATTTTAAATCTCCACCATCCTGACTAGAACGTATAAAACTAGATGTAAAGAAACAAATGTATATATCACTTATCACCCTGGAATTATGAATTAAAGTTCATACCTGTTAGAAAAGCAATCTATAACTTTTGACAGAGGAATAGGCTATATAGTCCATATAAAATGTGTGTAAGTGCTTTACCACCACATGAAGAAGTTTCTTAATAAATGTGACTGTATGAAGCCTTTTGGTAAGCTCTGGTAGAAAACACTCCCATATATCACTCAGAAACTTCTTTAAATCTTGCTTATATTCATTTTATTGTTTACTATTTCCCAAGTGCTTTATACATATAAATTAACCTGAGTCACACAACAAGCCCACACGGTAGATCATAATATTACCATTTTGTAGATCATGGAAGATGAGTGATAAAGACAATAATCCAATAATCAACCTTCTATATTTAAGAATGGCCCAGAAAAGCTGTGTGTGTTCCCACAGACTAAGTTATTGATTCTGAATGCAAAGCTCTTATGACAGGTGTCTTGGCAAACAGGAAATAGATGACAGAACCTCCTAATAACTGTATAATTTTAAGAGGCAGATCAAGAAAACATAAGGATTGGATGGGGAACAGATGGCTTTCATCTTTCCTTACTACCATACGTAGTGAGAAGAATGCAGAGTCCACTTGGGTGTTAGAAAACCAAAGTTTTCTTGCATGTCTACCACTTAACCACTCTGCTCTCTTGTTTAGGGGAAACACAAAAACTCATCACAATAAATGAAGAAGCACACTGGAGGTTGGGTCATCAGATTCTCTTAAAGAGGCTACAGAGAGAGAGAGAGAGAGAGAGAACAGGAAAGAGAAAAAAAAGCTTTAGAACACAGACCAACACCATTATTTTGCTTTTGGTCCCCATTGTCTCATCATAGCTGAATCATCAAGTTATATGCTTGTATGTATTAACTCTGAAAGATGTGTGGAAGTAAGAAGGGTAACCTTTACGATTCTGGCAGTCCATGATGCGCGGCATCTGGGATCATGGATTCCACAGCCTTTGTGTGTGTATTATCAAATGGTTTTGACTGAGGAGAATAAAAAATTAATAGCTCTCCCTTCAAGCCTTATCTACCCTAAATTATTTTCCAATAAAATTAAGTAAGACATGCATCAAGTCATGTGATTTGCTGTCAGTTCCTCCTTCGTTTTTTTATTATGTTAGTCACCATACAGTACATCCCGTTTTTTATGTAAAGTTCCATGATTCATTACTTGCTCATGACACCCAGTGCACCATGCAATACGTGCCCTCCTTAATACCCATCAGCAGCCTATGGACTCTGGGAAACTGAGGGCTTCGGGGGGGGGGAGGGGAAATGGGATATGCTGTCAGTTCCTCCTATCCATTCAGCATACTCTTTTTCTTCCCTTAGTTGTTGCCACAGGATCAGAACTCCCACCCCCACCTCCCCCCAACCCCAAGCGCCTAAGCTGCTCTGCATTTTCCAGTCCCTGTTACAGCTTCATTTCAATCTGCCCCCACTGGGCCTAGGTATTTTGATTCCAACCACAGATTGACTGACCTCCCATCCTCCCATCTTCCTTCCAGGGATGCCTGCGGTTTGAGCCAAATACTATGCAGCTCTAACCACTTAAAACAGAGCCACTGATTAAGACACAGCTATAACAATTGGATGCAAACTCCTGTTCTGAGAGTGACCAACCCTGACAAACAGCCAGTCCAAACACGCTGGAGACTAAATGGAGCTTTGATGGAAGAGTGGTTAATTGTGTGTTGGTTCCCATGGACAGCATCCATGTTTCCATGTGTCATTTCCAGACTATCCAAGAGGAATTATAGGAGAGGCCAGATGAAAGGCTTGGTATGAGTGATAAATAGGGGTGAGAAAACTTGAGACTGGTTGGGTTAGATGAACTTCTGAGAAGGTTACTTGTGGACATTAAAGCTGGGCATTGCGCCCTACATGACTTGAATATAGGCTGTCCTTGCTTGGATTCCCGAAGTCCTCTCTTCGTAGGCTCCACATAGGATCCAATTACTCACAATAGAGCTTTATTTGGTCTATTTTGGTTTCTATTTGACTACAGATATTTGTTGAGCACCTTCTATATGTCAGGTACCAAATGCCAGAATTAAACAACACAGATAAGGTCTCCGCCTTCCCGCGTGGTTAGCGTCCCATTGGTGGAAACAGAAAACAGACCAATAAACGAGGTTACTTTGGGTCATAATAAGTGTTTTGTGAAGAAAAATAAAGGAATTAAACAGGGAGAAATGCTAAAGAGTGACTGGGATAGTAGAAAGCCCCTTTAAAGTAGTTGTTCAAGAGAGGCCTTCCATTGTAGAGGGTGGAGGAAAATGTGAGATGAGATAGAGCCAGTGACAGGAAGACCTGAGGATAGGGGCTCACAGAAAGCATTTGGGGGGAGATGGAGCACTACACAAGACAGTCATAAGACAGGACCTCAGGATCTGAGTGTCCTAAAGAAAGCCACGTGGCTGAAGCATCCTAAAGAGGGAAGAGAACAGACCAGAGGACGTTGGGGAAGCCAACAGAAGCTGCTACATCATGGAGAGCTGTAGGCCATGGTAAAGAGCTAAGATTTTATTCCAAACACAGTAAGAATATTTTGAACAGTGTGACCACAAAACCCACATTTTGCTTTCTTCACTTCAACTCAATAGTCCATTCTCCTAAGTTTGCATTGACAGTTTGATAGCTACATTAAGCATATCAAATCCTAATCGTTGGCCAATACTGATTTGAAATATAAGTATATAGGATTGAACAGTAAGTATATAGTATTGCAAATCATTCACTAATGGCTCTTTACATTAAGCTTTTTATGGCAAGGATCTGTTCTTTTCTCATTCGGAATATCCCATCTAATAGCTTCTCATAATTTACCATTCTACTTTGGCAGAAAATAAACATCAATTCAAGAGAATGGCTTCTGGAGATAGATTTTACTTTAGTCAGTTATAGATGATGGGAAAGCTATAAAGGATGGATCTTTTTGTTGTGTTTTTTGTTTTTGTTTTTGTTTTTTTGAGAAGGGGCAGGTGATACTTCTCTTGGTCTGCTGTTATATTCAAGTAAACAGTTTAATGTGAGAGAAAAATTTGAGATTACAACTCAAACTTTCCAGGGTTAATAAGAAACTGTTTGTTACGTAAGGCAATGAACCTGCAGCGAAATACTGAATAAAATCAAAGACTCAAGCCTGGAACTAGTTTTCCCAAAAATGTACATTGAATAGTTTCCGCCATATGATTTCACAAGAGTATCTATAATTTGCCATTTCCCAGGCATCTGGGTTCATGAATATTCAGACAGGTAGAGTGTTGAATACTTTATTGAATGATGACATCTGGCACTCCTAGATTTAAGTGATGCCTCTAGTCCTAGGAGAAATAAAATAGGTTACTACCAAGAATACTGGTTTTTATATAGTGTTCACTAATTAATGAAAAAATACATTCTCTATCAGTCCATTGAGTTTATTCTAGGTAATAACCTTGTGCAAGTTGTTGTGCTAAGGTCTAGAGAAATATGAAGTTCCATATTCACAATCATATACTTATATTCACCAGTTTTTAAAAGAAGTTTTGTTTTTAACCCCTAGGTACTATTCAAAATATTGAGTCTACTTGCGTCTCTGAGAAATTTTATGACCTTATTTGATAAGCTGCAATAAACCTACTTTAATAGAAACCTGAAACTCTAGGATCTAAGTATTAAATTGGCCCTAAGGAAATTTCTGGAAATGTATGGGACCATAGTGAACTATACATCCCAGCTCAAGACTGTTTGGCCAAGGGCCCTCGGGGATAATTAATGTGTGTGAAAATCTTTTATACATTTTGTCTTTCCATTTCTAAAGCACAACAAGTACAGGCATAGATTGTAGGTAATGTATATTTACATTTCTTAAGCGCATGTTTCTTATTCCAAACTATGGGCATTCAGAGCCTCTCGTTGGTGCCATAAGGGATCCCTAGACTTGGACATTGCGCATGTTAAAGCAGTAGGTGACTGTATATTTCCCCAGTATTTGTGCCTTGCTGCCCCTTCGAGAACACAACTTCTCTGCCTCGATGCTTCATTTCTTCACCAGCAGCCCCCACATCAGTTCAGGTCTTAATGTTCATGGTACCTACTATACATAGCCTTTTCTCTAAAAATACCAAATCGTCCAGAACTGATAGCTTTCATGGCAAGTCCATTACCTTGTTACTTCTGGCAGGCACATGTGTTTTCCTTTGGCTGGCCAGGCTAGTGGTGTTTCCAGCAGCATGGCTAACTGGCGACCCCGTGTTGTTCCTTCTCTTCAGCCTGTCAAGGTCTTGTCTGACACAGGTAAACTGGACATGACTATATAAACATACCAGGGCTTTCGGTGCCACCTCTAAACTGTCACACCCTGCCAGAAAGTCTCCCTAGTATGTCAGTGAGTGGTTAAAGCTTTCTGGGTCCAGCACGGCGCTTCACCGCAAGGTAAGATTTCCGCAAGCAGAACTTCGTCTTCAAGGTTTACGTTTTGCTTAAAACTTAAGCTCCAAAGGCTTCGGGTCAAATTCCATTGCTATATATCTCCCCCTTGCCATTTAGGGTTAGATACTCCCCGAGGGTTCCTTTTGGAACCTTGCGCCCGTTATTTTCCAGTTGCATTTCTGCTCTTTTCACTTCTCAGCCTTCAGTGTGCTTATACTGACTCGTATACTAGCTTTCTCTTCCAGAATGTTTAAATAAAATTGCAAATGGGGATCCAAGTTGCTTTTTCATTTTACATTCCATGGAACTAGTGAGAGGGAGAGTGACTTTGGCGCTGCCAGAACACCCTCCATACTCCTGCGCAGAACTGCCCTCGGTGGAGCAGTCATTGGCTTTTCACACTCTGCCAAAGCTGAGAGACAAAGCATGGGAAATTCAGAAATCTGCTCTGTGAAACATTCCTCCAGTATTCTTTGCACTCTCTTCTAATTTCTGTCATGCTAAGTATCCTATTTAAAACCCACCTTTGTTTTCCTCTAGAGGAAAACTCTTAAAGCAATAGTGACCACAGTTTTCACTCAGCATCTTGCCCCTTACCCTTAAGTGAACTCTCAATTTGTGTCTGTTGAATTGAATTGAAAACCAGCTACATAACCTCATTAGATTTAGCTTAGGCTTCTAGCACAGCCTGATTAATTGATAGCTCTTTGCTTTCAAGTTTCTATTTTAGGGTACTCTTTGTATCCTTCAAGTCTGAAATTTAAAAATAGGAGGCCGAAGAATTCCATCCATAACCAAAGTGGTTGAAGTGTTTTAATTCCAGGGTGAAAGTGTACATTGCGTCATCTGTGGCCTCAGGATAGATTCATCTTTGGCTCTTCAAGATAAATTTGCCTTCTAAAAGGTCACCTAGGATAATGGAGGAAAAGCTTCCATGTATCCTTACTAAAAATAAAACCTGTGGGCTTAATGGAACACAAGATGTCTCCCTTGCACGAGATATAATGCAGCTGGGGTAGAACTCTCTGATGGGTTTTTATCGAAAAATGCCCTCGTCTCCATCTCATTCCCTGAAGCACTGGGTAGCTGCCAATTCATTCAGAATCTGTAGGCATCTGGTAAAGCTCTGGTTTGATTGCCTTGGTCAGGTTGGATAGAAGTAGACCCAGACATTGCTCTTCTAGGCATGGCTTCTCTGTTATCGCCTTGAAGTTTATCCACTCTGTAAGTTCAATCACCTTGAAAATCACCCTTCGTTTTCCAACGCTCACATTACCTTAGTCAGTTTCTTAGCTAATTGGATTTTGTATGGAATATTTATCAAATTAAATCACACCAATAGACCCCGGGATCCATGAACTATAAATACATTTATAGTTAATCATCTGAGTAAATTCTTTTCTGAGAGAACAATATATATGTATATCAAAATGGCTATCTTCTAGGAGTTTTCCAGGTTCTGAAAATGCAGATCTTGTCAGCGTTCTGTGATATACATTTAACAGGGTGCTGTCTAGCCTCAAATGGGAGAAAGAGCCTTAAAGAAAAGTTTTAGTCCTTGGTTACCAAAAAGTTAAGTGCCTTTTCTTTGGGGGGGGGTTGGTTTTTTTTTTCCAGGACTAAGCCTAAACAGAGGTAATTTTGGAGTTAATCAGATTTCAAAGCATACTGGATTTTTAAAAAATATTTTATTTATTTATTTACTTATTTGAGAGAGAGAAACAGAGCGCATGAGCAGGGGGGAGGGGCAGAGGGAGAGGGAGACGCAGACTCCCTGCTGAACAGGGATCCTGACACAGGGTTCCATCCCAGGACCCCAGGATCATGACCTGAGTAGATGTTTAATGGACTGAGCCACTCAGGTGCCCCAAAGTATATAGAATTTTTCAGTCTTCATTTGTATATATCATGACAATGCTTTTTTATTATTTATTTTTTTAAAGATTTATTTATTTATTTATTTATTTATAAGACAGAGAGAGAGAGAAAGCACAAGCAAGGAAGAGGGTCAGAGGGAGAGGGAGAAACAAACTTCCCACTGAGTGTGGACTCCGATGAGAGCCTTGATCCCAGGATCATGACCTGAGCTGAAGGCAGATGCTTAACTGACTGAGCCACCCACACGCCCCAGCAATGCTTTTTAAGTAAGAGATTCTTGACCATACCACTTATTAGTGGAAGTTTCTTCATGGATAAGAGGATTGCCCCAGGTAGACAAAGATCAATTTTGATTCAGTTTATTTATTCACAAAAAGAGAAAGGCTTCATATCATTTATTTGTGAAAAACTTTCAAAGACTCGAAATGGTCTACGAACATGTCTAACACAATACCTTTCAACTTAAAAACTCAAAAAACATATGAGAACTTATTAAGGATGACAAAGCCCAAGTGGGGATTTTAAAATAAGTAAATTATGCATAAAATCATAAAACCATACAAATATTTTACAAGCAGACATACTATTGCCCAAATACCATCCATCTATGCATACTCTTCACAGAACCTCCTGCGAGCTCTTAGAGAGGAATAGGACAAGCTTTCTGCTGTAGAAACACACAAGAGACAAAGGAGGTGCTGATGGTAGAGGATACCAGGTGGAGATCTAAAAGGTAGGTGAGCCTCAGAACTTTCTTTAAACAGAAACTCTCAGATAAGCAAAAATCTATACAGCTTCCCTATATCCCCAGGGCTTACAGTGAAGTCTCTTTCTCAGCTGCCTGATACTGTGGTCACATTGAGCAGGAGCCCTGGCTCTAGAAGTAATATAGCAGAAGTAGAAAAGTTGCACTTAGCAATATGTCATGTCTTATCTTATTCTTTTATTGTATGGCATATTGTTTTTCCTGTGTCATTGTGGTCTCATCAACTAGAATATATAGGCAGGGATGACATAAAATACTCCTTTAAGGCAGAAAGTGAGATATTTTATCTCATGTAACCAAATGCCGAAGCCAGGGGTTTGAATTCTATCATCTGCCTCCACTTTCTGTCCTCTTCTTTTCTCTCTTTGCTTTTTTCTCTGCATGCCAAGCCTATGCTCTTGGGTCAGCTCTAAACATGGCTTCTGCAGCTTCCAGGCTCACATCTCAGCTTGACATCAGAACAGAATTTAATCAATTAGCAATTTCTGTGTTTGCAATAAAAACACAACACCATGCTCAATTTCTCCCTAAGAGTGATTGCATCTTGAAAAACTTTAGTCCATAGATGAAATGTCAACACAGAAACCCTGAGTATTGTAAAATATATAAGAGATTTTTTTTCAGTTAACTTGTCCAAATAAAATATGAATGTCAGGATAATATAGTAATAAGGCAAATGAAAACCTCATGGGCCTCAGGTGGGAATGTAAAGTGGCACAACCACTTTGGACAACAGATTTGTAGTTTCTTAAAAAGTTAAAATATATCTATCATAAAAATCTAACTTTTTCACTCCTGGGTATTTATCCAAGGAAAATGAAAGCATGTATTCACAGAATTATATGTACACCAATACTCATAGAAATCTTATATGTAATAGCGTAAAACTGGCAGCATCCCAAATGTTCATTAACAGGTAGATGGACAAACAAATTGTGGTATATCCATACAATGGAATACTACTAAGCAATAAAAAAGAATGAACTGTTGATACAAACTACAACATAAATAAATCTCAATTATATCCAGTGAAGGAAGTCAGACAGAAAAAAAAAAAGACACATTGTATGATTCTACTTATTTAAAGGTATAGAAAGCAAACTAATCTATAGTGACAGAAAACAGATGGATGGTTACGTGGAGGAGTGGTGGTGGAGTGAAGACGATTGGAAGGAGAGAGTATAATGGGGTATAAGAAAATATTTGGTAGTGATTGACATATTCATTGTCTTGACTGCAGTAATGGTTTCATGGTGCTTCATGGTTAAAAACATTTCAAATCATACACTTTAAATATATACATTCTAATCAGACCAATTAAACCAAAATAAAACCATTAAAAATTTTGAGGAAGTCAACTAAAGTAATGCTTAAGAAAAAAATTCTAGCAATAAAGGCTCAGATTAGAAATGAAGGAAGGTCTCTGGGGTGCCTGGGTGGCTCAGTCGGTTAAGCATGGGACTCTTGATTTTGGCTCAGGTCATGACCTCAAGGTCATGAGATCGAGACCTGCATCAGACTCCTTGCTCAGTGGGGAGTCTGCTTGAGATTCTTTCTCTCCCTCTTCCTCTGCCCCTCCATGCTTTTGGTCTCTCTCTCTCTAAAATAATAAATAAGTAAATCTTAAAAAAAAAAAAAAGAAATGAAGAAAGAGCTAAGCTTAATAATCAAAGCTTTCACTGTAAGAAACTAGAAACAAGTAGATCAAATAAAGTCCGAAGCAAGCAGAAGAAAGAATATAATTAGGAACAAAATTAATAAAATTGAAAAGATAAAAGCAATAAAGTTAATAAAACCAAAAGGCCCATAAAATTAGTAAACTTAGCTAGACTGATCAAGGAAAAAAAATGACCAAATGTCTAATTATTAAGGTTATTGAACTAGACATTAAAAGACATCCCCCAAAACCTCCAGCCCGGATATCTTTACAATTGAATTCTATCAAGTATCTATGGAAGAAATTATATAAATTCTAGAAAAATTCTCAAAAACAAACAAACAAACAAACAAACAGGAAGCTATATTTCCTAATTCATTTTATGGGTCAACATTACCCTGATACTAAAACCAGACAGAAGACATATATTAAAAAAAGGAAAACTATAGATCAATATCCCTCATGAACATTGATGTGAACATCTTTGACAAAATTTTAGCAAGTGGAACCCGGTAATAAATACAATTAATAATACTTCATGATCCAAGTGGTTTCTTCTCAGGAATTCAAGGTTTGTTCAACGTTCAAAAACTAATCAATGTAGGGGTGCCTGGGTGGCACAGCAGTTAAGCGTCTGCCTTCGGCTCAGGGCATGATCCTGGCGTTGTGGGATCGAGCCCCACATCAGGCTCTTCCGCTGTGGGCCTGCTTCTTCCTCTCCCACTCCCCCTGCTTGTGTTCCCTCTCTCGCTGGCTGTCTCTATCTCTGTCGAATAAATAAATAAAATCTTAAAAAAAAACAAAAAAAACTAATCAATGTAATTCACCATATCAACAGACTAAAAAGGAAAAAGCAGATTATAATTATATCCTTTGATGAAGACAACTTTTGTCATCATTCAATAGCTTTATTGATAAAAATTCTCAGCAAACTGGGAATGGAAGAAAATGTCCTTAAAATAATATAGGGTCTCTATGAAGAACCTTCTGCTAACATCAGACTTAACGGTAAAAGCCTGAATACACTGCCCTTAAGATCAGGAACAAAACAAGGATGTCTACTGTCGTCACTTGCACTCAACATTGTACTGCAGATGCTAAATCTATAGGGCTTCTTAACGTCAGCGCTACTGATGTTTGGGGCCTAAGAACTCTTCGCTGGCTGTCGTCTACATTGCAGGATGTTTAGCAGCACCTAGCCTCTTACCCAATAGACACCACTGGCCTCTTCTACAGTTTTGTCCATCAAAAATGTCTCCAGGGGCGCCTGGGTGGCACAGTCGTTAAGCGTCTGCCTTCGGCTCAGGGCATGATCCCAACGTTATGGGATCAAGCCCCACATCAGGCTCCTCTGCTATGAGCCTGCTTCTTCCTCTCCCACTCCCCCTGCTTGTGTTCCCTCTCTCGCTGGCTGTCTCTATCTCTGTCAAATAAACAAATAAAATCTTTTAAAAAAAAATGTCTCAGACATTGCCAAATGTTCTCTGAGGTGGGAACAAAATTCCTCCCAAGCTGAGAATCCGTGTTCTAGACAGTGGCTATGGAAGTGCAAGGAGGGAAAGAAGGAAAGGGGGAATGATGGAAGGAAAGATAAAAGGAAAAAAACAGATTGGAAAGAAAGAAGTAAAATTGTATTTATTAGCAGAGAGCACATGATTGTCTATGAAGAAAATCCTCAGAAATCGCCAAAAAAGAAGTACAAGATAATAGCTTAGCAAAGTTGTAGAATACAAAATCAATATGCAAAAATCAATTTTATTTCTACATAGTAAAAATACGTAATTAAAAAGTGATATTTAAAATTACCATTACAATAAAATCAAATGCTTGAAATACTTAAGGATAAATTTAACAAAACATGTACATGACTTATACGTCAGAAACTGTAGCACCAAAAGTTACAAAGTGAAGAAGTAAAGTTAAAAAGGCCTAAATAAATAGGAGAGCAACCATTTTCATGGATCAGAAGACTTGATACTAAGATGCCAATTTTCCCCAAATTATTCTAAAAATCAAATGCAAATCAAATCAAATCCAGTCAATAGAGCTTTTTCTTGGTAGAAATTGAAAAATTAATTCTAAAATGTATGTGGAAATTCAGAGGACCTAAAATAGAAAAATCAAGTTGGAGGACTTACACTCCCTGTTTTTAAGCTTATAAAGCTACGTTAATCAAGATAAAATGGTATTGGCCAAAGGATAGACAGGTAGATCAATGGGAGAGAATTGAGAATCCAGTAGACGGTAATGGTGCCAAGTATTTCAGTGGGTAAAGTATATTTTTTAACAACAAATAGTGCTAGAACAATTAGACATTTACCATTACAATGGTACTTTCACCATACAGAAAAATTAATTCAAAATTAATCATAAACCTAAAAGTACTAAAACTAAAATCCTTCCGGAAGAACATAGGAGCAAATCTTTGTGACCTTCAGCTAAACAAAGATATCCTAGATTGGACCAAACAAAAAAAATCTGCAGATGATAAAAAAAACCTGACACACTGGAGTCCAACAAAATTAATTTTGTGCATTAAAAACAGTATTTTAAAAATGAAATGGCAAGCCACAGACTAGGAGAAAATATTGCCAAAAAATGTATCTGACAAAGAATCTGTACAATATGCAAAATGCAAAAGCACATTTACCTCTCAGTGTTGAGAAGACGAACAATATAAAAATGTGAGCAAAGTATTTTGATAGTCATGTCCCCGAACTAGAAATATAGGTAATAAATTAGCACAGAAAAAGATGCTCAAGATATTTGTCTTTAGGGTAATGCAGTTAAAACCACAGTAAGATATCAACACATAGACGCATTAGTATGGCAAAAATTTAAATGTTGGCAAGGATATATGTACAGAGCAACTGGTGCTCGTACGCATTGCCAGAGAGCCCACCAGTTCTATTCTTTGTTTTTACTCAAGAGAAATAAAAACAGAAGTCTATTCCAAAACTTGTACTCAAATGTTTATAGCAGATTTATTTATAATAGCCCCAAACTGGAAACAGCTCAAATTTCCATCAACTAGAAATATTTTTAATCAGACCTAATTTTGAAAAACAAACAAACATGTTCAGTCCTGATTGGAATGCTTAGAATCACATGTTTTTCTCAACTTTTATAGTCATTGCCAGATGTCTTAATTGTCAATTAAAAAGTTCTGATTTTTACTGAAATTTAGAAGACACTCCTCTAGGGTCCATTAGTACCACTCTTACAAAGGGAAGAAGAATGAGGTCTGTGGGTTTCACTCTCAGTAATTGTCATACACATAGCATCACGCTAAAAGCAACTTTAAGAAGGGCTTCCAAACACATGCAATCTCCCTTTAGTTTTTTTAATTTATTTTTATTTTTGATTGAACTGTAGTTGACATATAATATTAAATTAGTTTCAGGTGAACAATATAAGGATCTAACAATTACATACATTATGGAATGTTCTCCAAGATAACATATTATAGTATTACTGACAATATTCCTTCTGCTGTACTTTTCATCCTCACGACTTTTTTCTTTTATAACCGGAAGTTTGTCCCTCTTAATCCCCTTCACCATTTTGCCCACCCCCTTCCTCTTTGCCAACCAGTTTTTTCTCTATATTTGTGAATCCGTTTCTCTTTCTTATAACCAGCCTTTCCTGTGTTTCTTTATACATGTCTTAATAGGAGGGAAACTTTCCAAGTGGACACTCGTTCCCTGGGCTCTGCAGAGAAACCCCAGTTTATATGACCCGGTTTGAGTCACCAGGACCCCATGTCTTTGTTCGTGAACCGCAGTAGCCATGCTTTCTGAATCATTTTGATGAGAAACCAATTAGAAGAAAACATGAGAACCAGTTGCGAAGGAAGCTTTTCCTTTGATGTGTGTTAGTATGAAAAGCCAGTATCTGGTGTGAACAATTTTCAATCTTTGAACACACACACACACACACTTCTTTTAATGCAAAGTTGTCACTGGAGCAAAAAACTTACATTTTTAGCGGATCCAATGACGAGAAGCTATCTGGCACAGACTTAAAACTTTCATATAAAACCAGTGAGTAACTGCCAGAGCTTCCATATAGAGTGTAACTTGAGGAATTATCCTGATCCTCAGAGAGTCATCCAGCTTTCCAGAAGGAGGCCAGTAAAAAGTGGGGAGGGCTAAGATTAAATTGGGAATGCTGAAGGGGAAGTTGGTGCTTGTAAATATGGCTTCAAATTTTATTTCAGATTTCAGTCTTTACATATGTCCGAGATTGGGCTCAAGGTTGGGCCACTCGTGTCACAGTGAATTCTTGAGATATCCGGAACTCCTTTTTTCAGAAGTTGGTGTATTTGGGCTACAAGAAGATGAAAACTAGAAATACGTGAAAAAGTGATAGAGAACATTAACTTAATAAGTTGTATGAATTAAATCTAATAAAAGCATTGATAGTTCAAATCCTTCAGTAATCCCAAGTTTTCCTTTTGTCAGTAAATTCCTACCATTTTCCATGTTGTCTCTTAGAAAATGTTGTAAATGTTTCCTCTTGAAGTTAAAAAGTATCCAAGAGAAGGGAGAAGAAAAAAATAAATAAATTTCTGGGAAAACTGACACACACTTAGAAATTTACTTTTGAACATTCCTATGAAAGTGAAGCAAAAACATCAACAAATCCACTGTGGGCAAGAAGGTCCAAAATTTTCTCTAAACAGCAACATACATTCCTTGTGTTTCTTTTTAGTGCCCTATATTCAGTCTAGAGAGAGACCAACATACTCTATTCTGGAAAAGCCCTTTGCATTCCACAAAACCCTGGTTCAAATTTCCTTTTAAAGAAGAAAGAGCACCACTGAAGAGAGATCCTTGTCCTAACCTCTCCTCAAAGGATAGGTGGTCTCCTAACAGCCTGCAGATCAGCAGGAATGGATCCAGCCGGTCAGTCAGTCATTCAGTGCCCTTCAGAGATGAGAAGATATTCAGGAAATGAGACCTTGTGGATTGTCCTAAGGGACAGCCTGAGGCTGAGTACTTCACACAGCGCCAGGGAAATAAGGCAAAGTCTATACTAGGTTGAAGGAGCAATTTAATTTTCAATTACCTGGTGAGAAAGGACTAATTAAGGTGAAATAAATAGGAAAGGGTTCTCAAGTTGCATATCTGGTAGACCCTTGAACAACTTGGGTTTGAGCTGTGCAGGTCCACTCACATGCAGATTTGTTTTCAATAAATACGATCCAGCACTGTAACTGCTTTTTCCCTTCCTTATGATATTCTTGGTAACTCCTGTAGCTTATTTGATTCTTAGAATACAGTGTATAATACATACGACACACAAAGCATGTGTTAATTGACTGTTTATTTGGTTATCAGTACAGTCAGGTTTTAGGGGAGTCAAAAGTTTTACGTGGATTTTTTACCTAACCTCCTCATCGTTCAAGGGTCGCCTGTGCATTACCCTTACCTACCAGGGAGATGCGATTTCTACTAAGGTGTGATAGGGTGTGTGTTCACTCAGAAGCAGGAATAAACTGAAAAGCGGTCATGTTGAGGCAAAGGTGAAAACTGACTTATTCTTTCTATTTCAACAGATATGTCCCAAATCTCATCATCAGGGGGCAGGAGGCTATGAATATTCTGTTGCTAACGAAAGCCTAATTTGTGAATTTTCCCTTACCTCCTTACAGCCCCAAAACTCGGGCTAGCTAGACTTTGGAGCACACAAAACATATAACTTTTAAAATGTGTGTTTTGTTGCAATTTAAATATGCTCAGGGAAATCACACTAACTGATCTTGGTAGGAAAGCTTCGAATTAATGAAATATCGGAATTAAATTTATTTTAGAGGTGAGGCTTTATAACTTTTCTATACTCACACTCAGTTGCTTGCTAAAGTGGCACTCAGGGGACCTATTTAGTGAATGCAGAAAATGATTTTAATTATACATACCAAATATTTATATTTAGATCACAGCTGTAAATTGTTTGGAACAGTTCTTTTCACTTAAATTGCTTAAAAATTCTATTTGCAATCTTTATAAAAGCCAAGGATTTATTTAATAAGCTCTTGCTCCCACCCCATGAAACTTAAACAATGTAAGTGCCTCTCTAGCGAGTCATTAATTATACATTAAGGTATTCTAAATTTTCCTTCAATACCAACTATAAGGCTTATGCTCTATGAATTTTAATTAAGTCTTGTACCTTGACTGCCTTGACTGTACAAAGCTGGAACCGACATTAAATATCTTCTTTCATGGTCACTTCATGTAAAATGTTAAAGCCTGCCTATCTCGGCACTCCTATTCCCCTTTCCCACTGCTGCTTTTCTCTTCAAAATTTATCATTATCTCACATACCATAGAGTTTATTTTTCTTGTTTCTTTATTGTTTGTCTCCCACCCTGAACTATAAGCTCCAGGAAGATAGGATTCCTTGCTTGTTCACTGCTATATCCCTGTCACCTGGAATAGTGCCAGGAACATAATATTTGCTCAATAAATAATTGAACAAGTAAATAAATGAAACGTGTCTGAGTTTTGACATCTTTTCATATAGAACACACACATTTATTTATTAAACACATATCAGGTTTACTACCTGCCATGTTCTACTGAATGACAAGAGATAATTCTGTCATAAACAAACCAAGTCTTTTCCCTCACTGAGGACATTAACTGAGGATATTAACTGTGTGAGTAAACAAAAGATAATGACCATTACAGAAGAGGAAAAAGTGGCTGATTACACCTGGAGGTGGAGATTGTTAGGAATATTTCCATGTTAATCCTAATATGAGTTAAATCTGAAAGAAGAGTATGACCACATTCCCTGTAGAAGCAGGTACAAATTCATAGTCGGGGTTATGCGTCTCTTCAAATTTTATTCCATCAACTGCCCTACTACAAGCCTAAAATTCAGTCATCCTGCCCTTAATCTTATCCCATAATTTAATCAAATCAATTGTTTCTTCTCTAAACCAATCCCCCATATGCAATTACCGTCTCCGTTAACATGAACACACGTGTGTGAGCGCACACACCACACACATACAGGCACAGGATCCAAGGGTTTTTGTGATAAATTCTTTGAAACTTTTAACAAATAAAAATAGCAGATAGCTTTCTCTCTGCAAATCTGAAATTTCGATTTTTTTCTAAAAACCTTTTTTGGGGCGCCTGGGTGCCTCAGTCAGTTAAGCTTCTGACTCTTGGTTTTGCCTCGGGTCACGATCTCAGGGTGGTGAGATTGAACCCTGCCATGGGCTCTGTGCTCAGCACGGAGTCTGCTTGAGAGTCTCTCCCCCTCTTCCTCTGCCCCCTCTGCTTATGCTTATTCGCTCTCTCTCTCTCAAAATAAATAAGTCTTTCAAAAATTTTTTAAATAAAATAAAAAATAAGGAAAGGTTTTCATTACTTTTCTGAAAATGGCAAGCCTCCCCTTCCCTTTTTGATTTCCAATATGATAAAATTTCATTAAATTAAAATCTACCACACTGCTTTAAGTTCATAAGAAGCAGCCAGAAAGGAAGGGAAAAATAAAACAAGATGAAATCAGAGAGGGAGACAAACCATAAGAGACTCTTAATCATAGGAAGCAAACTGAGGTTTGCTGGAGGGGAAGGGGGTGAGGCGAGGGGGTCACTGGATGATGGACTTTAAGGAGGGTATGTGATGTACTGAGCACTGGGTATTATATAAGACTGATGAATCACAGACCTATACTTCTGAAACCAATAATACATTATATGTTAATTAACTGAATTTAAATAAAAAATATTTATTAAAAAAAAGAAGAAGAAACCAGAAAGACAACAGACTACCTTCCTTTAATCTGAATTGTCTTGGAAAAACAAAGGTGATACAAGCAGCCTCAAAATTAACCTATGCTTGTTGATGGACCCTGTTCTGCAAGCCATAATAGGCCCCAGCCTATGGCAAGGAACTCTGTTCAGCCTATAAAAATCAAAGTCATGGATTCTGTGTGTGTTTTTTTGCCAGTATTAAGCAGTATGACCACGTGTCATAAAATCTTTTTGATGGGAATTTTCCTGGTAACCAGAAAGCAGCCATTTATTTGCTAAAAATAGCAACACGGCACCCTTTCTAATTCCAGACTAGATTTCATGAGCCCAGATCTTCTCCATAAATATTTGGAATGGCATCAATTCTGCCTTTTCTTAATTGTGGGGACTTTGGGAAGCTTCTTGGCTATGGATCACCCAAAAAAAGAACAGAGAGGAAAGTATTTGAAGTTCATGCTTTGTAAGAGTTAAAACTTCTTCTAATGCTTGCTGAAATTGTGAAACTGATTAAATGATGCTATTATCCCTGTCCTAAACCAAACAAAAGGAAACTCCATGAGGACTAAAGATTTGAACCAACAATACAGGGCTTTTACAAGTTTATATCAGAGTAGAAAAAAATGACAACAGCTCTTCACTTTAATTAAAATAATGGAAGAATTTATTCTGGCTGAAGATAATGCAGAGTCCAAAATGCACTATCTTAGGCAAATCTCTGTCTTCTGTGAGATTGCCTAAAGTCACAGGAAGCATTCCCAGGAACCTGCCGAGTGGTCACTCGATGCCAGTTCCACACCCTCTGAGCTTTCTCAATAAAGGGGAGCAGTAATGTCCCAAATTATTTTGTGTGCCCCGGGTCTGAATAAGTTTGGATTTGAGATAGAATAATCTTCATGGATCAAATATGTCTCAAAGATGTGAGTTGAAGTCTATTTTTGTTTGTTTTGTTTTTTAAACTCACATACTCACAAAACCCAAAAGAGTTTTCATTAACTCCTTGTTCATTTCCCCTTAACACAAGGCTGAAATTGATGTCTTCCATAAAGAAGTGGGTATTTCAGAAGTTGGTGGGACCGATGTCTGTTTTTTCAAGCCCTAGGGCTTGCCTAACACACAGTGAGAAACTTGTAGTACGTGAGGACATGCTTTGAGAAGGTCATGTAGGACTGCATTGTTTCCGTATATCCTAGCAGATATAAAAGTGTGAGATGCAGGGTAGACCAATATAAAGAAGCATTTCACTCTTTCCTGGAGTCACTTGAGGAGTAGTCATTCTACCAGCTCTCTTGCTTTTGTACGTAGCATCCACTCAACCATCTTTGTTCACAGAATTTTCACATGGAACAAGTCTTTCACTAGGACTCGAGAAAAAGAGAAAGTGGAGAGGGAAAGAAACTCTCTTTGTTGTTGGATATAAATCTGGGGCCAACTGGATTTGGAGCTGTGTGCCCTCTTGCCATCTCACGGAACCTAATAGTGAAGCCACTCCTTAAAAGGTAAAACTGAGGGGCGCCTGCGTGGCTCAGTCGGTGGTGAAGAGTCTGCCTTTGGCTCAGGTCATGATCCCAGGGTTCTGGGAACTAGGCCCACATCTGGCTTCTTGCTCAGTGGGGAGCCTGCTTCTCTCTCTGCTTTTTGCTCCCCGTGCTTATGCTCTCTCTTGCACTCTCTCTCTCTCTCTCTGACGAATAAATAAGATCTTTAAAAAAATAAAGGTAAAACTGAAAGACGTAGAGCAATGGAGGTCTATTGGCATCTGTTGAGATCTTGGGTACAGCTGCCCTTAAAACTCGCTCTACCCCTACACTTTTGGTTAGGAGAACTAAAAAATTCCCACCACTCCCTCCCCCCACTTTTTTTTTTTTTTTTGGCTTAAGCCAAATTTAGTTAGGTTTTCCATCATTGCACAAGAAGGAGCTGATACAGATGGAGAATAACTGAATTGTCAAGATCTATTCCAAAATTAAAGTTCCCAATGTTCTGAGGATAATTACATTATAAACTGGGTGTGGTGTGTTTCACAAGGAAAATGGAAATCTGAAATAAAAATAATATAAAACCTCAATTAAGTTTGAGGATACATTTTTTAAAACTTACAGTGTTCCACTATTGGAACTATTTTGTAAGATAGATGGATGCATAGATAGGTAGATAGACGGAGCGTAACCGCAGGTGTTGGGTGATATGGGTGTTGCTGTGGTATTTGTAGTCCTTGGAGAGATGGTTTTATATGGTATAAACTCTCCCTTCCTTCACAGAACATGGAGTATTGTCTTGAAGGTATTGTGAATGCCTTCATTCTCATGATGTCTAAATCACATGTTTTCCTTTCTAGATTACAGTGGCATACTGTAACAGTACATCCTCTTAATAAGAGGTGCTAAGTATCACCTTGACTGACAGGTGGCTTCTAGCATTTGTGGGTACAGTGAAATTTAAAACTACACAGAGAAAATCTGTAGCAGGTGGTGACCTTTCAGGGGTAATGTTGAAATCTGGTTCATGATTAAAGCAGGGTGTGGTTAAAAGGGGCAGGGATGGAAAATTCTTTTTTGGCAACTTGGTAGAGACGTGGGGTTAAACTGTCGAAACAGCCACAAAAAGCTGTTGCCAGAAGAGAAAAATAAAAACTCTAGCAGCAGCTTTAAGCTGTGCCAGGCACTGTGTTAAGTGCTTTATGCGTGATCTCATTCAATTCTAAAAGCGATGTAGATTTCATGTTACTCTGCATATGTTACAGATGAGGAAGTGAAAGTGGAGAGGTGAAATAATTTGCCCAAAGTTTCACAGGTAACCGGTGGTGAAGGCTAGGTTTGCGTGCAGGTCTGTCCAATTCCTTGCCTAGTGCTCTTTCCAACTAAATGATAACTCATCCCCATTGGCACTTCTCTGATCTTAAGCAGATTCATAAACATTTCTCTGCTCCCTTGCATGCGTAGAATTTTGATTTACTCCACTAATTCTCATATCAAAATCTCCTGTGTTCGAAAATCAACATGCATGAAATATTGACTTATAAACATGGAAAAGTGCTCAATTTCCTTCTTCTCTGTTCCTTGGTCTGTTATCACAAAATGTTGTGTGTTTTTTCCCCCCTCACCTGCCATTGAATGAAAGAAAAACAAATACCGTTTAATTTTTTAAAGCATAAAATCTCAATGTCCTTTCCTTACTCTGTCAAGGAACTTTTTTACAGCAGTGAATATTTTCAAAAGCCTCTAAAATTTAAAGAGGAGAGAAACAGGATATGCCCTGGCTTAGCATGGGACTTTAGATGTGTTTGCAAATCACTGTCTGTTGCTCAAAGTCTCCTGATAAGATCACTGTTAAGAGGGGTAACTTCCTAGAAGAAATTCACCCTCATAGCTACTGTGGGATGGGTTAAGTGATGCTTGACCTTGTCTGAGGAATGGCAAATGCATATTTTTATAAGAGTCTTATACAGGATACTTGGCGGTCTATTTTTACCTCAAGTGGGAACATATTCTTAGTCTAGGAAAATACTGGTTAATATTGATGTGTCTAAAGAGAAGTGAGCATCTTGGGCAATGGAATCAATTTAATTAAGATTTCATATTGGTTAAGTTAGACTGATTATTTTTTTTCTGTTACTGGTTAAATCTTTAAAGCATCATTAAACGCTGGGATTTTTTTTTATATTAAATCTTGAGAACATGGAAGTTTGCCATTTCTCAGAATTAAAAAGAAAGTTAACAAACATATTAATTAATTAATTATTTTTTTATTATGATATGTTATTCCCCACGCTGTATATCATTAGCTTTTGATGTAGTGTTCCTTGATTCATTGTTTGCGTATAACACCCAGTGCTCCATGCAATACATGCCCTCCCTAATACCCATCACCAGGCTAGCGTATCCCCCCACCCCCCTCTCCTCTCTGAAGCCCTCCGTTTGTTTCCCAGAGTCCATAGTCTCTTGTGGTTCATTTTTCCCTCTCTTCCCCCTCCTTCATTTTTCCCTTCCTTCTCCTACCGATCTCCCTGCTATTCCTTATGTTCCACAAATGAGTGAAACCATATGATAATTATCTTTCTCTGCTTGACTTATTTCACTTAGCATAATCTCCTCCAGTCCTGTCCATGTTGATGCAAATTGGGTGATCATTCTTTCTGATGGCTGAGTAATATTCCATTGTATATATGGACCAAATCTTCTTTATCCATTCGTCTGTTGAAGGGCATCTCAGTTCCTTCCACAGTTTGGTTATTGTGGACAATGCCACTATGAACATTGGCGAGCATATGGCCCTTCTCCACGTCCATAACAAACATATTAATTTTGAGAGATGTAGGCTTACAATTGCTGACCATTCAGTTATCATGTCAAATCACTTACCTTTCCATTCATACACGGCCTACTTCTTAGGCCAAGAAGTAAGTACTTTCCTAAAATTAGTATGTGCCTTGAACATAAGACTTTTGGAAACAAACTTCTCTCAAACAGCTAAACACTTGGAAGAAAAATAAGAGGCAGCTTTTAAAAACTTGAAAAAGCGGTGGTTGGGAGGAACTTTGAGGACAGGTAGCTCTGATGTTGGGGAAAGTGGAATCCAGTTTCCCTCTGTCCAGCAGAAGCTCCAGTGCAGAGAAGAGAGAAGGGTCCACACGTGGGTCTCAGACCGTCAGGTGCCCTGAAGTGAGGACATGGGGTTGGGAAACATCTTTCTGCGAATTTCTCACCAGGTGAAGAGCACGCAGCCCACCTCTGAGAACATGTGACCGGAGAACTTTCCTGTCCTAACTGGAGACAGCTGCCATGCTGGTAAACAAGGGTGCTTAGTGTATCATTCAACCGTGGTCATATTATGGAAAGAAAAAACTAGCGAGAGAGCTATCACCAAGTCCTGCATGAAGGCAATGGGGAATCTGGCATGGTTGCCATGATAATCCTCCTGGCAGAACCATAGAAATCCTATCACTATTGTTAAACAGTGCTGGACTCCGGGTTGCTTTTACTCCCAGGAGTTATTTTCACGTCTCCTTGTAGAGGCTCCTTTAAAACTTTTTAAAAGAGGTGTAAGGTGTTAGATTTAAGACATGAAATAGCTGATAAGAGATGAATCTCATTAGTATGAGATCCATACTTGATACAAAATTCAGTCTTCTGAACGATGTAGCTGGGAACATATGGTATGGAGGAGTCAAACCTCTCCTGAAAGTGTTTCTACATGCAGATAAAACCAAGAGCAAAAGCTTTTAGTCTCATCACTCCGTGCCATTCAAAAAATTAAAAGAGAGAAAGGGACAGGAAAATGTGATACTCTTTAAGGCAGTCATGTGCCAGGAAATGAGCAGCTGTACAGTGAGAGATCATTCTATTCTAGGCAGCCTTCTCAGATATCGAGAACAACAGTATCTGACCCATGCCCAGCACACAAAGAACTGCCCAGCTATCTGAAGTAATCATCCAACATTCACTCAACAAGTAGATGTTTCAATGTTGTTTATTAGTGGATCATTAATTACATTTCAAACAGGATTTTCAAATGGAAAGTCTGGACATAAGTCATCAACTGAGGCTCAATTTAGGGAAAGAAATGATGGAAAAAACAACAACAACAACAACAGAGAAGTTGGAAGTCCCATTAGATGACCTTAAGCATATGGATACAGATTTTAGTCAATGCATTTCAGGGAAAAAAAAGGAAAAAACAGAAGAAAAATCTGCTCTGGAATTTTGTTCTTTGCGTTCTAGACCTTGCCAGGAGCCACGCAGCACCTTCCTCTTATCCAGGCTTGGTGCAAATCAGCATCACATCAATGGACTGAATTGCTCCCCTTTCGTGTGACTAGTTCTCCAGGACTTGGAGAAGGAGAAAGAGGGTCTGTGATATGCCAAGAGCTAAGTAGAATCCTTTGCAAATATATATTTACTCTGCAGAATTTTTTTTTAAGATTTTATTTATTTATTTTGACAGAGATAGAGACAGCCAGCAAGAGAGGGAACACAAGCAGGGGCAGTGGGAGAGGAAGAAGCAGGCTCATAGCAGGGGAGCCTGATGTGGGGCTCGATCCCAGAACGCCGGGATCACGCCCTGAGCCGAAGGCAGAACGCTTAACCGCTGTGCCACCCAGGCGCCCCAACTCTGCAGAATTTCTGTTGTAGACACAGGGCTATTTGGGATAAAGGAGGAGTAGCCAGGCCTCCACCTCAAACTCAAAAGGAGATCTCTTTCAAACTACAAAAATATTTGGTTAAACATGCTCGTAAAAACTCTGGATTTTGAGATCGGGTCTGCCAGGCCATCAACAACAGTGATTAAGTACCTACTGAGTACAGTTTACTAATGAGTTCAGGGTTCTAGGAAGAATTAGAAAGAAAGCAAATATCTGGTCCTTGTCTCTTGAGATCTTATGGCCCAATTAAAAAAAAAAAAAAGACTACCACATAATTGCTTACAAGAAATGCTAAACTAAAGCAGGTTTTCAGCCAAATTGCTAAAAAAACATTTCCAAAGCTATTTGATCAGCATGCTTGCTGGCAGAGTCTTTCCTTTCAAGGATCCCTCCCTGCTCTGTGTCTTCCACCAAATCCCACAAGGGACAGTCGGGAGCCATGTGTTCCAGAACGCCACCCGCAGCACATACCCGTGTACTGGCAGAGCAGGGCCAGAAGCTGATGTGTTCCCTACTGGGTATTTATGGTATCTTCCTGGCTGGTAGAAGTCATTACTGCATTACCATTATAAGTCAAACGAAGTTGCTATTAACTTCTAACTGAGCCTGGAGACCAATACAGCATTGGTGGTGATCACACTTTCTAATTATTTGCAGATGACCATAGCCGGGTCAGTGTGCAGAGGGAATGGCAGATTTTCGGCACCAATTTTTTTCTGTCTCTTGTTTTTTAACACCCAATTTGTTTACTGGTTACTTTAGTCAAGTTAACTTGGACTAAGGAGAATAGAGATGGCAGTGATTGTGCAAAAAGGAAAATTGTGACTCACATCACAAGTGCCAGAATCTTACATTTGGGTGGGACGTTTTAATTATTTGAACCATACCCTTCCCTTCAATTGGGGTCACCCCCAGATCATTGAGACTTCTCTCTTTACTGTATTTATATACACATATCCTTATATATTTTATATATGCATATATCTGTGTGTGTGTGGTGCATAGATACAATTGTGGTGGACAATTACATGACAGTGTGTGCACACTGCGTGTGTATACAGTTGGGGGATAGTTACATTGGTGGCTCTCAATGAAGCATACCTCCCCTGCTTGTATTCTTGCCCCTGGATTGGCCCCACCCACGTGGATTCTGGGCTCCCTGAGACATAGTCAAGCATGATGCAGACAGAGGCTTAATAGCCACTGGCACATCGGGGCTTATGGTCTCAGAATGTTGGCTGTTGGAGCCCTGAGCCACAGTGTCCAGTCTGCCAGGAAGACCCCTGGGGAAAGAAAGATGCCCAGTCAGCCCTCGCTGTCCCAGTCATCATGTGGAGAGGCCCCACATGTAAGTGAAGCATCACCCCTTAAACAGTTCAGCCCTTGTCCAGCCAAACCCGGTAAACCCACAGGATCAGAAGAACAAGACAATATTGTGGTTTGAAGCTCCTGAATTTGGGTAAGTGGTATGTTAAACACTAATAGTTAACTGAAACAACCGTGTGTGTCTGTATAGGACTTCTAGAGAAATGCCCCGAGTTTGCTCTTCTATTTATGTTTTTATTTTTTAAATTATAGATCATTTAATAAGTAAGACAAAGTAAATAAACCTTGCTTGCACATTTTAACATAATTAACAAATGATTGTAAAGCAAACGTTTACCTAGTGACCACTACCAGGTCAAGAAACAGAACATTGCTAGAACCCCGACCCACCCTGTCTGCTCTTCCCTCATCATAACCACTCCCCCAAGCACCATAGTCTGGCCATTTGTGACGTTACTGCTTAGCTTTTCTTTATAGTCTTGCCACTAGTGCATACATTCTGAAACATTTTAGTTCATTTTGCCTGCGTTGAACTTTCTATGAATGGAGTTACTTTGTACGCATTCTTTTACGACTTGCTTCTCTTGCTGAATTTGCATTTGTGATTTTCTTTTTCTTTCTTTTTTTTAGATTATTTATTTATTTATTTGACAGAGATAGAGACAGCCAGCGAGAGAGGGAACACAAGCAGGGGGAGTGGGAGAGGAAGAAGCAGGCTCATAGAGGAAGAGCCTGATGTGGGGCTCGATCCCATAACGCCGGGATCACGCCCTGAGCCGAAGGCAGACGCTTAACGACTGCGCTACCCAGGCGCCCCTGCATTTGTGGTTTTCATCCGTGTTGGTACGCCTAGCTCTCGTTAATTCATTGCTACTGCTGCATAGCAGTCCGCTATGTGAACATAACATTGTTTATCCATTCCACTCTAAGTGAACACTTGAGCAGTCTCTATCAGCAACTGCTGTATGGACATGCTGCTGTGGACATATTTATACCTGCATCCTGGTGTAGGAGTTTCTCTATGGCAGAAATCTCTAAGGCTGATTCGAGGACCCCCAGGGTCCTCAAGATGCTTATAGGGGATCCATGAGTACCAAATGATTTTCATGATAATACTGAGACTTTATTTGTCCTTTCCACTCTTGGTCTCTTATGAATGTAGGGTGGAATTTTCCAGAGGCTATATCACACGAAATACAGTGCCAAATCAAAAGCAGAAGCAGATATGAGAATCCAGCTGTCTTCTAGTAAATCAGACCCTAAAGAGATTTGTTAAAATGTAAAATAATGTCACTCTTCTCCCTAAATTTTTGTTGGAAATAATAATTATTTTGGCTAAAACTGTTTTTCTGTTAGCCTTTAGTTTTAATATTATTTTAACAACACTGTTATTGTTAAATGAATTAATACATACTTTACATTTTTCTTAGTTTTAATTTCAAATACACTATGTATCTATGGATAAAATTCACATAAACGAAGCTTTTAATATTTTTTAAGAGTATAAAGGAATCCTGAGACCAAAAAGTTGGACACCTCTGCTCTGGGTCATAAGGTATAAATATCTTAAAACATAATAGAAAATGCCAACCTGTTCTAAAGATGTATGTTTTTTCTCCCCACCAGTAGCATATGAGAGTTTCCATTGCTTCATATCCTTATCAACCAGATTTCTGTTTTCAAATCTGGTGGAATATAAGTGTATCTCATTATAGTTTGGTTTTGTATTTCTCTGATTACTAGTGAGATGAGGTATATTGGCCATTCAGACTTCCCTTTTATGAATTGCATGTTTACGTCTTTTTTATTTTTAGATTTTTATTTTTAAGTAATCTCTACACCCAATGTGGGGCTTGAACTCACAACCCCAAGATCAAGAGTTGCAAACTCCACTGACTGAGTCAGCCAGGTGCCCCTGCACGCTCAAGCCTTTTGTCCACTTCCTCTATTCAAGTTGTCTTTTTTTTTACTGATATGTAAAAACTTCATATACCCTAAATACAATTTCTTTGCCAATTATACATGTTGCAAGTCCGTGTGAAAAGCACACTGTATATTGTCTTCTTAGTCTTTCTGTGGTTTTTGATGAACAGAAGTATTTAACTTAACATAATCCAAGTTATCGATCTTTTACTTTACATTTATCTTAAGAAATTCCTTTCCATCCAGAAGTTATTTTTATGTTCTTAAAAGCTTTACAGTTTTTACTTTAGATTTTGGCTTTAACCCTACATGAAATTTATTTTATGTATGGCCTCATGTAAGAATCCACTTTCATTTATTTGTCAAGTGGATATCTAATTATCCTACTATCCTTTATTGAAAATTTCTTTTCCCCACTAATCTCTCACGCCAACTTTGTCACATATCAGGTGCCAGTCTCCGAGTGGCTCTGTTTCTGGGTCTCATTGTTCTGTTTGGCTGGTCTTTTGTTTGCCCCCATGTAAAACCACAGTGTCTTAATTACTGCCTTTATAATAAATCAGGATGTATGGTAAAGTAAGCTCCTCCCACTCTCTTATTATTCAGAAATGTCTTGGCTTCTTGGCCCCTCCTGTGTTTTAATCTTATACTACTTCTTGGACCAGCAATCACGCAAAGTGTAGGGAGCGGAGCATTAGGCACCACAGTAAGCAAACATCTGTTAGTAGCAGATGAGTGCAGAAGTGAGCTATTAGGGCCCACAAAGGTTTTTGCCCATTTTTAGTCTAATAAATGAAGAGATATGTCAATGACCTCTCTTTTTAAAAATTTTATTTATTTATTTATTTGACAGAGAGAGCACAAGCTCAAGTAGGAGGAGTGGCAGAGAGAAAGGGAGGCAGAGGGAAAGCGAGAAGCAGACTCCCCACTCAGCAAGGAGCCTGCCATGGGGCTCGATCCCAGGACCCTGAGATCATCACCAGAGCCAAAGGCAGACACTTAACCGACTGAGCCACCTAGGCACCCCATGTTAATGACTTCTCTTAAAAATAAATGTTACCTCATTAATAATGAAAATGAATTAGGTTCAGAAAAAAAAAATCCCTTCTTGTTAGTCTTACTTGAATTATTGAGCTGAATCTGATACACTAATAAAGTTTGAGCAAAGGAAAAGACAAGTGTGACTTTCATTTTTCTAAATCTGTGGTTAGATCCTTTATTTATATACAGAACTTACAGAGCTGGTCCACAGTAGGTACCAAATAATGATTGCATGAATGAATGACCTTTTCATTTTCTTGAGTTAGACCCTAACAACTTAGAACCTCTAAATATACTCCTAAAAAATTTACCCATTAAGATAAGACATTTAAGTCTCTTCCCATTAAAAAAATGACTTCCCTTACTCTACTTTTCCACCCACACCAAGTTGCCATCTTCTTTTACAAATACTCGCCTAAGAATCTATTTCCTCACTAACTCTTCATTCTTGGTCTTGTGAAACTTGGCTTCCACCCCTTCTATTTGTCCAGCCACTGCTGTCTCAATGGTTAAAGATCTCCAAGTTGTCAAATTCAAAGCTTTTTCCATGGTGATAGAATGTTTCATCAAGAAAGATAACTACTTATCAACCCCCTTTTCTCATGAATATTTTGTCTCTGCTGAGGAAGGATTGCTCATAATCACTGAGCATAGCTTAAATGCCAACATCTACATGGGACCTTCCCTGGTCACCCTAACTGGGAATGATCTCACCTTCCTTAAAATGCCTGTGTATTGGGGCGCCTGGGTGGCACAGCGGTTAAGCGTCTGCCTTCGGCTCAGGGCTTGATCCCAGCGTTATGGGATTGAGCCCCACATCAGGCTCCTCTGCTAGGAGCCTGCTTCTTCCTCTCCCACTCCCCCTGCTTGTGTTCCCTCTCTCGCTGGCTGTCTCTATCTCTGTCAAATAAATAAATAAAATCTTTAAAAAATAATAAAATAAAATAAAATAAAATGCCTGTGTATTTGTCTGAGCCATAATTTTCTAGGCTGTGACACATATTACACTATTATCCATACGAATGTTATAAGTCGGTCTGTGAAAATCGCCAGCACCAACTAAGACCAGAAAACTCTATATTATACCTCCTCATGCAGAATGATAATAAATGTTAAAGGTTTTGAAAAGTCCCAAAGTAAGGAAAGCTAACTTTTGTCCATCATTTCTAGGATGTTTCTGGCCTGAAATCCTTTTTACTTGTAATACTTGTTAACATTTCAGAGAACATGAATGGTATGTCGAACATGATTTAAGAAATGATACTCAACTATTTGACTCATGCTGTATCAAATTTTAGTTTCTCAAATATACACCTTTTCTTCCCCTTTAGAACAGCAATGCCCACAAAGCTGGGACTTTGTCCTATATACTTTGGTGTCCCCATAAAACCATACTTCCTTCCCATGGGCTACTAAAAATAAATCCAGATGCAGACAAAGCTATCAGCCTGTAGTCCCGAACACTATGGAGAAATTATAATTCTGAATCTGAGGGATTTCATTTATAATCCAGTAAGAATTTCCAGCTTAAGATCATAGTGAAAAGTTTAAGTATCATATTTGAGTTGAAACTGAAAATAACTATGAAAGCCCAAACACGGTATTAAGCTATGTCAAGATGGCTTAAGGAAAGAAAACATGGCATAGCCAAGTTACATTCCTGGGTGTATGTCATGTGGCTGTGTAGTAACGTGTCCAGATGAGTATGCCGTTGATCACGTGCATGAGAATCTCTCAGGAGAGCTTGTTAAAATCTAGATCCTTGAGCCCAACTGCAGATCCATTGGACTATTTAGGAATTGGATCCCAGGGTATCTGCAGATTTGTTTTAATACAATTCCTAAATTACTCTATGCACACTGAAGTTTGAGAACAGCTGCTCTAAATGTATAAGACTTGGCAATTCAAAGGAAATACTTCTCACTTTACATTTCAAGAAAGCGGTTGCCTTAGGAAACAACATATTTATTCCAATGACGTTGCTGTTTCACAGTCCAAACATTTTTTGTGACTACGCCTTTGTGTTGCCATAACGGCCTCTAAAACATTCTTTGGTATCTACTCACTGCTGTAAATCTGTACTTTTAAAGAATGGATTTGAATGTTAGCAATGGTTACAACCAATTAGGAGCATGTGAATGAGGTAAATGGCCAAGCAAGATAATATGGTTGGGGCTTAAATAGGGTGTGATTATGAGGAAATTAAACTAGTTTTCTTGGGTGGCTCTAATAAATTACAAAGATGAATAAATATCAAAAACCTATGCATGTTTTCACAATCACTATTTATTTGCAATGAAAATTGTTAAAATATTACATTTGGCTTATAAAAACAAATACTCAAAATGTTCTCTTCTAAACATTCCTGAAAATACATTTATGCTTTGCTATTGTACCAGAAACATGTACACATGAACGGTAATTCAACATGATGCCTCAAATTTCACCATGTTGAAGACTTTTTAGCACAGATGTTTTCAGATCGAGTTTTAAGAGGATGAAATCAAGAAAGCCAAAAGCCAGACTGGAAGGGAAACATGGGTGTTGCATTCTCAAATTCTGAATAACGTTTTTACTTGGCTATTGCTTGATCAGATGTAAATCCATCATTTTAAACACTTACTTTTTTGTTCTGATTTCTGTTTTGACCCTAGACTTCTGTTCTGCCCTAGGTGCTTGGTTTCTGAATCCTGCTGCCTCTAATTAGGTTAGATATTTGAGCAACTCACCATAGGTTCACATTTTCCTGGCACCAAGGAGCAAATAACAATGGCCAGTGATGGGCAAACCAGTATATGCTTTGTTCAATTTATAGATTAAATGTTGTTGCAACTTTCATGACATTTTGCATTCCAACCAAGTTTATAAAACAATCACAATACTACAAAAACAATTTTAAAAATCTCAAAACCCCCAGCTAAATTTACTTTAAAAAATCTCAATAAGGGGTGCTTGGGTGGCTCAGCTGGTTGAGCGTCTGACTCTTGATTTCAGCTTAGGTCATGATCTCAGGGGTGTGAGATAGAGCCCCGCCTCAGGCTCTGTGCTTAGCAGGGAGTCTGCTTGAGATTCTCTCTCTCCCTCTCCTTCTGCCCCTAAAATAATAAATAAAAAATCTTTTAAAAAAATCTTACTAAGAGTCACTTAAATTTTCTAAGCCTTAGTTTTGTCACCTGTAAAATACATTTAATAATGAGATTGAGTTCAAAGAGTTCTTGGAAGAATTAAATAATACAAGCTTAGCATAGTGTGTAATACACTAAGTGCTCAAAAGTGTTAGCTATTGTCACTATTATTATACAAAGCAACTGGCACAGTACTTGGCATATGTGGTTGAATAAACAGCAGCTATTAATATTGTTATTTTTTTAACAACCTTGCTAATGAAATAGGAAGATACATTAATCAAAACTTTGGGGCACCTGTGTGGCTCAGTCATTTGAGCATCCTACTCTTGATCTCAGCTCAGGTCTTGATCTCAGGGTCGTGAGTTCAAGCCCCGCATTGGGCTCCATGCTGGGTGTGGAGCCTACACACAAAAAATTTTTTTGACTCAATGACCATATATCCTCAGAGTAGAAACAATTCCAAATTCTTAGTTTTTGGACATTGCCTAATGTATTTTTTTATTCAGACTAAATTCTAACTAAATATTATTAAAAGCACAGATTCCTATGTTGAGCCTGACTTTCTGAATGAGATTTGTCCATATGTAAAAAACGTCGTTAAGTGCTGAAATTTGCCAAGAGTTTAGTCAAAGTACTTGCCCACCAAGGAAAAGACGGTCAAGGAACTAAACTGAAACCTTATTCATTTAAATGTTTGCGTGAGCTAAAGAACGTTCAGTTTATTGACAACTAGTAAGAATAACCTAAGGTGAAGAAAGATGACCCACGCTTCCTATATTCTAAGCCAGACTCACTTTTAAAATTCTAACTTGAAGGTCAAAAATGGCTTAGTAAACTTCCCATTTCTACTTTTTCTTTTTAATGCTGTGCCCTGCTGCACTTCTTGGTTTTTACCAGAGCAAGGGAGAAAAAACCTGCCAAAATATCATGAGATAGGTGGCTCTCAGGGGTACTTCTTGTCAAGCAGGAAGTGCCAGAAGTCTTGTAGAAGGTCTAATACAAATTTTCTCTTGCAGACTGTAGAGGTTTGCATCTGGATACACATCTGCATTTTCTGGGTGCTGGGCCAAACTGAAACATTCAGTTTATCCATTGCTAATAAACATGTCAGCAGTTTCTTTGCTCTCACATCTGTTGTGAAATATGTTATCTTTCCTGAAGTGTATTTATTTTGTCTTTAATACCAGCTTTCATGGATTACAAAACAGAGATATGCCTTCACATAACAAATCCAATAGCATATGCTGGAAAGTGCCCCATCAGAGTGATGAGATCAATTAAAGATGTATATTCTATCTTGGGTCCTGAAAAGGAAATCCATGTAAAGAATAGTGATGACTCTTGGGAAGGCCATGCCAATGGAGGCAACGTGCCTCTTAATCGGGTTCATCTCAAAGTTTATTTAAGACACTGTATGCATCACAGGAATTCAATGAAAAGTTTTAAAAATCTATTATCAGTTGTTTCATTATAAAGGCTGTCTTCAGTCAAGCTGATGACTTCCTTTCCCAAGGAAACACCTCCAAACACTTGCTTCTCATTCTACATTGTCCAGAACGTTTGCACTGCCCACTTTACTGAGATTGAGGCTGCTCAAAGATCAAATGAGGATTTGTTTACCAAGATGCTCTAGAAAGAAAAGCTGTTATATAAAAGGTAAATGGTTGCCAATATTTCTTCCCCTTCCTATTCTCTCATTTTATTTCATAGTCAAAGGTCCATTTTTTCGAGAGTCCATTTCATCCTCAACAACTTTGTCTCCTTGCCTTCCCTCACCAACACCCACCCTCTCAAAGTAATTAATTAATCAGTGGGAAGGTGATCTCTTTCACACAACTGAGGAATGGCATGTTTGAAAATTTACCACATGCAGTTTGAAGAAGCAGGTAGGAAAATCCCGACATCAAACGCGTGGTAAATGGGATAGGAGCTGTCAGAGATGTACTGTGTCCTCCTTGGACCTTCCTCTGAGGTTAAGGATAATGCCACATACCACTCTCTGGAATCCAAAGCCTTTCTGCTAAAGTCAAAAGGGAGTGTGTGAAACTCCCCAACCTTGCCGCTCTGCCCCTTTAGCCCTATAAAATAAACCAGAAAATGTTGTACTCATATATGAAGTTTTTGTTAAAGGTTTGGGTCAATATCTGAAAGAAATGTACCATTGAATGGACAGTGATTCATGAAAGAAAATAGCAAAGATGCAAACAGAATTTTAAAAGCCAAAAATTTGTTTTCTAAAAGTCAAAATCAATCCACTTTTGGCAAGATGAGTCAGGGAAAAAGAAAATAGAAGGCATAAGTAAATAATATTAAGAATAGAAAAGGAGACATTAGTAGAGAGCATCTCAATTGAAAAGATGAGAAGAAAATATCATTAAAAGCTAAATGATGGTAAATTCGAGGAGTTAAGTAAGATGTGTACATTATTAGAAAAATATAACTTTACAAAAGTAACTTAGAAGAAATAAAAATCCTAACCAATCTTTTACTATTAAAGAAATTGAATCCATGGTTAAAATCTGTCTAAAAATAAAGCACCAGGTAAAGATATTTTACAAGTAGGACAATTAAATATTCAAAAAACAGAAAATTTCAGTCTTACACGAAACTTTTTCAGGCAGGGGAGAAAAGGAAAAAATGCCCAACTCATTATCTAAAACAAGTCATAGCCAAGACATTCTTGAAAACCTATGAAGAAAGGACTCATCTTACCAAATATCTTATTCTTAATATAAAAGCTCTAATAGTTAAGTGAGTATCATATTGGTGTAGGGATAAGCACATAGCACAGTGGAATGAAGTAGAGAGACCAAAATAAATTCATCCAAATATGGAAACCTAATATATAACAGAGTTGTTATTACAAATTACTTTGAAAAAAGATTAAGACTTTTCAGGAAATGGTACTAGTCTTCCAGTAAATTGTTACCAGTAAATGGAAACTGGTATTTAGTCATTCATACAAAAAATTAAAATAAGATTCCATCTTACACTACATACTTACACAAAATCCATATAGATTAAGAGTGAAATTTTTATAATTTTATGAAAAAAGAATATATTTATGAACTCAGATTATAGAAGCATTTTTTAAAATACAAAAAATGCAAAATCATAGAAAATCATAGACTTGGCTACATTAACATTAGGAATCACTTAAAAATTAAGGTCATTAGGGGCACCTGGGTGGCTCAGTCGGTTAAGCATCTGCCTTCAGCTCAGGTCATGATCCCAGGGTCCTGGGATCGAGCCTCACATCTGGCTCCCTGCTCAGCAGGGAAGTTTGCTTCTCCCTCTTCCTCTCCCTCTGCACCTGCCTGTTCCTGTGCACTTTCTCTTGCTCACTCTCTCTCTCAAATAAATGAATAAAATCTAAAAAAAAAAATAAGGTCATCAAAATGCCATTAGAAAAGTAAAAAGTCAAGGCACAAACTGGCGGAGGAGAGATATAATAAATTATGAAGAAAATCTTGGAATCTACAATATGTATAGAACTCCCATAAATAGGGGTGCTGGGTGGCTCAGTTGTTAAGCATCTGCCTTTGGCTCAGGTCATGATCCTAGCGTTCTGGGATCGAGCCCTGCATCGGGCTCCCTGCTCAGTGGGAAGCCTGCTTCTCCCTCTCCCACTCCCCCTGCTTGTGTTCCCTCTCTCTCTGTCAAATAACTTAATAAAATCTTAAAAAAAAAGAACTCCTATAAATAAATTTTAAAAGGACAGATAATCCAATTTTTAAAAGTAGTCAGAATACATGATACACATATCAGAGGAGGACACAGAAATGACCCATATGCTTATTTCAAAATGCTTAAGATTTCATAGATGCAAAAATCCTCAACAAAATATTAGCAAATGGAATATCTTTAAAAAAATCATTCATCATGATCAAGTGGAATTTATTCCAGAAATACAAGAGTGGTTCAATATTCATAAATCAATCAACATGATACATCACATTAACAAAAAAATGATAAAAATTATATGATCATTTCAATAAATGCAAACAAAATTTGACAAAGTACAACATTTATTCATAATAAAAACTCTCAACAAAGTATGTTTATAGGGAACATACTTCAACATAATAAAAGCCATATATGAAAAACCCACAGCAGACATCATGCTCAATGGTGAAAAACTAAGAGTTTTCCTCTAAGAACAAGAACAAGACAAGGATGTCCACTCTCCCACTGTTATTCAATGTTGTGCTGGAGTCCTAGATGCAGCAATCAGACCACAAAAAGAAATAAAAGCATCCATATTGGTGAGGAAGAAGTAAAACTTTCACTATTTGCACAGGACATGATACTATATAGAGGGAACACTAAAAACTACCAAGAAACTACTAGATCTTATAAATGAATTCAGAAAAGTTGTGGGATACAAAATTAATATACAGAAATCTGTTGCATTTCTATATTTTGAACTAACAGAAAGAGAAATTAAGAAAACAACTCCATTTAAAATTATACCAAAAAGAATAAAATACCTAGGAATAAACTTAACCAATAGGGAGAAAGACTTGTATTCAGAAAAGTATAAAACATTGATTAAAGTGGGAAGATATTCCATGCTTATGGATTTGGGAGATTCAATATAATTTAAATGTTCATACTACCCAAAGCAATCTACAGATTTAATACAATCCCTAACGAAACACCAACAACATTTTCCACAGAACTAGAACAAATAATCCTAAAATTTGTATGGAACTATAAAAGACCCCGAACAGCCAAAGCAATCTTGAAAATAACAAAGCTAGAGGTATCACAATCCCATATTTCAAGATATACTACAAAGCTGTAGTAATCAAAACAACTGTAGTAATCAAAAGAGAATGGTACTGGCACAAGAATAGACACATGGATCAATGCAGCAGAACAGAGAGACTAGAAATAAATCCACAATTACATGGTCAATTAATCTACAACAAAGAAGGGAAAAATATACAACGGGAAAAGAGCAGTACCTTTAACAAATGGTGATGGGAAAATTGGACAGCTACATGCAAAAGAATGAAAGTGGACCACCTTCTTACACCACAAACTCAAGGTGGACTAAAGACCTAAATGTGAGACCGGAAACCATAAAATTCCTAGAAGAAAACATAGGCAGTAATTTCGTTGACATTGGCTGCAGAAACATTTTTCTAGATATGTCTTCTTTGGCAAGGGACACAAAAGTAAAATTAAACTATTGGGACTACACCAAAATAAAAAGCTTTTGCTCAGTGAAGGAAACAATCAACAAAACAAAAAGACAACCTACTGAATGGAAGAAGATATTTGCAAGTGATATCTCTGATAAGGGGTTAATATCCAAAATATATAAAGAACTTACACAACTCAACACACAAAAAAACCAAATAATCCAATTCAAAAATGGGCAGAGGACATAGATAGATATTTTTCCAAAGAAGACATACAGATGGCCAACAGACACATGAAAAGATGCTCAACATCACTCATGATCAATGCAAATTCAAACCACAATAAGATATTTTCTCCCACCTGTTAGAATAGCGAAAATAAAAAAATACAAGAAACAACAGGTTTTGGCAAGGATGTGGAGAAAAAGGAGTTCTCTTTCATTGTTGGTGGGAATTCAGGTTGGGGCAACCACTGTGGAAAACAGTATGGAGGTTCCTGAAAAAGTTAAAAATAACCACCCTATGATCCAGGAATCACAATGCTGCTTATTTACCCAAAAAATGCAAAAGCACTAATTCAAAGGGATACATGCACCTCAATGTTTATAGCAATATTATTTACAATAGCCAAATTATAGAAGCAACCCAATTGTCCATCAATAGACGAATGGATAAAGAAGAAGTGGTAAATCTATCTGTATCTATAATCTATATATCTCTATCTTTATACCTCTATCCCTATCTATTATCTATCTTTTTCTATTTTGATATGTTAGTCACCATACAGTACATCATTAGCTTTTGATGTAGTGTTCCATGATTCATTGTTTGCGTATAACACCCAGTGCTCCATGCAATACGTGCACTCCTTAATACCCTTCACCGGGCTAGCCCATCCCCCCCCCAAACCCTCAGTTTGTTTCCTGGAGTCCATAGTCTCTTATGGTTCATCTCCCCCTCTGTTCCCCCCCTTCATTTTTCCCTTCCTTCTCCTACCAATCTCTCTGTTATTCCTTATGTTCCACAAATGAGTGAAACCATATGATAATTGTCTTTCTCTGCTTGACTTATTTCACTTAACATAATCTCCTCCAGTCCCATCCATGCTGATGCGAATATTGGGTAATCATCCTTTCTGATAGCTGAGTAGTATTCCATTGTATATATGGACCACATCTTCTTTATCCATTCATCTTTTGAAGGGCATCTCAGTTCCTTCCACAGTTTGGTTATTGTGGACAATGCTGCTATGAACATTGGGATGCATATGGCCCTTCTTTTCACTACATCTTATCTTTGGGGTAAATACTCAGTACTGCAATTGCCAGGTCATAGGGAAGCTCTATTTTCCACTTTTTGAGGAATCTCCACACTGTTTTCCACAGTGGCTGTACCAACTTCTCTTCCCACCAACAGTGTAAGAGGGTTCCCCTTTCTCCACATCCTCTCCAAATTTGTTGTTTCTTGCCTTGTCAATTTTTGCCACTCTAACTGGTGTAAGGAGGTATCTCAATGTGGTTTTGATTTGAACTTCCCTGATGGCTAATGATGTTGAACATTTTTTCATGTGTCTGTTAGCCATTTGTATGTCTTCATTGGAAAAATGTCTGTTCATGTCTTCTGCCCATTTTTTTATTTGATTATTTGTTTCTTGGGTGTTGAGTTTGAGAAGTTCTTTATAGATCTTGGATACCAGCCCTTTATCTGTAGTGTCATTTGCAAATATCTTCTCCCATTCTGTAGATTGCCTTTTGGTTTTGTTGACTGTTTCCTTTGCTGTGCAGAAGCTTTTTATCTTGATGAAGTTCCAAAAGTTCATTTTTGCTTTTGTTTCCCTTGTCTTTGGAGATATGTCATGAAAGAAGTTGCTGTGCCCGATGTCAAAGAGGTTACTGCCTATGTTCTCCTCTATGATTTTGATGGATTCCAGTCTCACATCGAGGTCTTTTATCCATTTAGAGTTTATCTTTGTGTATGGTGTGAGAGAAAGGTCGAGTTTCATTCTTTTGTATATAGCTGTCCAATTTTCCCTGCACCATTTATTGAAGGACTGTCTTTTTTCCATTGGATGTTTTTTCCTGCTTTGTCAAAGATTAGTTGACCATAGAGTCAAGGATCCGTTTCTGGAGTCTGTATTCTGTTCCACTGATCTATGTGTCTGTTTTTATGCCAGTGCCATGCTGTCTCGGTGATCACAGCTTTGTAGTATAGCTTGAAATTAGGCAACGTGATGTCCCCACCTTTGTTTTTCTATCCATCTCTATCTATCTATCATCTATCTATCTATATCTATCTATCTATCATCATCTATTATCTATCTATCTACCTATCTATCTATCTATCTATCTATCATCATCTATCTATCTAATTCTGCTGGATAGCCATAAAAAAGAATGAAAACTTTCCATTTGCAACAATATGGACGGAGCTAGAAGGTATAAGGCTAAGTGAAATAAGCCAATCAGAGAAAGACAAATACCCTATGATTTCACTCATATTTGGAATTTAAGAAACAAAACAAATGAAAAAAGGAAAAAAGAGAGAGAGAGCCAAACCAAGAAACAGACTGTTAACTCTAGAGACCAAACTGATAGTTATTAGAGGGGAGGTGGGTGGTGGGATGGGTGAATAGATGATGGGGATTGAGTACACTTGTCATGATGAGCACTGAGTAATGTATCTAATTGTTGAATCACTATATTGAACCCCTGAAACTAATATAACACTGTATGTTAACTACACTGGAATTAAAATTTTAAAAATTAAATAATAAAAAATAATTATAATTTAAGAAAAAACAACCATACTGAGATATCACCTGACACCTAACAAAATCAAAAACACAAGAAATAACAAGTGTTGGTGAGGATGTAGAGAAAAAGGAACCCTCAAACACTATTAGTGGGAATGCAAGTTGGTGCAGCCACTGTGGAAAACAGTGTGGAGGTTCCTCAAAATTTAAGAATAGAATTACCGTATGATCCAGTAATTCCACTACTAGGCATTTATCCAAAGAAAATGAAAACAGTAATTCTGAAATGTGTACCCCTATGTTTATTGCAGCATTAATAACAATAGTCAAGATATGGAAGCATCCCTACTGTCCATCAACAGATGAATGGATAAAGAAGATGTGGTATGCACACACACACACACACACACACACACACACACACACACTGAAATATTACTCAGCCACGAAAAAGAATGAAATCTTGACATTTGTGGCAACATAAATGGATCTAGAGAGTATAATGTTAAGTAAAATAAGACAGTCAGAAGAAGACAAATACCATACGATTTCACTTATATGTGGAATTTCAGAAACAAAACAAATGAACAAAGGAAAAAAGAGACAAAAAACCAGACTCTTTAAATATAGAAAATAAATTGATTGTTGCCAGAAGGGAGGTGGGTGGGGGCATGGGTGAAATAAGTGAAGGGGATTAAGAGTACACTTATCGTGATGAGCGCTGAGTAATGTATAAAATTGTTGGATCATATTGTACATGAAACTAATATAATACTGTTAATTATACTTGAACAAGCATTTTTTAGAAAATGGTTGTAATTTCATTGGAAACTAGGGAAATGCATAGTTCCTAAAATCATAAATGAGATAAAGTTTTACACACACACACACATGCATGCACAAATTAGCAAAACAAACAAAAAGTTGGACTAATCCAAATATTGGTGAAAATGTGGAACAAATAGGACTACAAATTGGTACAAGAATTTTAGGAAATAACATTATTTAGTTACACTGAAACTACTCCTAGACTATGACCTAGTAATTTTCCTCTTAATTTTACAACCTATGGAAATTTTTAAATACATATATGAGGAGATATGCCTAAATGTGTTCGTAACAACAGCTTTTATAATAGCAAATAACAGAGCAATCCAAATGTCCATCCATCAAAAGTAGAAAGAATGAATAAAGGGTGCCATAGATATATAATGGAATTCCTTACAGCAAAACTTAATTAAGCACAATGGACTGATAAGGATTAATTCAAAAAAATGTTAAGCCAGAAAATCAAGTCACAGAGGCTATCTATTATCTATCTATCTATCATCTATCTATCTATCATCTATCTATCTATCTATCTATCTATCTATCTATCTATCTATGATCTATCATCTATGATGCCATGTTTGCAACCTTCAATAAAAGCAAAATTAAACATCTCTTGGCCATAACCATAAGTGGTAAAATTATAAAGAAAAACAATGGAATAACAAACATTTTGAAGGGATTAAAAAGGCAGATGCAATCAGAAGGAGCCTGCAAGGGCTTTAATATATTGACAACATTTTATTTCTTGAGCTTAATGATATACACACATCAATATTATTATTTTTTAAAAATGCATACAATGTGAATATTCAAGAGCTATAGGAATGAATTAAGTTGATTGTCATATATAATTTTGTATCTATTTATTCCAAATGTAATAAATATAGAAAGTAGGAGAAGGAAAAAAGTGTCAAGAATTTAGGATGTATTAATAGAAAGAAGACATCAAACTCAGGGAAACCTAGCCTAGTACTATGTACAGGGCCTTGATAAATAAAAACATGCCAATTCAGAGACCATGGGTGGTAAAGAGGTGACAATGAACATGTCAAGATTGCTTAGGCTTCTTGGAAAGAAATTTTGATCTGAAGCCAAAAAAGTGCTGGATGTTGAGCCACGACAAAAATATGTAAAGAGAGAGCTAAAGAGGACGACTGGCTTTAGACCAGAGGTGGAGTCAATGAGTAAGGGTGAAGTAAGCCAAGCCTTAATTCCAGGAGAAATGGGTATTATTCAAGGGAATTTGGGAGCTCTTCCAGTGGTAAAGCTGCATAGGAACTCTGCTGCTCTTTAAAAATCCACCACAAACATTTCTATTCATAAAGGATCAAATTTTATGTTTATGCAGCCCTGGTGTGCATAAAACATGTTCTCAAGATGGCCTCTATAGGGATGAAGTGGATGGACTAAGGCATGTTATGTGAGCTTCTTCCTTTGGAAGTAGGAAGACAATCCTTTGCAAGGTTTTCAAGGGCAGCAGTGATGCACCTTTTAGATGACCAAGAAGGGAAAAATGACTAAATATCCATCAGGATGCCTACATTTAGTGTTTATTTTCAATGAATAGATATTTGACCTTGGCACGCCACACCATTTCTCTGAGCTCCAATTTTCTCATCTGTAAATAGTTGGACCTCCACTTTCTTCAACATTTTCTAATTCTAACATTGCACGATGCTAAGATTCATAAACTCAGTGATCCAATTCTAACTGTGGTTTCTCTGTTTAGACCATTTTCTAGAGGCTAAAAGAGGAAAGTGTCCACAGAGGCTTTTCCTTCCCCCAATTTTCCATTTTCCAATTTGGCTTGGAGGTACCCGCTCTCTACAGGAGAGCCATGTGCTGGTGGCTTGCTGGGCAATTACCTCCTTCCTTTGACGTCCTGTCTACCTCGATACCATCACTGGATATGAAACTCTTTAATCCTAAAACATATTTGTGGAATGGGAACACAGGTGGCTCAGCTTGGAGTGGTCCTTCATTTAGAAAGTGACTTTCAAAGCTAAAGGCAATAGAGGCCTTTTTGGTTTTAGAATACAGTGCTTTAAAATGAGGGTATCACCTTTTTTTCCCCCTCTTCTACCACATGGAATTTTTGTCTTTATGGCCTTCAAAAATCAGTTTTTATCTTTAAAAGCAAATATCTTTCCTGCTTTTAAAATGCTAGCATTTGAAAACCAATATATACCGACAAATAACATGGGAAATAGACATGCGGAACACTTAATAATGATTGAATACATAAAGCATTTTTCTTCTGTTGTTATGTGACAGTTGGATGAGTTTCAACTTCCTGCTCTCTGCACAAGCTCTAAGCTTCCAATTCTGAGATTTTTCCTTTTCTTCCTCCTGCCTGCCTCCCCATCCCCTTCTTGCCTCCTCCTTCCTCTTTGGGAAAACACAAATGGTTTTGATTACATAATAACTGCAAACTTTATATCTCCCACTTCAATTGTTACACATCATAAACAGAAGAGTGAACTTCAGACTCCATTAAGACAAAGGTTGGTCTGGATTTTGGGGAGGCCTTTCATGTTGGTATGGTTAAAAAAAAAAAGTTTCTATAAGGAAAAAGAAATGCATTGGGCCTAGCTACTGACCATGCTCTGACTACCAGTCACTCAGCCTAAAGATCCCAATTCTAGTCAAGTAAAAAGTGAAGCCTGGAGGCCAGGACTAACACAGCCCCTGCAAGAGTCACTCAACTCTACAGTTTTCATATGTGAGTACCATTAAATGCCAAAATGTTAAGCTAGGGTAGGTAGAGCCCGTATAAAAACACCAGGCCGTGGGTACACCCTATTGATTCTTATACTCTCTTCTCTGATCTGGAGTTTCTTTTGCATTTGATTTTACAAATAAAGCTCTATTATTTTCATAATGCTCATGTAAATAAACTAGAAACTAAGAGCAGGGAAGCACTTTTTATTTTTCCACCATTTGCAAATATTCATTGAGCACGTACTATGTGTGAGGCACAGTTCCAGATTCCTGGACTTCCCCAATGAACAAAACAGACAAATTTATCTATTAAAAGAGAGAAAGGCACTTTTGTAAAGCAGTATCTCCTGTAAAGAAAAAAAAAAAGCAGCGTGAGTAAGTGTATTATACAGTCTTTTAGAAGGTGGTAAGTATTGTGGAACAGTTGAAGGAGATAAATGGAAATTCTGGCTGGGGTGGAAGGTTGTGATTTTAAACAGGGTGGTCAGTGAGACTACATTACAAAAGGGACATGTGATCAGAGGTCATTTTGAATTCTGAGAGAAGGGATGGTAGTGATGTTTCCATATTTGGAAAAAAATTATTCTGGGTAATGACATATTTTGACTGTTTCTTTGATAAATTATTTATGCTGTTTGGAGATGTGACTTTAGATGTTTATCTTTATACCTTACTGAGCAGTACATTTAATTCATTAATACGGTACTTTTCATTGAAGTCCTGCTATATAACAGGCACTGTTTTAGGCACTGGAGATACATCATTAAGAAGGAAAGCAGGATCTCTGTGCTCTTTGAGTCTCCATTCTCAATAGGAGAGTCAAACAAACAGATAAAAGAACAAGATGATTTCAGATAGTTGTAAGGGTCATGCAGAAATAAATAGGCCAATAGCATATGGGTACAGAGATAGGATGGTCAGGACCAGGGTCTCCAACTTTGATCTGAGCTCTAAATGAGAAGCTTATGCCCATGTGAAGGGTATTCTCAGCACAAACAAGAAAGACACAATCTCTGAAGAGAGGGTGCCACTGGCTTGTTCTAGGAAGAGCACAAAGGCCACTGTGGTTAGAGTTAATAGGAGAGTGGCAAGAAATGGTATGAGAAAAGCAGACACTGCTATGATTTGAATTGTGTTCACCAAGATGATGCTGAAGTCCTAACCCCTAGTGCCTGGGAATGTGACTTATTTGGAAATAGGGTTTTTGCAGATGATTAGTTAACATGAGGTCATTATGGTGGGCCCTAATCCAGTATGACTGTGTCCTTACAAAAAGGGGGAATTTGGACATAGAAACAGACACAAACAGAGAACATCATGTGAAGCTGAAGGCAGAGGTTGGGGTAAAGCATCTGCAAGGCAAGGAACACCAACAATTGCCAGCAAACCACAGAAGTTAGGAGAGAGGCATGGAACATATTCTCCCTCACAGCCGCCAGAAGGAGCCAACCCTGCTGACATTTTAATTTTGGACTTCTAGTCTCCAGAACTGTATAACAATAAATTTTTGTTGTTTAACACACCCAGTTTATGGGGATTTATTACAGCTGCCTTAGGAAACAAATACAGGAAGAGACAGATGCCCTAGACATTTAGATTTTAGTCTAAGTGCAATGAGAATATACTGAAAGTCTTTCAACATGATCTAATGAACATCTTTAAAAAGATCGTATTGATGCTGCCATCTGGTCATGGCAGTACAACCAAAGAGAGCTTGATGATCTCCCCAAAAGAAGTACAAACTTTACAAAGCCATTAGAGAGCAACCATCGTATATAGGACAGTTTCCCCAAATTTTCATCACTGACATTTACATTCTTAACTTTTAAAAGCAACTTCTTGGATACAAGTTTTAAAACCATAATCTTCAGATTTTCGAATACTGAAGGAAGTCTATTATGTGAAATATAATCTGACCCTTATTATAATAAGAATATCCATTTCAGTTCATAAAACATTTATTGGTTTGAATGTTAGTTGATGCGTGAGGCATTAACATATAAAAATAAATGTGACTATGCTCTTGATGAATTTATAGCCTGGAGAAAACAGATACATGAGAGAATATCGATCTTTGACAGTGAGTAATAATGAAGGGTATATAGAGAGCTCTAAAGAGCACACTGAAGAATTCAATGATGTTTTTTGGAGGACAAGATGCTTGAGCCAAGCTTAGAAAGTAGATAACAATTGGCCAAATGATGAAAGGAGGGCGATATGCTCCAGGAAAAGGGAAGAGTCCAGCAAATCCATATGGTTTCCAGCTAACCGTGAGCAGATGGGCAATCCTAGAAATAAGAGTGGTGACAGAAATGTGAGGGCAGAGAGAAGCCTGGTCATGGAGGCCCTTGTATGACCGCCAAGGCTCTTCTACTGTTGTATAGGCAATAGGGATCCACTGGGGAGATGGAAACGAGAGCTAAGATGTTCATATCAGTAAATGTAGCAGCCAGAGCTCTTTGGTTGCAAGAAAGTCTGAAATTGATCCCGACTACAAAGAAGTTTGTGGCAAAACTTTAGAGCCTTAGGAATTGAAGGTAAAGATGAAAAAATAGGCTTTGAGAAGGATAATTTCAGAGCAACCCCGAGATAGAAGTGTCGGGATGGTAGAGAACAACTTCCTCAGGGATGAACCATTTCCAGCTGTGCGCCTTGAGAAAAAAGTTACTTTATCAAATAAAACCCTTACGTATGTATAGAATACCAAATAGTTTTACAGAAATTATATTATAATAAGAAAAAAATAATCTCCACACTGATTTCTACTCCAAAGAACTACTTTCAACCATTTTAGCTATTTTTCTTTTTAAAAGTTATCTCTGTATTTATGGGGTTTTTTTTTAAATGCTTATACTGCTAACCAAAAATAAACATAGAGAAATTCATATGGTCTGCCATGTGGGGCTTGAGATGGGGACAGTAGTGAGATGAAAACAGGGAGAGGTGCTGAGATGCTGTTACCTTAGAACAAAAATGATTGCACTTTATTTCTATGCATCTGAATAACTTAAATGTATGCCTTAAATTGCCAATAATGTATGTTATTTATTCTGAATATAAGCATAAACATAATAAGACTGTGATGCTCACATAACATAAATCAGAGGAATTAGGGTTGCCTCCAAATGTACTTGCAATGCAGGGCAAGTGTGAATATATATTTTGGGGTTGAAAGAAATCCTTTTTGCAGAAAAAAATATTTGGGAGGTATGAGTTTGCTTATATCTCTATCTTGTTACCAGCAGAAACATAAGCTTGGTCACATCTTCCATTTACTGACTGAGGAAACTTCTCCCGATATTCATAGGAACAACTCTCTTGATTTCAGACCAGATTAAAAAGAATCCACTTTTTCTCTGAGATGGTTCAGATATTAAGCATATCGTTTCCATTATATCTTTTGCATTTATCAGATTCTTTTCTATCAGTGTTTTCCCTTCTGTTCTGTTTTTCAGGAAGAGGAAGAACAGTTTGGGTGTTTGGTCTCACAAAACGGAGCTATATGCTTTCAAGTCTCCCCTGAGCAGTTTTCTAGGTGAGAGAGTTGCTCTCTGTCTCATCTTTCCTCGCCAACCTTATTTTGTAATTCTGTAAACCATCATTGTATGTCCAGGTTCCCATTTATCCACACAAGTACTTAAAAAATGGAGCCCATGTTTCAAAACCCAAAAAAGGTCTGAACAATACATGGAAAAACTTCAAGAAAAAGTGCAGTGTTAAGAATCACCAACAGAAATAGTCCTAATCCTGGATGCTGAACAATATCACCCTTTTAACCAGTGTCAGCCGGGGTAACTAGGGCACTTGGAAACTTTCTCTGCTCTGTGATGCCTGTGATTGACCACAGCAGTGGTTTTCAAAGCTTAGCATGTACCAGAATCTCCCCCAGGGGCTGGGTAAATACAGGGACACCTGTGTTTCTGAGGTCTGAGCTCCATCTGATGGGTCATCAAGTTCTATACAGAAGAAAATATCTTTTTTAAAAAGGTGTTTTTGTTTAGCTTTTTTTAAAATACCGAGGTCCTAAAATGGTAGGCAGAAACTTGAAGAGAAGGAAAAGAGAAAAATCTCCATGAAGGGAATCAGATGCCTGTGGCCTATGCCTGTGGTTCCATGAGAGAGGAACCAGGAGTGAGAGGAACTCAATAATAAAAATTGGGACCTAAGTCAACTTCATAATATCAGGTTATGGATATTCTGTAATTCTGTAGAAACTATAAGAACTAAAGGAATGGTGGCCTGACTTTTTGGTGGGGGGCTGGTGGGGGTTCCACAATTCTTCCCAGTACTTCTCTAACAAGTTTCCCTTTTCTAAAGAATCTATTGCAGGGGATGAGGGCGATGAATGAGTATCACTTGTTCTTTTTGAGAATCATCCCTATCGTGAGCATCTGTGTGTAAAAGATGATGTCAAATCTGGGATATATACTGGAATAGAAAAGGGTTTAGAATCAATATGGAGTGTTCAAAACCCCTCAGCACCTACTACATTGCTTGTAAATATCATCTGTCTCAAAAATTGCACTTCCTACCTAGGTAGAACAATAGGGACAATATTTACCCTCCCCTATGGAACAACCAAAGTATCCAGGGAAATTATATGAAACAATGATTCTCAATACACTGACAGCAGAGGACAATGATCCCTGAGAAACAGAAAGGGAACAAAGTGAGCCCTACAATTATCTCAGATTTCCACTTTGTGAAAGTTGCCAGACCATAGAACATGAACAGAGTATCCAGGTAGAGTCCAGGAGGCTCACTGAGTTGAGTAGATAGAGCCGAGAATCCATTTAGATCAAAGCAGCTCATGGTCACAAGACAGTGAACCAGGGAACATAGAGCTGCACAGAGAAAGAACTCCAAAGAATTTCAAAGTGTCCCTCTTGAGTACTCATTGGAATACTGATCAGTGCATGAATGGAAGAAAACCATTTGAGCCAAGGAAAGAAATCCCTGAAAAGCTTAGTAGTAATAGTATAAATCAATCACATAGGACCAGGAAGAGTATCTACTTTCATCAACCCTAGAAGACTTCATAATTCACAATGAATTGGGAAGAGTTCTTAGAAGAGACTTGCTTCTGTAGTGGGGAATAATTATTTTTTTAATAATAATTTTTTATTATGTTAGTCACCATACAGTACATCCCTAGTTTTTGATGTAAAGTTCCATGACTCATTACTTGCGTATAACACCCAGTGCACCATGCAATACATGCCTTCCTTAATACCCATCACCAGCCTATCCCATTCCCCCACCCTCCTCCCCTCTGAAGCCCTCAGTTTGTTTCCTAGAGCCCATAGTCTCTCATGGTTCATTCCCCCTTCTATTTACCTCACCCTTTCTTCTTCCCTTTCTTTTCCTACTGATCTTCCTACTTCTTATGTTCTATAAATGAGTGAAACGATATGATAATTGTCTTTCTCTGCTTAACTTATTTCACTTAGCATTATCTCCTCCAGTCCTGTCCACGTTGCAGCAAATGTTGAGAAATCATTCTTTTTGATGGCTGAGTAATATTCCATTGTATATATGGACCACATCTTCTTAATCCAGTCATCTGTTGAAGGGCATCTCGGCTCCTTCCACAATTCAGCTATTGTGGACAGTGCTGCTATGAACATTGGGGTGCATATGGCCCTTCTCTTCACTACGTCTGTATCTTTGGGGTAAATACCCAGTAGTGCAATGGCTGCATCATAGGGTAGCTCAATTTTTAACTTTTTAAGGGACTTCCATACTGTTTTCCAAAGTGGCTGTGCCAACTTGCATTCCCACCAACAGCGTAAGAGGGATCTCCTTTCTCCACATCCTCTCCAAATTTGTTGTTTCTTGCCTTGTCAATTTGCCATTCTAACTGGCATAAGGTGGTATCTCAATGTGGTTTTGATTTGAATTTCCCTGATGTCTAATGATTTTGAACATTTTTAGTCCTAGGTGAAACACCTTGTTCCCATTTAACAAATCTTAAAAGTGGCACCCAAAAACATCAAACTATTTCTAAGTAAATTAACTGCATCCCAAAAGAAAGCTCAAGAATATTATGGAAATACAAAAATATCCAGTACCCCAAAACATAAAATTCAAAATGGCTTGCCCCTAATAAAAAAAAAATTACCAGGCATGCAAAGAAACAGGAAAATAGGAGAGAAGGCAATCTATTAAAATTGACACAGAACAGACACAGATATTTGAATTTGCTGAAGAGGATATTACAATGGTTATTGTAACTGCATTCCATATGCTCAAAAAGTTATGTGGAAACATAAAAGAAATTTTAAAAAAGCAAATCAAGCTTCTAGTGATGAAAAAAAAGAGTCTGAGACGAAGAATACACGGGATGCGATTAACAGCAGATAGGATCTTGCAGAAGGAAAGATAAGTAAACTTGAAAATAAAGTAATAGAAACTGTCCAAGATAAAGCACATAGAGGGGAAAAAAGACATAAATAAAGTAGCATCAGTGAGCTGTAGGACAACTTCAGCCTAATATGGGTGTATCTGAAAGAGGTAGGGAGAGGCAGAAAAAGTACTTGAAGAAATAATCACCATTTAAAAAAATTTGATGAAAACCGTAAATCCAAAGGTCCAAGAAGCTCAATTAATTCCAAGTACAAGAAATATGAAGAAAGCTATACCCATGGAGTCCAGTCATAATCTTCACAGGAAGATTTTTTTTTAAAGACTTTATTTATTTATGTGACAGAGATAGACAGCCAGCGAGAGAGGGAACACAGCAGGGGAGTGGGAGAGGAAGAAACAGATGTGGGACTGGATCCCGGAACGCCGGGATCACGCCCTGAGCCCAGGCGCCCCTACAGGAAGATTTTTAACCACAAATTCAATGTCTTCATTAGATTTAGGGCTAATCAGATTATCGATTTCTCCTTGAATGAGCTTTTGTAGGTTGTGTCTTTCAAGGAATTGGTCCATTTCATTTAAGTTGTTGATCTGGTGAATTCTACTAAACATTAAAGGAAGAAATAATACCAACTCTACACAAACTCTTACAGAAAATTGAAGAGGGGAGAATACTTCCCAAATTATTATTTGGTTCCAGTATTTCTTGAATACCAAATCAGAAAAAGACATTATAAGCAAAGGAAATGATAGGCTAATATCATTTATGAGCAAAGATGCAAAAATTCTAAATAATATTTTATCCAAGTAAGTGAAACCCTACCAAAAAAAGATAATATATTAATAACAAGTAGAGTTTGTTTCATGAATGCAAGGTTGGTTTTACATATAAAATTGATCAATGCAATTCATATTAAATTGCAAAACAAAAACAAAAACAAAAACAAAAAACCAATCATCTCAGTTGCAGGAAAAGCGTGTGACAAAATCCAGTTCACTCCTGATCAAAACTCTCAGTAAACTAGTAACAGAAGAGAAATCTCTCAATTTGATGAAGGGCATATTAAGCTCTACAGCTAACAACATCCTTAAGGATGAAAGACTAAATGTCTTCCCCTAAGGTCAAGAATAAGGCATAAATGCCTGCTTCCACAACTTCTATTCATCATTAGACTGGAGCTTCTAGCCAGTAAAATATGGTAAGAAAAATAAGTAAAAGACATCCAGATAGGAAAGGAAGAAATAAAATTGTATTCACAGATAACATGTTCTTTATATAGACAGTCCAACGAAATATATGAAAAGCTACTAGAACTAAAAAGTGAGTTTACCAAGATTACAGGATACAAACTAATATCAAAAAGTGCGGCTCCTGGGTGGCTCTGTTGGTTAAGCATCCAACTCTTGATTTTGGCTCAGGACATGATCTCAGCGTTGTGAGACTGAGCCATCAGGCTCTGCCCTGGGCATGGAGCCTGCTTAAGGTTCTCTCTCTCCCTCTCCCTCTGGCCCTCCTCTGCTGTTCACATGCACTCTCTCTCTCTCTCTCAAAAAAACCCGGTTTTATTTCTATGTGCTAGAAACAAAAAATCAGAAATTGAAATTTAAAAGATATATAATTCATGATAGCATACGAAAATATGAAACACTTAGGAATAAAACTGACAAAATATTTATGAAGCCTGTATGCTAAGAACTGCAAAAGTTTGTTGAGAGAAATAAAAGAAGACCCAAAAAATGGAAGAAATATATTGTGTTTGTGGGTACAGATATTCATTATAGTCAAGATGTCAATTCTTCTCAAACTGGTCTATAGATTCAACAGATTCAGAAGCCTAAATTTTTTTAAATGACAAGTTGGCTGTGAAATTCAAGTGGAATTGCAAAGAATGTAAAATAACTATATAATACGTCTTCAGAAGAGAAGAATAAAGTCTTTAAACCAAAGACTTACTTTACAGCTAGATTAATCATGACAGTATGGTATTGGCATAATGATAAGAAAAATAGATCAATGGCAAAGAATAGAATCCAGAAGTACACCCACATATTTGTAGACAAGTGATTTTCTATGAAGATGACAAGTCAATTCCGTGGAAACAGGATACTATTCAACAAGTGCTATTAGAGCAACTGGATACCCAAATGCCAAGCATGCCTGGGATCCACACCTTTTACCATATGCATAGATTTAAAATGAATCCTGGACCTAAATGTAAATTCTAAAAACCATAGAAATCTGGAAGAAAAAAATTTCTTAGGACACCAAAGCATGATCCATCAAACCAACAAAAAGTTGACAAACTGTAGTCCACTAGAATTAAATACTTCTACTCTTTGAAAGATACTGTTAAAAACATGCAAAGACAAGCCATGAACCAAGAGAAAATATTTGCAAATCATAAGTCTCATAAAGAACTTGTATCCGGAACCTGTAAAGTGCACTTAAAATTCAGTAATAAGAAAACATACAACTCAATAAAAAATGAGCAAAAGATTTGAACAAGATACGTTATCAAAATATACATATGGCTTATAAGTACATGAAAAGATGCTCAACATCATTAGTCATTGGGAAAATTCAAATTAACATCACATCAATATGCACCTATTAGAATGGCTAGAACTAAAAAGAATGACCATAGCAAGGATTGGTGAGGATGTGGAGGAACCGGGAACCACTGGTGGATATGCAAAATGTGGAAACATTTTCTGAAGACAGTTTGGAAACTTGATAAGTTAAACATATACCTACCATTATCCAGTCATTCTACTCCTAAGTAGAAATGAGAGCATATATCATACAGACACTTGTATACAAATATTCATAGCAGTTTTTTGTAATAGTCAAAATTAGGAAACGACCCAAATGTCCATCAGGTGAATGCACAAACAATACCACATACAATGGAATATTACTCAGAAATAAAAAGGAGTGAACTTGATAAATGCAACAATAGAATGAATCTCAAAATAACTATGCTGAATGAAAAAAACAGAAATAAGAAGAAAGTGCACAGTATAATTCTATTTGTATAAAACTCTAGAAAATCTAAACTAACCTGTAGTAATATTTAAAAAACCCCACTGGGTTGCCAGGGAAAGAGGGTGAGGATAGAGAAGGGACTATAGAAGGGCAAGAGGACACTATTGTGAGCGATTGTTATGTTTGATTCAGCTCTCTTGATTATGTTGATGATTTCATGGATATATACATATGTCAAAACCTATCAAATTATGCAGTTTATTATAAATTAATAATATCTCAATAAAAGTATTAAAATATCATCTATTTCTTTCAATTCTGTTTACCTGCCTTTTTCACTGCCGCAAGTAGATCCTTAATTAAACCTTTGCTTTCTGTTCACTAATTTCTCTCAGGGACTTACTTTGGGTTTGAAACTCTGAAAAAGAATGACTCCATCCCATAAGGGCCTTAGGAATATTACCAGTGTCACTTAGATGTTGATTAAGACTATTTCTGTGGTCTAGCTTTTATGTTTCATAAAGTTTTCATATCAGGCTAAGCAAAGAGCTATAATCATTACAGAAATTATGGTGGAAGTATATCTTTCTAGGAGCATTAAGAGTCACCAACTTATACCAACTCTGTGCCTGGAAGACAAGAAAATTTCTACGTGTCATTTTCATTCACTCATTTATTCTTTCAAACAAGGGATAATTACGAGTTCCTGCTATATTCCAGGCACTGTGATAACTATTTGAGGGCTTACTACATCATAGGCACTAAGCTCAATATATAGTCCTTTATAAACATTCTTTCATGCCGGTGTTTATTATCACCAATTTACAGATTAACAGTATAAGGATCAGAGAAGTTAAGTACTTGCCCACTTTTACTTATCTAGGACACAAAAATCTTGGAAAAGTGATTTTTTCTATACAAGTATAAAATTTAAAAATTTATCCATCAGTCATCTACAGGTCTTTCTCTGGTTCTCTAGTTTGGAAGAAAAGAGCATTTGTCAATTACATATTCAAATACACACACACATACACCCACATGCACACAGAGTTTTTGAAAGGTCTTTGCAATATTCTTTCTAGTTCTGTGACTTCATTCCAAGGGCTCTTTTCGTTCATTTTAGACTCTGTAGTTTCAAGGTTGTTCTAGCTTTAAACCCTCTCTCCTGTGAGGTGAGGAGCCCAAGGATATACAGGAGATTGGTTAACAAATGTCAACAATGTCCTTCAAAGGAATTGGGATACATAAATTGAAAGTTGTTATTCTTCCTGTAATAGAAGAATTGGTTGAAATGTTGAATTTCCTTTAATGAAAGGTTTTAGTACCTTTCACTGGTAAAATGGGTTACTGCCAAAGAAATGTAAACAACTAGCAGTTTGGTGTATAGTAAGGGTTTCTACAATAACACCTGAACAGCATGAGGTGCAGGTATTTTTCAAAGTAAAATAGGACTGGAAGCAAAAGGGTCATGCACCTTGTAGGAAGGTGAGACATCAGTTATGCCCCATGGGCTGTTCAAAGGGGCACAGCAGATGTAAAGTAGGGGAAACTGGAATAGAGCCACGTAACACATGCCTTCGTTTCATTCATGGAGCAGACAGAGCACAGAGCAGATGGCCCCTTACTTTGATGAATGATCAGAAGGGAAGCCCATGGATGCAACAGAGAAAAGGAGCATACAAAATGCTTTTAGGGACCATGTGTCAAGGAGAACTCCAGATGGGATGGTTAGCTCTCTCTTCTCACTCTCACACCCAAATCCATTTAGAAATCACAACTGGAAAGGATGATCAGTAAAGAGACGAAACAGGATCAAATGGTTAATGGTATAGGATTGTTTTCTTCATCAAGCTTCCACTCCAGGCACACAGACCTACATTCTTTCTTTTTTGCTTTCTTTCTTTTTTTCTTTCTTTCTTTTTTTCTTTCTTTCTTTTTTTTTCTGGTCTAAACCTTGGGTATAATTATCATTTAAAAGAATACCAGGAAGTACCATTCTTTCTTTATAGAGTCTTTGTCACTGTTTCTTCTGAAACCCCTGCACCTTCTGCATAAACCGAGTATTTCTGTTCTTCAGGACTCGGCTCAAACTCCACAAATCTTTAGTTTCCACAGCCTATCATTATTGTCCCTTCCTTCATTTCCAAATTACTCACTTTGTATCAGTCATTCTTACTTAAATTAATAATAAATTCAGTATATATTCTTTTTACAAAAGAAACCTCTGACTAAAAGTAACTTGAAATCTGAAATCATTTTAAAATTCATCAGACTCCTGCCTAACACAGCATCTAGAATAAAGCAGATGTGACTATTTTCTTTGTGCTAATCAAGAACAGGATGTATATATCTTGTCACATTTGATATTAAAAGCACTGTACAGCAGGGGGGACCATCAACAAAATGAAAAAGCAACGTACCAAGTAGGGGGGGATATTTGCAAATCATATATCTAGTAAGGGGCTAATATCCAAAATATATAAAGAACTCATACAACTCAATAGTGAAAGAAAAAATCCAATTAAAAAATGAGCAGGTCTAAATAGACATTTTCCCAGAGAAGACATAGAGATGGTCAACAGGTACATAAAAAGATGCTCAACATCATCAATCATCAAGGAAGTGTACATCAAAGCCACAACAAGATATCACATCACATCTTTTAGAATGGTTATTATGAAAAAGACAAGTGGTGAGGATGTGGAGAGAAAGGAACTCTTGTTCACTGTTGGTGGGAATGCAAATTGGTGCAACTACTATGTAAAACACTGTGAAGGTCCCTCAAAAATTTAAAAATACAAATTTATTGGAACCAGAAAAGGCCCCAAATTGCCAAGGAACTGTTGAAAAGGAAAAACAAAGCTGGGGGCATCACAATGCCGGATTTCGAGCTGTACTACAAAGGCTGTGATCACAAAGNCTGTGATCACTAAGACAGCATGGTACTGGCACAAAAACAAACACATACCAATGGAACAGAACAGAGAACCCAGAAATGGACCCTCGGCTCTTTGGGCAACTAATCTTTGATAAAGCAGAAAAAAAATCCAGTGGAAAAAAAGAGAGTCTCCTCTTCAATAAATGGTGCTGGGAAAATTGGACAGCTACACGCAAAAGAATGAAACTTGACCACTCTCTCACACCATACACAAAGATAAACTCCAAATGGATGAAAGACCTCGATGTGAGACAGGAATCCATCAAAATCCTAGAGGAGAACATAGGCAACAACTTCTATGACATCGGCCAGAGCAACCTTTTTCACGACACATCTCCAAAGGCAAGAGAAATAAAAGATAAAATGAACTTATGGGACTTTATCAGGATAAAGAGCTTCTGCACAGCCAAGGAAACAGTCAAAAAAACTAAGAGACAGCCCACGGAATGGGAGAATATATTTGCAAAGGACACCACAGATAAAGGACTGGTATCCAAGATCTACAAAGAACTTCTCAAACTCAATACACGAGAAACAAATAAACAAATCATAAAATGGGCAGAAGATATGAACAGACACTTTTCCAATGAAGACATACAAATGGCTAACAGACACATGAAAAAATGTTCAAAATCATTAGCCATCAGGGAAATTCAAATCAAAACCACACTGAGATACCACCTTACGCCAGTTAGAATGGCAAAGATAGACAAGGCAAGAAACAACAATTGTTGGAGAGGATGTGGAGAAAGGGGATCCCTCCTACATTGTTGGTGGGAATGCAAGTTGGTACAGCCACTCTGGAAAACAGTGTGGAGGTCCCTTAAAAAGTTAAAAATTGAACTACCCTATGACCCAGCCATTGCACTACTGGGTGTTTACCCCAAAGATACAGACGTAGTAAAGAGAAGGGCCATATGCACCCCAATGTTCATAGCTGCATTGTCCACAATAGCCAAATCATGGAAGGAGCCGAGATGCCCTTCAACAGATGACTGGATTAAGAAGCTGTGGTCCATATATACAATGGAATATTACTCAGCTATCAGAAAGAACGAATTCTCAACATTTGCTGCAACATGGACGGCACTGGAGGAGATAATGCTAAGTGAAATAAGTCAAGCAGAGAAAGACAATTATCATATGGTTTCTCTCATCTATGGAACATAAGAACTAGGAAGATCGGTAGGGGAAGGAAGGGATAAAGAAAGGGGGGGTAATCAGAAGGGGGAATGAAGCATGAGAGACTATGACTCTGGGAAACAAACTGAGGGGTTCAGAGGGGAGGGGGGTGGGGGAATGAGATAGACTGGTGATGGGTAGTAAGGAGGGCACATATTGCATGGTGCCCTGGGTGTATACGCAACTAATGAATCGTCGATTTACATCAGAAACCAGGGATGTACTGTATGGTGACTAACATAATATAATAAAAAAACATTAAAATAAAAAAAAATTTAAAAATAGAACTATCATATGACCCAACAATTCCACTTTGGGGTATTTACCCAAAGAAAACAAAACACTAATTTGAAAAGATATATGCATCCCCATTCTCGTTACAACATTGTTTACAATAGTTAAGATATGGAAACACCTAAGTGTCCATTGATGGATGAATGGATAAAGAAGATGCAGTATATTTATACAATGGGATATTATTCAGTCATAAAAGAGGAAATCTTGCCATTTGTAACAACATGGAGGGACCTCAAGAGCATTATGCTACATGAAATAGAGAAAGACAAATACCATATGGTCTCCTTTATATGCGTAATCTAAAAAATAAACAATAAAAAAGCTCATAGATACAAAGAACAGATTGCTGTTGCCGGAGGTAGAGGGTGAGGGGTGGGAGAAACGAGTGAAGGGGGTCAAAAGTTAAAAAAAATCGGTACAAGTTTATGATATCTGGCAATATCCATAGAATAGAATTCAATGAGACTATTCATGAAGATGATAGTTTTGATTTAGAAAAATGATCAAGTGAAAATTGCATTATTACACTATGATTCAATTTTTTGTAATATGCATATGTTTGTGTGTGTGCATAAAGAAAGTATGAAAGGCTACACACCAAAATATTACCAGTTTTATCTCTGAATGATAGAATTACAAGGGATTTATTTTATGCTTTTCAGTAAACTATGGACATTTTACAAAGAAAATGTATTACTTTTGTAATCATAGAAACACCTGTGAAACTGGTAAATAAAAATTTAATCCAGAGAAACCCCTAAATCTATAGAAAAACATTATGGTATTAAACTATTAGACAGCAGAAAGATACTTGGTGGGGGAGTAAGGGGTGGGGAAGCAAATCTAACTCCTGAGAGCACACTGAAATTTGAGAAGCATTGCCCTTGGAGAAGGTGCCTGCACTATTTGGAAATTATCACTACATACACAGCAGCTATTTAATGTCCAATCACCAAGAGCCCATACAAAGGAGAGCATATATCTGGATAACATGATGGAAATAAATAGCTCCAAGAGAGCAATTGGCAGTTCTTGGCCCTCCTATTACTCTTGATAATGTCCTTTTATTCATTAGGACTTTTTTGATTGCTAGCGACAGAAACCAACTGCAACTGGCTTGTGCAAAAAGAGAATCCCTTCATTTACAAAACTCTGGAGCATATTTGAGCAATTCATAGACCTGAAAGAAGACATACAAGAATCAGCCTTGGGGTCTTCAGCCAGAGATTCAAAGACACAAAAGTCCTTCTGTCTCTGTATGACGATTGCCTCTACTTGGCTTTTCAGTGAGGACACTCTCTCCACATACCTGCTAGCAGCCCTAGCTTCATATCCACCTGTCTTGGAAACCTCAGAAAATATATTAATCCTAGGAAAAGATTATAATTGGCCTTTCTTGGATCACATGCTCACCCTTGATTCAATCACTGAGATGATTGGATGGAGACCTGAGATACCTACCCACTTTTCAACCCTGTAGTCAGGGGACAAAGTTTTTTTCCCCCCTTAGGAATATATTTTATTTATCCTAACATATGCAAAATGTTATCATTTAAATATGTATTTAATATATATATGTATTAATGGAATATTTTATGTTCCTTAGATCATACTAAGTCTTCGAAACCTGTTACGTATTTAACACAGCACATCCCAGTTCTGATGAGTTACATTTCACGTGCTCAACAGCCATATGTGACTACTGGCTACCTTATTGGACAACATACTCTAAACAATCATCAAAGAATCATTTAAAAAGAATCCATGTAATTAAAAAATAGGTAACTCCTATTTACTGAGCACCTATTATGTGACAGCCACTGGGCTGACAATTTTAAATACATCATGTTGTTTACTCCTCACATGATTCTGCCACATAAATATCATTATCCTCTTTCTATGGAAGGGAAACTGAGGTTCAGAGCAGTTAAATAAACTGCTTCATTAAATGTCAGGATCAGGTTTTATTTTTTTAAACTTTTTAAAATTTAAATTCAATTAATTAACATATAATGTATTACTGGTTTCAGAGGAACAAAGTTTTTAACAGTAAAGGAGGGACAGAAAGCTTTTTCCAAACAACAACAACGACAACAAAATAACTTCACAGTCTAGTAAGAATGTGGCCTGTGTTGTTGAATCATGGGTAAGAGAGTCCCAATTTCAAGGGAATTATAAAATTGTTGAAATGAAGGAAGAATTTTTACTTATATAAAGACTTTATCAAAATCCACTCCTTTGAACCAGGTAAGAGATAGTGCATCACTCACTTCCAAGATGCCACTTTCATTTCAAAGGCTATCAAATTTCCCACAATTCAAGCTTTCTTGAACCCCTGGAATTCATGTTTATTAAGAAAGAAGATGGAGTAATTCTGTTAGTGACTCCTGACAACTGTTGGTTCTCAGGATGGCTCCAGAAATATATTAATTACTCTGAAGATGCTGAAAGTCCTATGAAACTGACCCAGAGGTCACATGAAGAGCAGCAAGGAAACAAGTATCAGAAAGGCATCATTCCCTTTGAGTTGTCACACTGATTTCATGTCTACTGGCAAAAGTGTAAAGGTAAATCCAAAGCAATCTTATTTTCCTTTGCTCTCATTCCCTGAAGGAATTTTTTTTTTGCCATCATATTAAAAGATGGCAAAAATTCAAGAGAAAGTACAAATTGCTTCAAAAATATTGATAGCTCTATTTGTAAAATTTCTTTTTGCAAAGATAAAACCCACACCAGATTTATTAAAGACCATTGTTGAGATTAAAACATTTGTGGTGCATCATAATAATTTGTAACTGAAAAACAAGCATTTGACTATGTCAGCTTATAAGAATATACAAGAGTCACTGAAAAAACAATTAAGAAATTCTGTCTTGCATCCCATTGGAGACTCACTCTGCTTTGGAGAAGTGCCATAGCTACAGTGTAGAGGCCTTCCAGTGTTGGTCACCTTGCTTCTTGGCTTTAGATAGAAACCTGTAGATAAAACAAAATCGTTTTGTTTTAAATTATGCTCTAAGCAGCAATTTGTCAACTGAAACAGTTTCCTAGCTTTTACATACATGTTCAAAGCAAAAAAGGGAGGTGGGGGAAATGGTCTGCTATAGACTGACTGTTATCTGAATAGGTCTCCTAGGAATGGATTACTTTGAGTTCAGCTTCCCCCCCAGGGTCTCTTTCTAGAGGTTTATCTCACTGACCCCCTTCATTCTCACAGTAAACCAGAGTTTCCCAAGGTTTCTATTCAGAGTTTTCAACTTGGTGAGTTTCTGAGAAAGTTTAATGTCTACCTACCACCTGCATCTTTTCCCTCTGGGTATATGCATCATGAGAAAGATGTAGTGTTAAATAACTACCTCATTTATCAAACAAGGATCCATCCTTGAGACTCTCCCTTGCTCTAAATCACAGTCTACAATGGGCCATATGTAAATGGCTGAATTTTTCTTCATTAGTCAAGATGAATATCTCATTTAAGAAAAGTATTCATGCTTAACAGCCTCAAGAATTGGAAGTCATGATTGAATGCTAATTATAGAAAGATTGAAAAAGGTTATAATCCTTAGGCTTCGATTTTTTAAAAATCCCAAAATTCCATGGAGTATGCTTCATATTATTAAAAAGTCCCTTTTAAGGAAGTCAAACTCAATGAGCTATTTCTGTACTCCTTTCTCATTCCTTTACTGGGAAAAAAAATGTATTTTCCCCATATCTTGAATGAAACTCCTCTAGAGTGTTTTCCCCTCCCTTTATTGAAGTATACGTGAATCATTATTACTTAAAGAATATTCTTAAAATAAACACACCTATGTAATGGGGAGCCAGATCAGACACAAGAAACAATCACAACCCCAAAAAGCCCCCTTGTATTTCTTTCCAGTTACTTTATCGTCCCACCATGATATGTATTTTTGGCTTGTTTTTGAAATTTATATCCTTCTTCAATATATACTCTTCTGGGTCTTGCTTCTTTCACTCAGCATAATGTTGAATGAGATTCACCCATGTTGATGCATGTAGTTTGATTATTGTCATTGCAATTTCGTACTTTATAACATACATAGAACACAGCTTACTTTCCATTCTGTTATTGATGGATATTTGGCTTATTTTAAATTTTGGCTTGAATAGTTCTACTAAAACATTTTGTACATGTCTTTTGGTCACCACATATATGAACTTCTAGTGGTATAAACCTAGCGGTGGAATTGCAAGGTCATAGGATATACATATGTCCATCTTTAATACATAGTATCAAACAGTTTTCTAACTTTCTTATACCAATTTACACACCCACCAGCATTGTATGAGTTTCAGTTTTCTTTGCCAATACATTCTGGTGGCCATGTAGTAGGCTAATATTGAGGTTCTAACTTGGATTTCCCTGAAGGACTATTAATTTTGAGCACCTTTTGATTTGTTTACTAACCATTTGAATCTCTTTTTGACATGTCTGCTCAAACCTTTTGCCCATATTTAATTAGGTTTTCTGTCTCATTAATTTGTAGGTATTCATTATATATTCTGGGTATGAGTCTTTTGAGAGATACATGTATTGCAAATATTGTTTTACTCTTTGTTATTTGTCTTTTCACTTTCTTTTTTTAATAGATTTTATTTATTTATTTGAGAAAGAGGGAGAGCACAAGCTGGGGGGGAGGGGGAGGATGGGGAGAAGGAGGAGCAAAGGGAGAGGGAGAAGCAGGCTCTCTTCTGAGCGGGGAGCCTGACATAGGGCTCAATCCCGGGACCATGAGATGATGACCTGAGCTGAAGGCAGATGCTTGACCAACTGAGCCACCCTGGTGACCCTCTCTTTTCACTTTCTTAATGGTGACTCTTGATGGACAGAATTTTTCATTTTAACCATCACCATTGGTTCTTGATCCTGTTCTAAGCTCTAGTTCTTACTTACGATTATTAAATTCATAATAAATGAATTCTCCAGATGTATCATATATACTCAAAACTGCATCTGAGCCTTTAAATCCAAATGTCTTTATTTTACCTCAATTTTAAAAGATAATTTTACCAGGTACAGAATTTGTGGTAGGAAATTCTTTTCTCTCAACTATTTGACTACGATTTCCACTACAGCCTTCCATCATCTCTACTGAGAAGTTATTATTTCTTCTTTGAAATCAAAATCTTTTATCTGGTTGCTTTTAAGATTTTTCTTCTTTTTTGGCTTCCAGTAGTTTTATTATGATTTTCCCTTATGTGACTTTCTTCACATTTTCCTACCTGGAATTCATAGTATTTCTTTAATCTATGGCTTGATGTTTTTCAGCAGCTTGGGAAAATTAACAACCATTATCTCTTCAAATATTGCTTCTACTCCACTCTTTCTTTCTCCTTATCTAAGACTGCAATAACACACTTATTAGACTTTCTTACAACGGTTTATGACTCTTATATTCTGTATTTTCCTTTCTTCTTTTATATTTTATCCTGGATTGTTTTACTCACTTATCTTCCAATTTACTCATTCTTTTTTAGTTATGTATAATCTGCTCTTAAATTCATCTATTTGTTTTTAAAATTCAGTTATTGTCTTTTTACTTTAAAATACTGATTCAATTTATAGACTCCAGTTCTTGGCTGAAATTTTTCACCTTATCCTCTATTTTCTCGAAAATATTAATCATAGCAATTTAAAAGTCCATGTCTGATAACACTAATAAATATTTTTCCTATAGGTCCTTTTTTTTTCCCCCGAGTGTCTTTTTTCCTCTGTACTTTTGCTCATTTGGTCTTGCCTACTGGGATGTCTGATAATATTTCATGAAATACTATGGTTGCGTATACAATATTTTAGAGAGTTTAAAGCTTTTAATGATGTTATCTCCCTGCACACAGCATTTACTTTGCTTTTGGTGGACCATTAGCTTAAGCAGATCACTTTATTCTAATCTGGGATTAAACTGACTTTAGAGTTTTAGTCTCTGCAAGAGCTGATTCTGTTCATTTTTCCTCCTGGTTTGTAGCCCTTTAGAGGTCCCAAATGAAAGCTTGGTTATTTATCAGATCCTTAACACCTTCACAGACTCCAATATCTAATTTTTGTCCCTTCAGTTCCATAAATCTGCAAAAACTGCCCTCAGTTTCTTATTTTCTTGGCTGCTTCTAAATTGGGAAATATCTTAATGGGGGAAGACCACCAAATGTTAGGTTCATCTTTCTTCTATTATTTTTAAGATCTTCAGCCCTCAATTTCTAGCTGCCTTATGGTTCACCAGTGCATTCAAAATTTTTAAAATTTATCCACCATTCAAATTATTGTTGACATTTTTTTTTAAAGATTTTATTTATTTATTAGAGAGAGACAGCCTGCGAGAGAGGGAACACAAGCAGGGGGAGTGGAAGAGGAAGCAGGCTCCTAGTGGAGAAGCCTGATGTGGGGCTCGGTCCCAGAACGCCGGGATCACGCCCTGAGCTGAAGGCAGACGCTTAACGACTGCACCACCCGGGCGCCCCTATTGTTGGCATGTTGATCAGATACAAACTATTGTGTCATGGCTGGAAGTGAAAGTTAACTATTCCTNTCAGAACGCCAGGATCACGCCCTGAGCTGAAGGCAGACGCTTAACGACTGCACCACCCGGGTGCCCCTATTGTTGGCATGTTGATCAGATACAAACTATTGTGTCATGGCTGGAAGTGAAAGTTAACTATTCCTCTAAAGATTATCATCCTAATATCTACCATATCTAGATTGAACTGAACACTGTTAGATAGTGTTTAACTCTTTAACACTTAACAATGACAACCTTTATATTAATACTTAGGAATAATACTTAGAAAAAGATCTTTTTAAAGCAACATTAAATATATGTGATTTCTTAGACTGTTAATGAACTTTTAAATGTAAACCATTCACATAGTCCACTCTTTCAAACAATGCAGCGATAAACATCTTTGGATGTATACTTTTGTGTCATGATTTCTGGAGTTTTTCCTGAGTCGACTTCTAAAAGCATAATTTCTTGGTCAAAGTTGTAGACATTTTAAAGTGTTTCCACATTTTTGTCCTCTTGTCTCCAGAAAGATTGGACTATTTACGTGCTAATAATTAGGCTTAATTTTATGTGTGTATCTGTAACTGTGGGGTTTTTTAATTTAAGAAGAAACAAGAACTCATTGAACATTACATCAAAAACTAATGATGTACTATATGTTGGCTAATTGAATTTAAATTAAAAAAAAACAAAGAAGAAACAGAAAAATATTTGTATCCTGGAAAATACTTTTCCCCACCCATCATCCAGTCATAAAATTTATAAAAGGAATTTTTATTTTATTCTTCACACATAGCAAAGAATCTCTTTGTGCTTGATTCAAAATATATTAAATTTCATCCACAAAGATCTATTATTCCTAGCAACATGTTTGAGTTTATAACAAAGAGGGAGTTCCCGTGAAATTCATGTTGCAACCGTAAGTGATTCAGTAATTGCTGAAGTAGAGCTTTTGTGGGAAAAGTCTAACAAATAGAAAAGTAACTTACAATTTTCAGAAGCTATGACATTCCCAACATAGCTGTGGCACGACAAGGCTTATGCAACTTTTGTTGCCACCCATAGGTAAAACACCATATATTTAATGAAAGTCAGCATACCGTTCATACGAGGGAGAAAAAAACTCCGAGTTCTGCACTTTGGAGCGACAGGGCCAAGTGTTGTGTCGCTATCTCTTTAAAAAGCTACAGGAATATGGGGTGGCCAAGGGCGCCTCAACCAGGGAGGCTCACTTGAAATTACCAGACACGTCTATTATGAAGTGTTGAAAAGAGAAAGAAAAACAAATAATAAAGTTACAAAATAAAGTTTATTTTATCAGAATTAAAACTGCTTCCTTCTCTCCACTTGAGAGTAACCTTGAGATGGAACAGTCTGAGGATTACATTGCTATAATCCCTTAGCAGTTAGTTCCACACCAGGAGGCGCCTGCTACAGACAAAATTATAGGGTTAGGAATGTTCACAGTTCTGTGACCTGATTGGCTGACTATTCCTCAGGGCTTTTGAATCAAATATTTATACATCTAAATGAGAGCAAAGAAAGGAAAATGGTTCATAAGAGAGTCCCAGAGCATGTATTATTGAAATAACAGATGGAAATATTATATTTTTGAAACATTCTTTCGATGAAGAAGTCTTATGAAGTGTGTTTTGGTAGGATAAGCTGAGCCAAAAGTGGAGGAGGGAGAGAGAGAGAACGGGGAAAAAAAAGTTTTATTTTCAAATTTTTGGTGTCAGCAGTATACAAAGTTAGTGCTTCCCCCAAAAAAGGCATGTCTCAGAATGTACTGCAGCGTATCGTGTGTGCAGTCAGCATCGGGGGAGGAATACTAAGAAAACACTTGATTGTCACTGCTCAGTTTGTGTGTATAGTTGTGTGTATAGTCCCCTGGTGTCTTTGCAGACAGTGTATGGCCTCTTGTTACTGCATTTTTCATGTTTCCTAAAATGACTGAAACCTAAGCTAAGATCCAGTCATCATCCCACAAAAGCTATTGGCTACCCCATACCTGCTGACGTTTTGGTAACAAATGGATTAAAACTGTAGCTTTTACACCACATGGGTAATATCATTGATCATTTAGTATGGGTCTACAGGATAAAAATGTAGGCATGCAATGCAAGGCAAAAAACAAGAAAGCAAGCAAAAGGCCAAATGAAAAATTCATCACACTTGCGTTATTTTCCTCTACATGGGAGCCTGTACCCATGACAGAATCAATAGTTCAGATTTATTCTGTTGTGTTTCCAGGAAAAATACCCCACTACTAAGCAATCAATTTGAAATGCTCATGGTCAGTCCGGTTTGTCTGCCATTTAGCTCTCGGGACATGGTTCCGTTATTTTGCAGGTCTCAACTATTAATTGGATCTGCTATATGGTGATGTGATTTATTACATGGCAACTGGTAGTTACTCTGGCCATGGATAGAAAAAGAATTCACAGGAACAGAATTACTTTAACCTTGAACCTAGACATGATCTATATCTGTGACAAGGATCTGAATGCAATTTCCAGTTAAGTGTATGCTTATAAGGAATACTTTCTCTCTCTCTCTTTCTCACACACACACACACACACACACACACACACACACACAAAACAAGCCTAGGAGAAGGGGGAATGGTTATGATGCAATAAATAAAGGAAGTTCACTCCCGTTGAAGTCCAGGCTATTGATATTTGCTGATCTAGGTATCCGTAAGAGTTTGAGGATTTAGTTTTGGTATACAGGCTCTCAGCACCAAACAACAGTCATCTGCCAAAGGTTAAAAAGCCAGTAATCTATGGCTTCTGCAAAATCAGAGTGAACAATCAGATGGTCACCTTTGCCAAAAGAAAGAAGCAAGAAAGAGAAAAAGAGACTGCAACTCACTCCCACCCACTAGTGGGGCCACCTCAGAACAAAGCAAAAAAACAAAACAAAACAAAACAAAAAAACTTTAGTAATGGCTCCTTGGGTGACAGCATCTGCTCAGGGAGTTGGCTCAGAGGGCCTCAGAAGCTCAGGGTTGCAGCCAGCAGCAGAAAGGACTCTTGGCAGAGCTGCTTCCTGTACCTCTTTTGATCATAGGGCTCAGGCTTGGAAAGGTTTTCACCAGTCTTGTGGTTTCCTGGTCGTGCGTCAGTACATTCTGGCTGAAACACTTCACTTCCTTCAGGCCAGCCCCTCCACCAATGGCTCCCGGCTCCATAGTGCATTCTCTTCAGCTTTGAACTAGACTCCAAGGACACTGCTGGCTGCAGCAAGAATCCTGAAGGAGAGGCTTGCAGCTGGGGTACCAGCATTGCCCTTCTTGTGATGAGGAAGTTGCAGGGGGAAAAATAGGTTTAATGGAGTTACAGAAAAAGTCCATTGAACCAGTGAAGCACAGAATATTGTATGTTTCCCATACAATCTCTTTTCAAAGACTGCAATAGAATCACTTGGGCAACTGGTTCAAATACAGAGATTTCCAATCTAATTTTTGACCTTCTAAACCAGAATCTCTGAGTGGGGACTGGTAATCTGTGTTTTTTTTTTTTTAAAGAATCTCCTTGTAATTGTGAAGTTTCATCGCTGTTAGTGTAATACACTTAATTCCATAAATTAAGAAACTCAGGCCCAGAAAAACTGGGTCACTTTGCTAAAGTAAAACAGGTAGCCTGAATCTCCATAGTGCTCTTTCCACTGTACCACACTGTTGCCCACTCTGTTTTTGTGGTTCTGTAACTGGGCTTGGGTGTCATGCTTCTAACCATGGACTGTTCCCATGTGCTTTGGCTCCATATATCTCTCCAAAGAGGACCCATTTTGTTTCCATAGGGCCCCTTTCAAATTTCACTACCCTCAACTCAGGTAGTATGGAAAAATATGTAATTTCTAAACAACAATCAAAAGAGGTAGTGCTTTTGTTCAAAAATTGAAAAATTTCATTCGAAAGTTTTGGGGATATATATAGAGCAAGGTTTCTGCTGCCTGATTGGAAGGAGTGGTGCAGAGTAGGAAGGGTTGGAAAGAAGACCAAAGAATTTCTCAATGAAAATGAATGATTTCCCTTTTGTAACTAAATGGTATCAGAAACACTTAATCTTGCAATGGATCAGGACCATCATAAGCTGAAAATAGCATGAGGAATAATATAGGCTTCTATCATTCATGTGTTACACACTAGAGTTTGGACTGTGCCAGGAGTCAGGGAATATCTCAGAGAAGTCAGAGTTACATGTGATTAAATACTTAATGGCAAATGCACGGAAGATATTTTTTAGTGTGGAATAATAAAACTGTGTTTGGTAATACAACTTTTGGAACCAGGCATCTGAACCAAAATCTCATATCTACCACTGACTAGCTGTGTGGGCTCGAGGGCATTATTTAATTTCTTTGAGTCTTAATATTGTCGTTGATAAAATGAAGCCTAATAGGACTCTTGAGAATATTAAAGCATGGGAAATGGAAGGAATTAGTGATGGGATGCTGAAGTTATTGAAGAAAATAAAAGGCAAAATGAAAAATGCAGGTGAACCAAAATTATCCAAGGAGAAATATATCTAGACCAGTAAGTCCAAAAAGAGTAACAAACTAAAAAATATTTGTATGATAATTAACCTAAAGTCTCAAGCTGACTGTTTTTACCAAATCCCAAGTTCTGTGCCCAGAGAAAAATTCTACCCAACCCTAGGAGTGTGTAAAGATCATTGAACATGGCTAAAATATATGCATTGGGTAAGCTCCGTGAAATTAAGGATTTTTAACTGTTTTGTTCATTCCTGTGCCCAGTGTTCAGCTGTGGAATGAACGAAAGGATTTGTAGGATCTAATATCTAATGGGGGCCAAAAGCCTTGACACCTCAACAATGGAGGAGGCTGATGAATATTTAAATACTTACGGAGATGGATATTTCTGGGTGATGATCTGTCCTGCGTGCAGCTGTACCAATTCTGTCAGCCATGACAACCAAGAGATAAAGAAAGTTGCCCTGTTGTGTTTCTAAAATGCCTTAAACTCTGTATTGATACCAATAAAGCTAGGGAACAATTGCCGGGAGCAAAGTTCTGATATCAGTAACAAACTGCTCAATTAATAGAAAGTATTACTGTTATTATCTCAAATTAGATGACATGTTAAGAAAGCTAAAAGTTTTTCCTGAACACTTCCAAAATGTCACCACAATATAATGGAGACTTGAAGGATAAGTGTTAGAAGTAGACAAAATTTAATAAATCCTTCTTGGGGGGCACTTGGGTGGCTCAGCTGGTTAAGCATCTAGCCAAAGCGTACCAGAGTCCTGGGATCTAGCCTGGTGTCTGTCTCCCTGCTCAGCAGAGAGGCTGCTTCTCCCTCTCCCTCTGCCCCTCCCCCTGCTGGAGCATGCTTTCTCTCTCTCTCAAATAGATAAATACAATCTTTAATAAATAAATAGATAAATAAATAAAATCTTTCTTGTATTAGAGTTGAAGCCCAAAGCCATTACAACAAGAAAGAAAGAAAGAAAGAAAGAAAGAAAGAAAGAAAGAAAGAAAGAAAGAAAAGAATAGGAGAGGAGGGGAGGGGAGGGGAGGGGGAGAGGAGAGGAGAGGAGAAGAGGGAGGGAGAGGGAGGGGGAGGAAAGAGGGAAAAAAGGAGTAAAGGAAGGAAGGAAGGAAGAAAAACAAAAGTAGCAAAGAGAGCACAGAATCAAATATTTAAACCAAATTGTAAGCAAGCTGAAACATACAGTTATTTTCTAACTTAGTTTCTCTTAAAATCTCTTTTGCATAACAAGTCAAGTTAGGAACTATAAAATGAGTCAAACTGCCACAAGAACAAAAGGAGCTCCCACTTCACAGCTTTCTAAGCTTGCCCAATTCCTTGGTCTATGGAAATGACATGGCGTGCTGGTTATGAGCGCAGGCTTGGGGTTAGAGAGATGAGGAATTATCCTTCACTAATTCTGTGGCTCCAAGCAAGTCATTTATCCTGACTGGGCCTTTGTTATTTTTGTTTTTCTGCAAAAGGGAGATAAGCATACAGACCTCACAGGAATTTTGTAGTTTGATCCAGAATCTGGTACATTCTAAGGCTCAACAAATGGTAGCCATCACTTTCATTATCACCATCATTAATATTATTGAGATATTCAAATATCTCAGATGTATCACTTAACAATGTGTTACATGATTTGGTGTGGAAAAGGGACCTGAGAAATGTACTCATTGCTGGGCCCCCTGGGAGAATGACCTAGAAACTTTATTCCCCTGAAGCAGTTGGGTTGGCTATATTTAGTTTTATATATAACCGTATACTCACAAACTGCCTGCAATTTTTACTATCCTTTGCAATCTACCTTCTGGTTACACACAATAGATTTTACCTTTTGCTGATGGAGCAACAAAAGCAAAGAAAATGAAATACTTGGCCTGGGATCATAAGCCGAGCCATAATCATCATAATTCCCCAAATCCCAGTCCTGGGTTCAGCCAAACAAACTAGGGTTTCTATGAGGTTTAACAGTGAGTCAACCCTAGAGATATCTGGGACAATTTTAAAACAATCCAAATATATTTTATATTTTCTATATTGTACGAAGAGTGAACTGATACAGAGCAGGAAATACAAGACAGTGTAGTAAAGGAAGTAGGTTCTGCTGTAAAAACAAAGTAGATTTGATTCATGAGCTATAGGAAGTTATTCCGCCAATAGAGAACCAAAAAAAGTGAGGTCAGTTTTAGAGAAAAATGATTAACATTGTCTGTGTGGTTACTAAGGTGGTTGCATGGAGACCCAAAAATTTTTTAAATAAAATAAGAAATATTGAGTCAAATTCTGAGAGGCTGGAGAATAGAATAGAAAGAACGTAGTAGTAGCAATGAGACCTGGCTCTGCTCATCAGTAATTTAACTGCTTTATGGAAGTTTCATAGTTGCTCCAAAGGAGATACTTAACTTAACCCTACAGAATGGTTATAAGGACAAAATAAAAGGGTTTTTTTTTTAAAGTATTTTAAAAACCTCCCTCATTCTCTTCCCCCGCCCCCCCAAAAAAAAACCTGGAAAAAATGTAGCCCTAAACCCCATTCTCTTTCACCCACAAATAAGCATTTATTAACTGCTAGGTATTAGATATTATAAAGCATTCAAAGACCTATAGAACAAGGATTCTACAGTTGGAAAACTCAGAGGGTAAACATAAAAGGATATAATTATATAAAGATAAATCAAGACGTAATTTGATAAATTACTAGAAGATTTCCATAGAAGACTGCTGTAGAAATCCTTTCATGTTGACGAGAGGCTGCTGAAAGCTGGAATAATCAAGGGAAGCAAAATAAAAGGAAGTTGGATTTGAGCTCAGACATGAAGGATTTAAATTGTTAAAATGGAAGTGTGGGAGTTTTTATATTATACTGGACACTGGGGAGTATCTAAAAAAACTTGCATAGTAATGTATCTTTGGGAAAAGTCATCTAGCAAAAGTGATTTGGAGGGGGAAAATAAGCAAGGAGACTCATTAGAAAACATTTGTTATAGTTCAAATATAATAACAAATGTAATACCATGATGGTTGTGGGAACTAAAATGAAGCAAAGTATGTGAGAGATCTTCTGAGAGATTTCTTGAAAAAAAATCTACAAAATCTGACAATTGATTAGGTGGAGAAAGTAAAGATCAGGATAAAAACTAGGCAAGAGTGACACTGGTTCTAAACCTAAATTTAGAAAAACATGGTACCATTTATAGACCTAAGACATCAAAGGAAAATGTTTTGGCAACTTTCAAGAATAAAATTTTCAGTATGGTGCCCAGGGAGTGGTAGTATCTCTAGAAATTAATACTGACAGCTATGCTCAGAGATGTCATAAGAAATCGGGGGTAGGCTAGAGAAAACAGGAGACTAGGAACCAAAGAATTTAAGGCCATATTTGACAAGTCTCAATTGTCTGTAAATAAACCTACCTTGTAGACAAGGCATCATCTACTATGACATAAACAGCAAATCAACTTCACATAGTTGATATTGAAATTGAATAACACAATTGAATAACACAATTTGCTAAGATGAATAGCACAATTTAAAATTGAATAACACAATTGGCTAAGATGTTACCAAAACCCAGATGCCCTAATGTCATTGTGGGTGTATGCGGACTACGTCAACAGAATAACTTCTGTTATGATACATTCTGAGAATGATGATTTATTATCTTAATAACTAATGACAAGTACATTAATAATTACGGTAGGCAGAATAATGGTCCCCCAAAGATGTCTATGTCTTCATCTTTGGAACTATAGATTATGACCTTACATTGCAAAAGGGACTTTGTAGAGGTGATAAAGTGAAGAGTCTTGACCTGGGGAGATTATCCTGGGTTATACCAGGTGGTCCCCCATGTAATCGCATAGTCCTTTTTTAGTAAAAGAGGGGTACAGGAGAGTCAGAGTCAGAAACAAATTTGAAGATATTATGCTCTGACTTTGAAGATGGAGAAAGTGGCCATAAATCAAGGAATGTAGGAACCTCTAAAAGTTGGGAAGGCAAAAAAACAGATTCTCTTCTAGAGCCTGTAAAAGGAATGCAGCACTGTCAACATCTTGATATTAGCCCAGTGAGACTCTTGTTGAGCTTCTGACCTACAGAACTGCAAAATCATAAATTTACATTTTTAAAGCCACTAAGTTAGTGGCAACTTGTTACAGAAGCAAATAAGAAACTCATACAATAATATTACATGTATTTTCTGAGCAATACCTGCTTGTTGCAGAAAATTTAGAAACTATAAAAAGATTTTTTAATGATATAAATATCAACTTTCCTGGCTGTGACAGAATAACTAGTATCTGACTTGTCTTTCTGTCATAAACAACTAGGAAACTGGACAAAGTATAAGAAATATAAAAAGCAACACTTTTCAGACACAGAGCTATACTCTCTACAAGAAACGAGGAAAATAAAGTGAGCTCTGCAATCCCTCAGCTTTCTTCCTGAAAACATTTCTGAGGCCACATTTGAATTTCAATCATCCCGAAGGGAAAGAGACTTTTTTGAACACCCATAGAATGGAGTAGAGACTTGAGAAGGACTACACCTTAGTTGTAGGACTAGACTAACTCAAGAAGAAAGGCAACTCTAGACTTCCACTGAAGAAGCTTGGAAATATAACCCATAACCAAAATAAAAATGAATCAATAGAAACAGATACAGAAATAATAGAGATGGTAGAATTAGCCCACAAGGATATTAACACATCTATTCTCTAAAAAAGATTATATTTATCCATTTGACAGAGAGAGACACAGTGAGAGAGGGAACAGAGGCAGGGGGAGTGGGAGAGGGAGAAGCAGGCTCCCTGCTGAGCAGGGATCCCGATGTGGGGCTTGATCTCAGGACCCTGGCATCATGACCTGAGCTGAAGGCAGACACTTAATGACTGAGCCATCCAGGTGCCCCTAAAACAGTTATTATAAACATAATAATAAATTTAAAGTAAAACATAAACATAAGAACAAAAGAAGTAGAAACTGTAAAGAATCAAAATGAACCTCATTTTGATAAGCCTCATCTCTAGAACTTTACTAGAAAGGAATAATTTCAGATTATACGCTTCATAAGAAAAGATCAACGAACTTGAAAACCTATCAAGAGAAACTGTCTAGACTCCAGAACACAGAGAAAAATGGTTTAAGGAAAAGATAAGACTTAGTGACTTGTGGGACATCATGTGGTTAACATACATATATAAAGGGATTCCCAGTGGGAAAACTATTTGAAGACATAAAGGCAGAAAATTTCCCAAAATTGATAAACACTATAACCCATATATTGAAGAAGCCCATATAGTCAAGAAGCAAAAGAAAACCAGAGGAAGGTATATCATTATCAAGCAGCCAGAGAAAAAGCCACATTACATGCAGGAGAATAAATATAAGAATGACTAATGACTTCTCACTAGAAATAAAAAAGCAAGAAGACAATGGAACAGTACCTGAACAGTGCTGAACATAAAATATGTTCACTTAGAATTTGATATTAATTAAAAATAACTTTCAAGCATGGGTGTAAATGAAAACATTTAAATATAAACCAAAGCTGAGGAAGCTTTCACTAGCAAATGTCTACTTAAAGAAATATTAAAGGCCATACTTCAGATACGAGGAATACCAGACAGAAACTTGGATCTATACAAAATAATTTAAAAAGCTGGAAATGGCATATATAGATAAATACACAAGTTTCAGTTTACTCGCCATTTACTTTGTTTTTAAAAAATCAACTGTTTAAAACAATAACAATGTATTTGGGGCTTTATGTGTAGAAATGCACCAATGACAATATTAGCACAACAAATGGGGTACAGCAAATGGAAGTATATGTACTGTGGTAAAGATGTTATATTACACATGAAATAGTACAGTATTATTTAAAGGCAAACCTTAAGAAGTTAAAGATGTATACTGTAAACTTTGAGTAATCACTTAAGAAAATAAAGAGATATAGCTGGCCATTTCGATTAAAAGGCAGGAATTACACTGGATAAAAAAGCAAGACAAAATTATATCTGTCTAAAAGAAATGCTTTATTTATTATTTATTTATTTGTTTGTTTATTATTTGTTATTTATTTTTGAGAGCCAGTAAGAGTAGGGAGTGGCAGGGGGAGAAGGAGAGAAAGAATCCTTAAGCAGACTGCATGGTCAGTGTGGAGCACCATGCAGGGTTCAATCTCAGGACCCTAAGGACTTGATCCAAGCTGAAATTAAGAGTCAGATGCTGAAATTACTGAGCCACACAAATGCCCCAGAAATACTTTTTTAAAAAAAATTTATTTAAATTAAATTTAATTAACATATAGTACATTATTAGTTTCAGAGGTAAAATTTAATGATTCATCAGTTGCATATAACACCCAGTGCTCATTTCATTAACTGCCCTCCTTAATGCCCACCACCCAGTTACCCAATCCCCCATCCACCTCCCTTCCAGCAACCCTCAGTTTGTTTCTTATGGTCGAGAGTCTCTTATGGTTTGTCTCCCTCTCTGTTTTTGTCTTATTTGATTTTTCCTTCTCTTCCTATGTTCATCTGTTTTGTTTCTTAAATTTCACATGAGTTAAATAATATGATAATTGTCTTTCTCTGGCTGACTTATTTTGCTTAGCATAATACACTGTAGTTCCATCCATGTCATTGCAAATGGCAAGATTTCACTCTTTTTGATGGCTGAGTAATAATCCATTATATATATATACACACACACATATATATATACACACACACACACATATGGTTTATACGTATATATATCACATCTTTTTTATCCCTTCTTCTGTCAATGAACATCTGGGCTTTTCCCATATTTTGGCTATCATGAACACTGATACTATAAACATTGGGGTGCATGTGCCCCTTTGAATCACTAGGTTTGTATCCTTTGGATAAATACCTAATATTGCAGTTGCTGGGTCATAGGGTAGCTCTGTTTTTAACTTTTTGAGGAACCTCCATACTGTTTTCCAGAGTGGTTACATCAGTTTGCACTCCCAACAACAGTGTAAGAGGGTTCCCCTTTCTCTGCTTCCTCACCAACATCTGTTGTTCCCTAAGTTGTTCATTTCAGCCATTCTGACAAGTGTGAGGTGGTATCTCATTGTGGTTTTGATTTGCATTTCCCTGATGCCAAGTGCTATTGAGCATTTTTTCATGTGCCTGCTGGCCATTTTATGTCTTCTTTGGAGAGCTGGGTCTTATGGGTCTGTTCAGATTTTCTATTTCTTCCTATTTCGGTTTTGGTAATTTATATTTCTAAGAATGCATCCATTTTTTCCAGATTGCCTAATTTGTTGGCAAATAGTTGCTCATAATATGCTCTTAAAATTGTTTGTATTTCTTCAGTGTTGCTTGCAATCTCTCCTCTTTCATTTATGATTTTATTTATTTGAGTGCTTTCTCATTTCTTTTTTGATAAGTCTAGCTAGAGTTTTATTGAACTTATTAATTCTTTCAAAGAAACAGCTCATAGTTTCATTGATCTGTTCTACTGTTCTTTTGATTTCTATTTTATTGATTTATGCTCTAATCTTTCTAATTTCTCTTCTCCTGGTGGATTTAGGTTTTATCTGCTGTTCTTTCTCCAGCTCCTTTATGTGTAAGGTTAGGTTGTGTATTTGAGACCTTTCTTATTTCTTGAGAAAGACCTGTAATTGCTACATACTTCCCTCTTAGGACCTCCTTTGCTGCATGCCAAAGGTTCTGAACTGTTGTGTTTCCATTTTAATTTATTTCCATGAGTCTTTTACAATTCTTTAATTTCCCGGTTGACCCATTTATTCTTTAGTAGGATGTTCTTTAACCTCCATGCATTTGTGTTCCTTCCAAATTTTCTCTTGTGATTGAGTTCAAGTTTTAAAGAATTATGTGGTCTGAGAATATGCATGGTATAATCTCAGTCTTTTGGTACCAGTTGAGCCCAATTCGTGACCTAGTATGTGATCTTTTCTGGAGAATGTTTCATGAGCACTCAAGAAGAATGTATATTCTGTTGCTTAGGATGAAATGCTCTGAATATATCTGTGAAGTCCATCTGGTCCAGTGTGTCATTCAAAGCCCTTGTTTCCTTGTTGATCTTCTGCTTAGATGATCTGTCCATTGCTATGAGTGGGGTGTTAAAGTCCACTACTATTATTGTATTATCAATACATTTCTTTAATTTTGTTATTAATTGGTTTATATAACTGGCTGCTCCCAAGGCAAGGGCATAAATATTTACAATTGTTAGATCTTCTTGTTGGATAGACCCTTTTACTATGATATAGTGTCCTTCTTCATCTCTTATTATAGTCTTTTGCTTAAAATCTAGTTTGTCTGATATAAGGATTGCTACCCCAGCTTTCTTTTGATGTCCATTAGCATGATAAATGGTTCCCCACCCCCTCACTTTCAATCTGGGGGTGACTTTGGGTCTAAAATGAGTCTCTTGAAGATAGTGTATCAATAGTCTTGTTTTTTTATCCAATCTGATACCCTGTCTATTTTTAGTGGAGCATTTAGTCCATTTACATTCAGAGTAATTATTGAAAGATAATTTATTGACATTGTATTACCTGTAAAGTCACTGTTTCTGTAGATTGTCTCTGTTCTTTTCTGGTCTTTGTTACTTTTAGTCTCTCTCTTTGCTCAAAGGATCCCCTATAATATTTCTTTCAGGGCTGGTGTAGTGATCACAAATTCTTTTAGCTTCTGTTTGTCCTGGAAACTCTTTATCTCTCCTTCTATTCTGAATGAGAGCCTTGCTGGATAAAGTATTCTTGGCTACATATTTTTCCCATTTAGCACATTGAATATATCCTTTCTGGCCTGCCAGGTCTCTGTGGAAAGATCTGCTGTCAGCCTTATATTTCTACTTTTGTAGGTTAAGGACCTCTTGTCCCAAGCTGCTTTCAGGATTTTCTCTTTATCTCTGAAATTTGCAAGTTTCACTATTATATGCTGAGGTGTTGACCTATTTTTATTGATTTTTAGGGGGGATCTCTATGCCTTCTGGACTTGAATGCCTGTTTCCTTCCCCAGATTAGGGACGTTCTCAGCTATAATTTGTTCAAATAGACCTTCTGTCCCTCTCTCTCTACACTTTCTGGGACCCCTATTTTTCAAATATTATTTTGCTTTATGGTACTGCTGATTTCTTAAAGTCTCTCTTCATGATCCAGTAGCTGTTTATCTCTCTTTTTCTCAGCTTCCTTATTTTTCATCATTTTGTCTTCTATATCACTGACTCTCTCTTCTGCCTCATTTACCGCCAAAGCCTTCCATTTTTTATTGCATCTCAGTGATAGCATTTTAATTTTGTCCTGATTAGATTTTAGTTCTTTTATTTCTACAGTAAGGGATTGTCTAGTGTCTTCTATGCTTTTTTCAAGCCCAGCTAATATAATCGTTGTTTTGAATTCTAGTTCCGACATCTGACTTATATTCATATTGATTAAATCCTAGACTCACTGTTTGCAGCTGACTTTCCTGCTCTGATGCCTGGGAACTCTGCCACAGTCAGGCATCCCTGTTCTTCTTGTGACCCGGGAGTTCCTGAGACCACCCTATCCCACCTGGGATTCTACCCCCCTCTGCCACCTGAACATCTTTAAGCCAGGGACGTCCCCCACCAGAGCAGACTTCTAAAAGTTCTGATGTTGCACTCTGCTGCTTATGATACTTTGCTGTAGCCTCTTTTAAGCAGGCTCCCTCCCCATGCAGTATCTTCTGGATTCACATCTCCACACCTATCTTCCAAAAAGTGGCCATTTTTCTATTAGTGGAATTGGAGTATTTCTTTTCTCAGATCTCTGATTGATTTAACAGGTGTTCAGAATGATTTGATAGATATCTAGCAGAATTCCAGGGACCAGCTGAATTTAGGGTCTCCTACTCTGCCATCTTAACTCCTCGCCCCCAGAAATGCATTTTAAATAAAAAGACAGAAACAGGCTAAAAGTAAAAGAATGGAAAAAGATATACCAGGCAAATACTAACCATAGGAAAGGTAATGTGGCCATATTAATATCAAAATATACTTCAGAACAAAAAATATTAGCAGAAATTTAAAGACCATTTCATAATAATAAAGGAATAAGTTCATCAAAAAGATATATTCCTAGATGTGTATACTGTCAATAACAGAACTTCAGAAACAAAAACTCATGAACATGAAAGTAGAAATCGAAAAATCCAAAATTATAATTGGATGCATAAACACATTTCTGCCAGCAACAAAACAATGTGACAGAAAATCAGTCTGGAAAGTTTGAACACTATCAAACAACTTGAAAACTATTTGACATATACCAACAATGGCAGGACAAACATTTTTTTTCAAGTATAAATGGAACATTTACTAAGATTGACCTATATGAGGCTATAAGACAAGTCTAGAAAAATTAAATGAATTAAAATCAGAGTATATTCTTTGACCTCAAGAAAATTTAAAAATAAATTAATAACACAAGATATATGAAATTCACCATGTATTTGAAAATTAAACAACATACTTCTCAATAACCAATGAATTAAAAAAGAAAATTACAAAGCAATTAAGACAATATTTCAACCACATGAAAATGGGAACACACTATATCAAAATTTGTGGAATGCAATGAAAACAGTGCCTGGAGATAAATTACAGCTATAATGCTTATACTGGAAAAAAAGAATGTCTGCCATCAGTGATCTAAGCTTTCATTTTAAGAAGCTAGAAAAAGATGATACTATTAAGCATAAAAGAAATGCAAAGAAGGAAATGATAAAGACAAGAGCAAAAGTCAGTGAAATAGAGAAGAAAAAAATCAACAGAGAAAAATTAAAACCCAAAGAGCTGTTTCTTTAAAACACCAATGAAAATTATGAACATTTTGCTAGTTTGATCAAGAAGACAAAGATTTTCACTAATGATAACAGGAAAAAAAGATAAACTTGACTTAATCAACTTCTGCTCTTCAAATGACATGTCTAGGAAATTAGAATGCAAACCACAGATTGGGGGAGGTGTTTGTAATACATATATCTGGTAATATTATACCTCCCGGGCTCCTGTACACACACACACACACACACACAAACACACACACTTTCTGTCTTCTCAGCCCTAGCCTGGTACATTTTTTCTTCATGGCACTTACCATCATCTGACATCTGCCATACACATCAGCCCCACTCCTTGGGAGAAAGTAAGCCCCACAAGGGCAGGGAGAGCAGGGATTTTGTTTTGTTCACCATCGTATTCCTATTACCTGGAATGTATCTGTTCACAGTAGGCAAATGACTGCCTCACAGTATGTCCTCAATGATTTGTTATATACAAACTTGGGGAAATGTAAGTTGCTGACAGAAAATCCTAGAAGAAAAGAAAAATAATACAAGATTGTTATTGTGTTTGAGAAGAGGAAATGAAACCAAAACAAAGCAAACAATTATTGGAGAAGAATTAAAATGTCTACAGGAGATTTTTGTTAGCTAAGAGTTGTATTTACATTTTCTGCCCTAAGTTTATGATGGAAATTCAGCACCTACCTCCCATTCTCTACAAAATCTTCAGTTAAATGTACAATGAGTTGGTCTTGGGGGCAAATGTGAAATGGGCTGAGGTCTACTACATGTCTGACAAGGGAAATACAGAGTCAAACAGCAATTTTTTTTAAAGCACTTCCTGATTCCTTGGTTCTTAACCATAGATAAAGTTGTAAAGAATGATTCACCGCTCATGATTATGAGTACATGATTTTTCACTGACACACATTATAGGTATAGTTACTATACTTTTCAGCGTCACACAACAGATATAAGAAGAAAATGAATGCTATCATGGCAGACACTAGAACAGTATAAACAACCAAAGGCACTGAGAGAAATTGAACAGTAACTTAAGGTCTTAAAATTCGTAAATCATTCAAGTAGTAAGTCCACAAACTCTTGAAAATCATGTTGGGAATACTAGGCTAAGTCCATGATTAATGAAGACAATTCAACATGATCATATTTTCTATTTTAAAAATTTTTTAAAAGATTTTATTTATTTATTTGACAGAGATAGAGACAGCCAGCAAGAGAGAGAACACAAGCAGGAGGAGTGGGAGAGGAAGAAGCAGTCTCCTAGCAGAGAAGCCTGATGTGGGGCTCAATCCCAGGACTCTGGGATCATACCCTGAGCCGAAGGCAGACGCTTAATGACTGAGCCACCCAGGCGCCCCTCTATTTTAAAATTTTATATTAAAATCAATTTAGTTACCTCTTTATCCTGACTAGGAAATTCTGAGAACACCATAAAATGAGTCTCTCTACAGGAAGTCATTTTCTCATCAGCATAACAATACATTTTACAGATTCCTAGATTATGGTAGTAGTAAAAATTCTAGTTGATTGCTTATTAGTTCAGGGTTTCTGTCTAATGAAATCAATAGTTACCATATTTTCTGAATTCTAAGATGCCTTAATTATCATAAGCACCATTGATTTAATAGCAACTGTGGACACAAAAATAAGTAAGCAAGCTTACTAAATATTAACGCTAAATATGAGATGCATTCCAACCATGAAAAAAGTCAATTATGGGCAAAGTACATCTTATCATTGAGGAAATACTGTACTTCGAAAATAGAAGATTTGAATGCAGCAAGTTCATTGTTTACTGGTTTTGAAACCTGTATTTTGAAAACTGAATCTTTTTGGCTCAGTTGTCCAACACTAGAAGACCATTCTCTTCTTCCTTGTGAGGCAGAGGAAGGGAAGGGCTGAGGAAGGGAAGAGCAGACCGGAAGATCTCTGAAGGAGATTTCTAGCCCTTGGGCTCTAAGGTTGTGGTTCCATGTTTCTTGATAATACAAGTATTGAAAAGAAGAAGATCCTAATTTGATTAAGTCATGTAAATACTTGTGTTGATTTTCATTCACATCCAAATCTTGATCATAATTCCTAGAAAATTTCTACCTTTGTAACCCCTGATGTCAAGAGGGCCCCTGAAGTTGTTGATTTTAGGAGTTGCTAACTCATTCTTTCTACATAAAATCTTCGACGACAAGCTCCAATAGCTAAAGCAGACACAGCTTCCAATGAACAGGACGGCAGCTCCACTTCTAATAAGTTAATCCAATGGTTTTTGTCATGAGCAAAACAAGAAATCATGTTTTTAATCATACTAAAAGGTCTCTGCATCTTGTTAACATCTGGAGTTCAATCACTTCTGTGCTAAAAACTGGGGAATGCTTCAGCAGGGCATAAATCTTGCCCCTCATTGTACATGTGATCCAGATGCTGGAGGAGAATTAACGTTCGTTTGTAACACATCTGGTGTCGGCAGCTTTGAGTAAACTCTAATAGAAAGAGTGCGGAACTAACGTGGCATTACACCTTCCCTCGGGCCAGGGGTTCTAGACTGAAGGTAAAAGCCTGCAGGTGTCCCCTGGGGCTTAGCAATAAACTGTACTAATCAGCTCTGGCATTGTGTTAAGTGCAGGGTGTTTTGAATTTTCCACAGAAATTGCACAGCCCAGTAATTCTACATTCCAACTGTCTGCTTTTGACAACTCTTTAGATTTGCCACCATCTTGAAACTCCAAATAAAGGGAAGGTCCAGAACCCTTGTCAGGGTTGGGCTATCCCAAAAGATGCAGGAGGGCAGATCACGACCAGAGCAGTAGTGAGCAAATAACAAGACTGGCCTGAATGTGGGTGTAAGTAGTGGCTTAGATTCTGTTGAGAAAGGCTGTCTGGCAGAGTTGAAAGAGCATCAAATTTGAATTGGGACATCTGAGCTTAAGTCCCACCACAGGTATGTGTGCAAAACTCCAAAATTACTTGGGTCATAGTTTCTCACGAGGATATTTGAGAGTCAAATAAGATGATGGCTTTTTGTAACAAAAAACTCAAGTCTTAAATTCTTAGAACAACATTTTAATTAACTTTGTAGTATAGCCTTCCTTTCCAACCTTCTTTATCCTCAATATACACTTAAGATTTAAATTACCACAAATATCCTTTTTTAAAAAACCTATCGCATACTTTTGTGCTTTGGGGTTTTTGTTCTATGGGTATAGGTGGTATCTCTTGGAAGCATTTAATAAACTATGCAGGATACATGTCATATTGTTGTAGATGGCCTCTGATTACATCACTCTTCCATGAGAAAAATATTTGTGATAGTCAAATGATAGGGCATGCAAATGCTACTGGGTAATTGAAGGGTTTAAGTTAGGATTTAAAAGAACATCTAGTAAACTATGCATGTGTTTGTATGATGGCATTGTGCTCTGTTGGGTGTGAGGCTCTGAGGTCAGGGAAGTAGGATGCTCACCCCACAAAAGCATCTAAAGGAAGATCAGATTCACATCTCCCCATTCACACTCTGCCTGGCTCTTGCACTCATCAAGGGAAATTGTGGGTGAAACCTTCCACCCTATTCTAAGTGTTCTTTATTTTAAGTTGGCGCAGCATGTATGGTTGAATTTTATGAGTTAAATGTGCATATGACTTGACTTCACCAATCATATGTTTTGAATTTGGTATTTGTAACTATAAGCAGAATGCCAGAAGAAGCTACCTTCCAATTTAAACTTGAAAACTGCCACACCACCAAATGAATCATATAGAATAAAAGAGATAAGACATGAACACTGATACACGTTTATAATCTCATTACAAGAAAAAATGTGAACTAAAAAAGTAAGATTGACAAGAGCATTAATGTCTTAAAGAGACAGATCTCTAGCACTGCTAGGATCCTGATAACTTCCCTTTGCTTTTGGATAGCATGTATGTTTTCCTCAATACTTTCATATATGTCATTCATTCATTCATTCATTCCTTCATTCCTTCACTCACATTCTCTGCCTACCTGTGACATAATGCCCAAGATCAAGCCTAGGAAAGAAGGAAAACCAAAAAATGATTATATACATCTAAAAAAGAGCCAGACAGAAAATTCATCAGTTGCTCAACAGAAAAGTTTTCTTTTGTGTTGTTGCTGGGTTTTTTTTTTTTAATTTTTAATTTTTAATTTTTTTCGATGTAAAGTTCGATGTTTCATTAGCTGCTTATAACCCCAGTGCACAATGCAATACGTGCCCTCCTTACTACCCATCACCAGCCTATAGCCCATTCCCCACCCCACTNGTTTTTTTTTTTTAATTTTTAATTTTTAATTTTTTTCGATGTAAAGTTCGATGTTTCATTAGCTGCGTATAACCCCCAGTGCACAATGCAATACGTGCCCTCCTTACTACCCATCACCAGCCTATAGCCCATTCCCCACCCCACTCCCCTCTGAAGCCCTCAGTTTGTTTCTCAGAGTCCATAGTCTTTTCTAATATTAACCCCTTATCAGATACGCCATTTGCAAATATCTTCTCCCATTCCATTGGTTGCCTTTTAGTTTTGTTGACTGTTTCCTTTGCCGTGCAGACGCTTTTCATTTTGATGTAGTTCCAATAGTTGTTTTTTGTTGTCGTTGTTGTTTGTTTGTTTTTGCTTTTATTTCCCTTGCCTCTGGGGACATATCTAGAAAAACGTTGCTAAGGCCAATGTCAGAGAAATTACTGCCTGTGCTTTCTTCTAGGATTATTATGGTTCCAGGACTCATGTGTAGGTCTTTAATCTAATTTGAGTTCATTTTTGTGTGTGGTATATGTAAGTGGTCTAGCTTCATTCTCTTGCATGTACCTGTCCAGTTTCCCAACACTATTTATCAAAGAGGCTGTCCTTTTCCCATTGGATATTCTTTCCTGCTTTGTTGAAAATTAATTGACTATATAATTGTGGGTTTATTTCTAGATTTTCTATTCTGTTCCATTGACCTGTGTGTCTATTTTGTGCCAGTACCATACTGTTTTGATTAGTAGAACTTTGTAATATAACTTGAAGTTTGAAATTATGATACCTCCAGTTTTGTTTTTCTTGTTCAAGATTGCTTTGGCTATTCAGGGTCTTTTGCGGTTCTATACAAATTTTAAATTGTTTGGCCTACTTTGTGAAAAAATGCTGATGGTATTTTGATAAGGATTGCATTAAATCTGTAGATGATTTGGGTAGTATAAACATTTTAACAATATTTGTTCTTCCAACCCATGTGCATGGAATGTTTTTCCATTTCTTTGTGTCATCTTCAATTTCTTTCACCAATATTTTATACTTTTCAGAGTACATGTCTTTCACCTCCTTGGTTAAATTTATTTTTGGTGCAATTGTAAATGGTCTTGTTTTCTTTCTCTTTCTGCTGCCTCATCATGAGTGTATAGAAATGTGACAGATTTGCATACATTGATTTTATATCCTGCAACTTTACTGGATTCATTTATCAGTTCTAGTTGTTTTTTGGTGGCATCTTTAGGGTTTCTATACATAGTATCATATCATCTGCAAACTTGTGAAAGTTTTGCTTCTTCCTTACCAATGTGGATGTCTTTTATTTCTTTTTGTTGTCTGCTGTGGCTAGGATTTCCAGTACTGTGTTGAATAAAAGAGGTGAGAATGGACATCCTTGTCTTGTTCCTGACCTTGGGGGAAAAGCTCTGTTTTTCCCCATTTCTTATGATGTTTAGTGTGGGTTTTTCAAATAAGGCCTTTATTATGTTACTATATTCCCCTTAGACCTACTTTGTTGAGGGTTTTTATCATGAATGGATGTCATACTTTGTCAAAATCTTCCTCTGCATCTATTGAAATGATCATATGGTTTTTTTATAATAATATTTTTTATTATATTATGTTAGTCACCATACAATAGATGATGTGATATATCACATTGATTGATAAGCAAATATTGAACCACGCTTGCATCCTGGGAATAAATCCCACTTGATCCTGGTGAATGGTTTTTTTTAATGTATTGTCGAATTTAGTTTTTTAGTATTTTGTTGAGGGTTTCTACATTTATGTTCATCAGAGTTACTGGCCTGTAGTTCTTTTTTTGTCTGTCTAGCTTTGGTATCAGGATAATATTGGCCTTTTTTTGTCTGTCTAGCTTTCGTATCAGGGTAATATTGGCCTCATAGAATGAATTTGGAAGTTTTCTTTCCTCTCCTATTTTTTTTTGGCATAGTTTGAGAAGAATAGCTACTAATTCTTCTTTAAACGTTTAGTAGGATTTGCCTGTGAAGCCATCTGGTCCAGGGCTTTTGTTTATTGGGAGTTTTTTTTGATTGCTGATTCAAGTTCATTGCTAGTAATTAGTCTGTTCAAATGTTCTATTTCATCTAAAAACAGTGAATGTATTAAGATAGACCATACTAATTTGCATCTTGTAATTTTTAGGTAACCACCAAAACAAGGACATTAAAAACTATAACAAAAGCCTAACAGAGGAGATAAAAAGGAATATTTTTTTAAACTTATTTTAATAAGGGAAGGCAGGGAAGGAATAATTTTTTAAAAATAAAAAACAAAAATAAAAAACAGAAAAAGGGGAAAAATGGAAAACAAATAACAAAATGGTAGACCAAAACCCAGCTATATCAATAACTGCATCATATATATATATATATGAATGAAATGTTTCAGTTAAGATTTTCAGACTGGATTAAAAAAATACAATTACAGCTGCATAAGAAATAACACCATAAATATAAAAATATGCAATGCTTTGAAGAATAGAAAAAAAGACATACCAAGTAAACATTAACCAAAAAGCAGTTCATATGATTACACTGATATCAAAGTAGACTTTAAGGTGAGAAGAATTAAGAGAGATAAAGAGGTATATTTCATAATATTAAAAGGGTCAATTCATCATAAGAGCACAGAAACCTGAATAATCTCTATCAAGTTTGACTTAAAAAGCAAAAAGGGAGAGGGAGGGACAGAGAGAGAGAGAGAGGTAGGGAGGTAGAACTGGCAGGGAATGGGACTGACTAGGGGGAGAGGGGAAGGCAGAGAGAGAGAGAAGTGTCCAACACCAATATAAAATGGGATACGTCATTACAAGCATGAAAAGAATGAGAAATATTCGAAACAACTTTGCATCAGTAATTTAACAACTTAGGTTAAATGGACAAATGTCTTTAAAAACATGGCATTAGTAAAGCTTATGATCAGATGGAAGAGAACCTTCTTGGTCATGCTAATGCTCAGTTCCTCACAACACAGCTGAAAGAGCTAAATGCAGCTTACGTTCTTCCTGCCTATGGGGACACGGAGACCTGCACAGACCCTTCCGCACCCAGACTGCCTTGATGTAGGGGGACAGCATTCTGGTTTGCCTAGGACTGAGGGATTTCCCAAGACACAAGACATTTAGTTCTAAATCTAGGAAAGTCCATGCTATCCAGAGCAATCTACACTTTCAATGCTATCCCGATCAAAATACCGATGACGTTTTTCAAAGAACTGGAACAAATAGTCCTTAAATTTGTATGGAACCAGAAAAGGCCCCGAATCACCAAGGAACTGTTGAAAAGGAAAAACAAAGCTGGGGGCATCACAATGCCGGATTTCGAGCTGTACTACAAAGCTGTGATCACAAAGACAGCATGGTACTGGCACAAAAACAGACACATCGACCAATGGAACAGAATAGAGAACCCAGAAATGGACCCTCGGCTCTTTGGGCAACTAATCTTTGATAAAGCAGGAAAAAACATCCGGTGGAAAAAAGACAGTCTCTTCAATAAATGGTGCTGGGAAAATTGGACAGCTACATGCAAAAGAATGAAACTTGACCACTCTCTCACACCATACACAAAAATAAACTCCAAATGGATGAAAGACCTCAATGTGAGACAGGAATCCATCAAAATTCTAGAGGAGAACATAGGCAACAACTTCTATGACATCGGCCAGAGCAACCTTTTTCACGACACATCTCCAAAGGCAAGAGAAATAAAAGATAAAATGAACTTATGGGACTTTATCAGGATAAAGAGCTTCTGCACAGCCAAGGAAACAGTCAAAAAAACTAAGAGACAGCCCACGGAATGGGAGAATATATTTGCAAAGGACACCACAGATAAAGGACTGGTATCCAAGATCTACAAAGAACTTCTCAAACTCAATACACGAGAAACAAATAAACAAATCATAAAATGGGCAGAAGATATGAACAGACACTTTTCCAATGAAGACATACAAATGGCTAACAGACACATGAAAAAATGTTCAAAATCATTAGCCATCAGGGAAATTCAAATCAAAACCACACTGAGATACCACCTTACGCCAGTTAGAATGGCAAAGATAGACAAGGCAAGAAACAACAATTGTTGGAGAGGATGTGGAGAAAGGGGATCCCTCCTACATTGTTGGTGGGAATGCAAGTTTGTACAGCCACTCTGGAAAACAGTGTGGAGGTCCCTTAAAAAGTTAAAAATTGAGCCTATGACCCAGCCATTGCACTACTGGGTATTTACCCCAAAGATACAGACGTAGTTAAGAGAAGGGCCATATGCACCCCAATGTTCATAGCAGCATTGTCCACAATAGCTAAATCGTGGAAGGAACCGTGATGCCCTTCAACAGATGACTGGGTTAAGAAGCTGTGGTCCGTATATACAATGGAATATTACTCAGCTATCAGAAAGAATGAGTTCTCAACATTTGCTGCAACATGGACGGCACTGGAGGAGATAATGCTAAGTGAAATAAGTCAAGCAGAGAAAGACAATTATCATATGATTTCTCTCATCTATGGAACATAAGAACTAGGAAGATTGGTAGGGGAAGAAAGGGATAAGGAAAGGGGGGTAATCAGAAGGGGGAATGAAGCATGAGAGACTATGACTCTGGGAAACAAACTGAGGGCTTCAGAGGGGAGGGGGGTGGGGAATGGGATAGACTGGTGATGGGTAGTAAGGAGGGCACGTATTGCATGGTGCACTGGGTGTTATACACAACTAATGAATCGTCGAACTTTACATCAGAAACCAGGGATGTACTGTATGGTGACTAACATCATATATTAAAAAAAATTAAAAAAAAAAACTAGGAAAGTCCCAAACAAACCAAAATGATTTCATCAGCCAGAGCCCTCCGTCTGGTGGAAGGGCCCAGTCCATGTCTCTCTTGGCCTTCTCAAGGGCTGAGAGGATCGGTATCTCACAGCACACCTATGACCAGCTCTTAGCACAGCCATATCCTGTAGTGCAGCTTTAGGGAAGCTCAGCTGTGATCAATCCTTTAAAAAGGTTCTCACCTAATTTACATAATAAAATGGCTTAATCATTGTTAATTGTCAGTAATGATGGTATTCTCTATATTAACTCAGAATATCAAGAATATCTTACCCTGCACCCATGCGTACATGTATTTTCTAAATGGAATTTTGTGTTCATATTTCCAGTTATCCACAGCTACTCTGGTCTTACTAAGCTTGCATCTTCTACCTGTCCTAAAAAGTCTTCCTCCAGGCAATATAGTATTGTTCTTAAACATGAACAGGAACAACTGTAACCCTATGCAGTGTCTAATCATTCTGGCATTAAATGAGATGAGGAGATGATGGTGAAAGTCCATATTCCCATTTTTATGCAGGTTGCATTTTTTTTTAAATGAAGGAAAAAACCAACAGCCCCTACGCAGACTTTGCATTTCGGTTTCCCCTATGGTCTTTTTCTGCCTTCATTCACTAAATGTTTTCGCTTAGACAAGAAACTCAATAGCTAACTGCAGCGTGATTGCGTAAGTAATTTGGAAAACATTAATAAAATAATAGCTTAAAGTGTTTGGCCCTCAATTCAATGGTAGGTTTCTTTTCATTAAACAAGGACAGGACAGGAAAGGAGGGCTGGAGACTTGGTTTAATCCTCTGGGCACTAGGTCATTTAAGCTTCAAGAGTCAAAAAACAAAAGATACGAATTGTCACTCTCATGGGGGGATCATCTCTGTTTCTGGACATAAGGCCAGGATTCATTTGAACATAGGCCACACTCACTTTCATTTTGCTTCCCCTACAAATTAAATCCCTTGAGCGATCAGCAAACCTTGATTTGCTTAGGAGCGGCTGAGGCAAGGGTCACACCCTAGTCAACTCTCCATCTCCCAATACATAGTTCAATATAGGCGCTTAACTTGGAATTGAATACTTATTCAAATAAATTGGGACTCCCTAACTGCTTCTTAGCTAGGGTTCCAGAGGTTTAAGTTGTCACTAGACAAAAGGAAGAACCTCGGTGTCACTGAAGACTATTTCCTTAAGATAAGGGGTCTTTTAATTCTGGAAATCACCAAAAGACCACACAGAAGTTAAGCAGAAAACATCGTCTTAACCCTGAAAGGAAAAGCCTCCGTACTATTATACCACATATTCTGGGTGAACGTTTTTCAGTAAAAACAAAGTGGGAAAAGGCACCAGGGAGAGCTGAGTGGGAGGGGAGACTTCCGTATGAACATGAGCTTTTAAAAAATGACAAAGGTTCTCTTTAATCCAAAAAGGGGAAGACAAAAACAAAAACAAAATGACCTAAGCTTCCAAAAAATAAATAACTAAAGGTATATAAGATCCCCTCCTAACTTGAGAGAATTAGCTTGTATGTCAATATTTTAAAGTGTTTTTTTAAATAAAAAGTAAAAAAGACAGAAAAATTCCTCTCTAAATGCACATCCCTGGTTAAACAGTAAAAAGTGTTTAAGGAGCCTGTAGACAAATTTATAGATGATGGATTTAATCATTTATTAAACAAAGTCTGGAAAATGTGGAATAGGTACCACTTCACATTTTCTTTGGTCTGATGCAAGTCTAGTAAAGGTGTGTTCTCTGACCTGGTTAATCTTTGCCTGGTGTTAATCTTTGCCTGGTGTCCTTCTATCTCTGATTTTCAGACTTACGTCATTTGGTTCTATTTTGTAAATAGCATATCATTAAAAACCTCTTCTTTTTGAACTCATTTACTTTTTGCATTTAAATATTATAGATATGGTCAGTTTTATGCTAATTTATTTTGTTCTAGTAAGCATGAGTTTTTCTCGGCTTCCTCCTTTTCTAACTTCCATGGGTTACATCACGTTTCTCTTTATCTTCACTATATACTTTACTATTTTACCCACTGTCCTTTTTATTTTTCCTTAAATACATATATTTTGCTTTAAAAAAGGGAAGAAGAATTTGTATTTGTGCCCAAATAAAATGAGATTAGTACTCCTAAAAATCCAAACTCCTCCCACCAGAGTAAGAAGTCAGTGTTTTCTAGATTTTGATGTATGTTGTAAAAACCAATAATGACGGTAATGAAATAGTTACTTAGAATGATTACTGTGCTTTACTGATGCAGCTTTTGCATTCCACTCTTTACAAGAAGACACAATAGAACAGGAGCCTACTGGGAACACAGGCTCTGCCATTAGCCTGCTTAGATGCAAACCGACACTCCTACTTTTCTTTTGTGTGACCTCGAGCAAACGATTTCATCCCTCAAAATTTCCAACTCTCATCTGTGATCTAAGGATACTAATGGCAGCTACTTCATCAAACTTTTGGGAAGATTAAATTCAATGAGACATTGGAAACACTAAAAACAGTGTATTAAGCATTAATGTTGACTATTGGAAACAGGCAGTAGCATTGACTGTTTCTTGCGGGAATATATTTTTAATATTTCTTTCAGCAAAGGTATGATGAAAGTAAAATTTCTGAGAGTTTTTTTATCTGTTGGAAATAACTCTATTTTGCCCTCGCTCTTAAAAATGTTTTTCGAATGAGTAATGCAAATGACACAAAATTCAATGGGCACAGAAGAATATACTGTGAACAGTGGCTATGCATTCTACCTCTGTTTCCCCACCCAGGCATCCAGTTCTCCTTCCCAGAAGCAATCGCTCTGAACAGTCACTAGCTGTCTTTACAGAAATAACCTTTGCACCTGCAGACACGTGTATGCCTACATGTGCACGTGTGAGTCTGTGTACGTGCATATGTACATATATTTTAACACTAAATTATAATGTGCCACCCTTGCTCTTTAAACTTAAAAATGTACTTCAGAGATAATGATGTATTTATATCTTACTCCTTTTAAGGGATTCATATTATTACATTGTATTTATGTGCATAACTTGTCTAATTGGGGCCATATTATTAAACATTTAGACTGTTTAAGAACTCTTCTATTATAAACAATACAGAAACAAATATCGTCCGAAATACACACATTAGGTGTGCTCATAGGGTAAACTTCTGCAAGCAGAAACATGAAGACAAAGTCCTGTATGCACTTATAATTTTGAGAGCTATCGCCATATTGGCCTCCAAGGGGGTTTTAACAATGTACATGCTCACTAATTTTGTATAACAGTGCCTGTTTCACTTACCCTTACCAACATATCATGCTATTCAACTTTAGGATTTTTGCCAACCTGGTGGGTTAAAAGGGATATCTTAGTATTGTAATTTGTATGTTTCTCTTGTATGGGTCAGGTTAAGCATCTTTTTATCATTTTAAGAGATCTGAGGGGCTTTTTTTTTAAATTAACTATTATTTGAGCTCTTCCATGACACCTATTTTAAGCATTATTCATACAAAACATAGAGTTGGGCTTTTTGTTATGACCAAACATGGCCTTTTTTTTATAGTAGGTAATTGATTCATTTATATTTATGGAGGTCAGTCTTGCTTGGTCTTAATTCTGTCATTTATGTCATGCTTTCTGTTTTTATTGCTTCTACTAAAACATAGTTTACTACATGATCTATTTTCTTCCTGTTGTTCTCTGTTTGTGTGTTTTTGATTTTAAAAGCTCTTAATAAAATAGGAATGATAGTTATATTTCACAATGTAACAAACATGATCTTACTTAATGGGATATGTCTTTAAAAAATTGAAAATTCCAATTTCCAACTGTTCCAGGGGAAGTTTTTTATTAAAGTTGCAGATAAGACATAAATGTTTATTATCACTACTTCCATTTCACATTGTCCTAGAGGTATTAGCCAACACAATTCAATAAGAAAAATAAACTAAGGTATAAAAGGGAAAGAAAGTAAAATTATCATCATTTGCAGATGATATGATTGCATAATTGGAAAAAACAAGGGAATTAATTTCAAAAAAGTATAACTCTGTAAGGTGGCAGGGTAAAAATATTAACATACAATGGCAGCCCTTATACATACAAACAATTTCTGCTTAGATTACCTATAGGAGAAAAGATCCCACTTACCAAAGTAATAACAGCCACAAAACCTAGGATTATACTTAACCAGAAATAAATAAGATCAATGTGAAGAAAGCTTAAAAATTCCCTTGAGAAACACAAAACACAATTAGACACATATCTGCATATACACATTTACACATAAAGAAAAATATAGAATGTGCTTGGAAAGGAACATCCAAAAATATTTAAAAAGTCAGAGTCACCTAAGTTAATTCATAAATTTGATATATTAGTTCTAGAGAATAGGTGTGGGACTAGGCTAATTGACTCTAAAAATCATCTAGAAAAGTAAACAAATAAAAATAGCCAGAAATTTTCTGAAAAAATTAAAGCAAGAGAAGGAAATTATTTCTACCAGGTTTTATGAATCTTATAAAAATTTGCACATGAATAGGCAGACAGGCCTATAAAAGAAAAAAAAAATCCAGAAGTAGATCCAAATACATACAAGATCCAAGAAATGTTTCAAAATGGCATTGAAAATATGAATTTTATAATAATTTGTGATGGGAAAGCTGGATAGCCACCTGAAAACTATAAATTTGGATTCATAACTCTCACCAGAGTAAATTTAAAACTTATCAAAAATTTGAGTGTAAGAAATAAAACCACAAAAGTAGTAGAAGAAAGCATGAAAAAAATTTACTCCCTTAAGTAAGAAAAGTTTTTGTAAGTACAAACAAAATGCAGGAGCCATACAAAATTGATAAATTTGACTATATAAAATTTACTTAACATTTTGTAAGGCAAGAATCACAATAATCAGTCAGGATCAAAAAAAAAGTTGACAGAAATTGTTGGCATAAGAAACAAAACACTAATTTCTCTAATATATAAAGAATTCTTACAAACCAATACGAAAAAAAAAACAAAACACAACAATCCATTAGCCTAATAAGCATAGACTATGAACAGACAGATCACAGAAAAGGAAATATAGACAACTCTCAAATACATGATAAAATGATCAAGGATTGCTACTTTAAAAGCACATTATAATAGCATTTTTTAATCTAAAAGATTGGCAAATTTCAGAAAGTATGATACTTCTGTTTTGGATAGAATTCAGAGAAACACTCTCATAAACAGACTATGTGAATTGAAATCAATAAAACCTGTTTGTAGGGTATTTTGACCATTATAACCAAAATTACAAATACACAAACCCTAGAACTGGCAATTCCACATTTACGACTCTATTCTACAGATTTACTCACAGATGTAGTAAAGGAATGTATATACAAGATTATTCACTGCAACTTTGTATGGAAAAGCGAAATATGGCAACCACCTAAACACTTTCCAATAGAGTACTTCTCATATAATTGTAGCTTTATACATGTAATCATATATGATAAATAGTAAACAAAGAGTTTTAGGTACAGATATGGGATGACCTTCAAGATATCTTTTTATTTTTTATTTTATTATTATTTATTTTTATTATTTTATTATTATTATTATCAATTAGCCAGCACAAGATATGTTTTTAACAGAAAAAAAAGGGATACAGGATATCGTGTATAATATATAAACATTTAAGTAAAAATTAACTGATGGATTGAGAGGAACACATAAAAGATATATCTTAATCCTGGCTGCTATAGTCCACATTTCAGTAGTATTAGACTCTTACCATTTTACACGTACACCATTTTGTTAGAGCCACCATACTTTTGATTATATTCTTCTCTGTGTAGACTGTCCTTCATCCTTATTTTTGCTTGTCAAAATTCAACCCATCTTTAGATGCTCCTGTAAAATTAATCTTTTGCTTCTTTTCTTTCAACATTACCATCTGAACCTGAGCTTTTTTTCTAATAAATGGTAGTAAAATCTATTAAGTCTACCTAATGCTGGAAGAAGAGAAGGGAGGAAAAAGGAACAGCTACTAAATACATGTCTGCCAGACACTTTAATGCCCTATGTCATTTAATTTTATAACAACCATAAAACCCAGGTTTTATTCCAGTTACAAATGTTGAAACTAGCTTGAGGAGATTAAAGAATGTTCCCAATGTCACACAATAGTTGGACATGCAGAGGTTCGAACTCAGGATCCCAGGGATTTCCCCTTTCCACCATACAGCCTTATACTTAAGGGATTTTTGCCACTTTTCTGGAGACCCCAAACCTTTGAGATCATCTAGTTCAACACTCTTGATTTACAAATGAGGAAAAGAAAGCTGGAGGGGTTAAGTGCTTTGCAAACTAGTTTGTTAGTGTCATTGGGGTTGGATAGAAGGTCTATAAAAACACATGTATGTAATTAGTAGTAGGGATGTAAGGTCAGCCTGGTACTTTACACTTTTATAGTAGAATTCAGAATTAACAGGATAATTGATAGACTTTAAAATTAAAATGTTGTCACATACCAGGGACCGTGGAGGTTCGGAATGAAAGCATAAACATGTGAGAATGAATATCCACCTGTGAAAATTAATGTCTGTCTATGACATTTATAAAAATGCTTTAGTGTAATTAATTCTTTGCCAAGCATCTTTCTGTGCAAAATGAGTTCTTGACATTCTGATACAAAGTCCATGTGCCCAACGATAAAATCCTGAGGTCTCCAGTGCTTACTTCCCTCCTCCCTCCAATATCTGGCTCCCATCCCACAGCCTCTACCACTCTGGCTCAGGAAGTAGGCAATTTCCTGCCCCAGCTGAGCCGGATATTAAGACCTCTTTGTTCCTTATCTCCGAGAAATAACACCTCTCTGTAATATTCCAAATGGCTGGCTGACTCGTGGTCATACCTACCTAAAAGACTCTGCTATTCTTTAACGTTAGTGTTGACTGAGGGAGAACTCTTTGCCTACATCCTAACTGTAAATGTTGTGGGCCAATACGGAGCACACTGGATTATTACAGTTTGTAGACTGCCTGATTTTAGGACAAATGAGATTTTTAAAAGAATGGTATAGCTTGAGGATCTCCCTTTCTGCCCCCCTGCTGCCCCGCAGCTCATCCACAAACAAACCTACTATTTTATGGCAATTTGCATGTGTGGAAGCATCCTCTCTCATAGGAGGCATCGTAAGTAAATTTATTCATATTGGTACAGACAAAACTGAAACTTCTCGGCTGTGTAACATGGGCAGTTTGAATCTTCTCCTTGGAAGCAATACATACAGAGATAACAACTGCTGACAACTTCTTGGTACATCCCAATGTATAAAGACATGACGTATCGATCTGTACACATAGGCTGTGTTCTCTGCTTGACTGATGGTTAGTAATACCATCTGCACATCCACACTTGTCCACTTTCCAGGCTTCCTCCATTTGGTGGAATGTTCTTAATACAATATTCCTATTCAACACTTCAAAGCCCTTTCAAAACATTTCACTTTTCATGTAACGCATGCCCTACATTCCAGCTTCTTCTGTTTGGAGCTCTGATACCAGAAAAGCTAAAAACAGTTCATCACGATAACCAACCACAGAAAATACAATTCAGAAGTAAAAAAGTAGGGAGCACAATCTACTTTCTTCCTTCATTAGCAGGGTTAAAGAAATCAAAATATTTTAAAACTGGGAAGTGTTAAAGGTCATTTATTCTCACCAGCTCATTGTGTAATTGTGGAACTGAAGCAGGATGATGAAGAGCATTTTAAGTAGTGGTACGAAAAAAGTTCCAGGGAAAGGGAGCTACATCTGCGTGGACACAGGGATGCTGACTGGGCCACCGAGACACTCTGACTAGATGGGCCCATCAGGAAGGAACAGAACATAAGATTAAATAAGTAGGGCTGAACAAATTTACAAAGGATCTTGAAATTTCCATTTCCAAATTTCCAATTTGGAGATCAATTTTCCACTTTTCTGAAAACGACCATGTACTTTAGATTTGGAAAGGAACTCAGGATCTCAGCTCTTATTTCTTTTCTTTCCTACATTTGATTTCGTTGTACTTTTTAATTTAATTTTAAAATCTTTGCCATCCGCTGGATTATGATCTTTATAGCATCTGGCACAGTTGGAAGGCATACAGTAAGTACTCCAGGATGAGGTCATTCATTCAACAAATCTACATAGAAATGACATCTTTTTTATAGCTTTCTGAATGGTTGACTTTCTAACTGTGGTCTCTATGAATACCCTTGGTGATGAAGCCTGGCCTTCACCTAGGTATCCCATGCCCTTATCAAGCTGCCATTATGGAGAAGGAACCAACTTCTTTTGAAAGAAAGGGGTCAACTTTAGATTATCAGGATACTGCAGGTCAAAGAACATGAGACTATTGAACACTTTTTATGTTTCTGGCAGGCACTAGGCTTTAATCAAGATACAAGGGAATGTAATACATGGGGACCTTTTAGCACTTTCAAAAAGCCTTATGGAATTAGACATTCCTATCCCCATTTTCCATATAAAATAACTGAGGCTAAACTTTGAGTACTTCATTAAAGACAACATAGCAGTGAAATTGATTTGAAACCAGGTCTGGCTTGGAAGTTCAGATTCTTTCTAACTTGCTACACTGCTTCCTGTTGTATAAAGCAAAATTGCTACCCTCAAATAAGTCCCAATATAGCTGGAGAGACAGATTTGTAAACACCCACTGTAACATTTCTCACAAGTGGGTAAAATGCACTAAGCACCCACAAGAAAGCTATTAGTTTGGCCTGGAGTTTGGAAATGTCAGGGAAGTTTTCACCAGAGAGATGGCTTCTGACTGGAGCTGTGAGGGTGACCGTCAGGTGGAGTCAAACTGACTCATCGGAAAAAGTCTCCCAAAAGAAGGAGTCAAAGAATACTGTGCAGCCAGAAGACTTTCTCATGGGGCATAATATGTTCCAGCCAGGCTGTGGACACACCCAAGTCAATATGTGATATCATCAGTGAAGTTTTTAAAATGTTTTGTTTACTTGGTACATAGGTACTGCCTTAAGTCCCTCCACCTATGCAAACTCGTAGTGCGAGCTCACACTCCCCGCCCCCCACCACGTACATCCCATAGTTGTGCCGTACAGATTGTATCAGTGCTCTTTCTACTGCACTCACTGCTTCTGAGCACTAATAAGCAATGCGCTCAGGGTATGTGATATATAAGAGTACCACCAAAGGAATTTTATTTTATTTTATTATTTTTTTAAAGATTTTATTTATTTATTCGACAGAGATAGAGACAGCCAGCGAAGAGGGAACACAAGCAGGGGGAGTGGGAGAGGAAGAAGCAGGATCATAGCGGAGGGGCCTGATGTGGGGCTGGATCCCATAACACCGGGATCACGCCCTGAGCCGAAGGCAGACGCTTAACCTCTGTGCCACCCAGGCGCCCCCACCAAAGGAATTTTAAACGGCAGATGTGGTGAACTGACTTCAATGTTACAGATACTTGTCCAGCACCAAAATTTGAGATGGGGAGTAAATACAGACTAGGTAGCAGTACAGGAATGTCCCAAACTTTTTTAAGTTCATGAAGGAAATTGGTGAATGTCCTCTGCAATTTGCTTTTAATGCAGATGAAACCAATCTCCCATGGAAACAGATACCTTCCTGTACGTTGAGTGCACACACACACACACACACACACACACACACAAAATGACTGTGCCTGGATTTAAGGCAGCCACACAGACCACCTCATTCTCTTGCTTAGAGGAGACTCAACAGGGGACTTACAACTCCAGCTTGTTCGTCACCAGAATACTGTCCAATACTAACCAATACTATCGGGCTAAGAGCAAATCGAACTTGCTGGTATTACGCTATTTTAAACAGAACAACAGGAGTTATTCAAGATATTCAGTGAGTGGTTGATTTGCAATTACTGCTTAGTCATTAATAGGCGATGCAAGAGTGATAACCTTTCCAAGAAAGCACTGCTGCTCCTGAGCAATGCCCGTGGTCACTCCATAAACCTGGAGTCTTTGGAGGCAACATTAAATGTTGAGTTTCTTCCACCTGACGCAAATCCATCCAGCAGCCAATGCGGTGGGAAGTGATTGTGTATCCAAGATGGGCTGGATGGAACACCCATTGTAGCTCAGCAATGATACTGGGGCTGAGGGTGGCATATTTCATGGATTTTGGCACATTCTACTACCAGGTTAAGAAAAATATTGAAAAATGATGGTGGGAAATGATATGAACAGTGTGTGGAAAGAAGTCTAATTTGAGACTGGACCTGATTTCCTTAGTCTTAAATTTGATATGCCTCAAATTCCCAACACTCCATGGCTTGTACAACTGGATAGTCATAATGAGGTCATGGAAGATGAGGCGGAAGTGATATTAAATCCTTAGAATGAGTCCTATGAGAGCAAGTGCTACTGCTGAAGAGAATTCAGAGTTTTCCAATGCAAAGAGAGCTTTAAATCAGAGAAGCCAGATATACTTCTGAAAAAGAGGTCCTAGAAATGGGAAGCACAGCAGTGAATTGTTAAAGAATATGCCGAAAGCACTGATTTATAATGAAGTGAATTAAGAAGAAAGGAGAAATAGTACATTTTTAGAAAAAACAGTTCTATCTGGATTCACAGAAAGAAACAAGAATATTAACCCAGGAAAAGAAAGTTAAGGAGGAAACTATGCCTCTAAACAGCATGGCCTTTGTTCCAGGTTGTCACATTACTTTCCTTAGGGAAAACTACCTGGGAACTGTAGAACTAGAAGGAGTATTAGAGATCATCTACCTCAACCCAGTTACTATACAGTTGGGGAAACTGAGGGCCCAGAGGTAGTGATTGACCCAAGGCCGCTCAGTTTAATAACTGGATAACCGGGACTAGACTGCCTCTTTCAGACTTCTGGTTTAGACTTCTGTCATCTGGTTTGGATCAGAAGACTCTGGATCTAGTGTTTATTCCCATAACAACTATTATATAATAAAATGATTCTACAAGTTCTCTATACTCAGTTTTCTCATCTGCCTTGTTTCATAGAATTATTAGAATAAAATGAAAACGTGGAATGTAGTGTTCATTGTGAAAGGCAAATAGCACTATTCAAAAATAAAGAATTCCAACCAGATGGTATCTCCTGGGAGGTTAGGGATGGGAATTAACTTTGTATCTTTCTCAGGTCCTAACATACATAAATAACAATGAAATGAACTGAAATACTGCCATTATAATAAAGTCAAAATAAGATTGTGTATAACAAGGATTGTGTATAACAGTAGCCCTATAGTAGGGCTGCTTCCAAGAGGCTATATTATATTTTCAAAATAATAAATATGCCCTTTAGAAAAAGCAATGCCCCTCTGCAAAATAGTCTTAGATCTAGTAAGAATTTAGAAATATAGAACTGGTTGAAAAAAATTATTTTGATTACATTTCCAAATGTCAGTACTGAACAAATAATTTCTAATTAGTGTTAAACTTATTTTCCTTATTCCTTAGTTCCCAATTTCCATATGGAAAATCCTTCCTGAAACTAACCAATCCTATATTGATGAACAAAATAAATTTAATTTAAAAATTTATATAGGACCACTCAGACAGTTGCTTACTGATTCCATACAATTGACATCTACTTAAAAATACTATCAGCATTTATGAGCCAACTTACACTAAATATTTCAGTTTAAACTTATAATTCAGTTTAAGCTTAGCATTTGAACTTTCTAAAAATAGAATTACTCCATTGATACAACCTGACGTTCCATTTATTACCTAGTTTTAAGTGGAAGAACATGTATCAGATATTGGAATTCATAAAATGTTGGCCTTTAAAAATTTATTGTTTCTATTTGTCCCTGTATTTTCTTAAATATCTTTTTTAAGTTTTTATTTAAATTCCAGTTAGTTAATATACTGTGCAATATTAGTTTCAGGTGTACAATATAGTGATTCAACACTTCCATACAACACCTGTTGCTCATCATAGCAAGTGCACTCCTGAATACCCATTGCCTATTTCACTCATCCCCCCACCAACCTCCATTCTGGTAACCATTAGTTTATTCTCTATAGTTAAGAGTCTGTTTCTTGATTTCTCTGACTTATTTCGCTGAGCATAACATTCTCTATATCATTGCAAATGGCAAGATTTCATTCTTTTCAATGGCTGAGTAGTATTATATATATATCATATATATACGATATATATATCACATCTTTATCCATTCATCAGCCAATGGACGCAGGTTGTTTCCATAATTTGGCTATTATAGATAATGCTGCTTTAAACATCAGTGTGCATGCATCCCTTTGAATTAGTATTTTTGTAGCCTTTGGATACAAAATTTTGTATCCTTTGGATAAATACCTAGTAGTGAAATTGCTGGATTGTAGGGTAGCTTTATTTTTAACTTTTTGAGGAAACTCCATACTGTTTTCCACAGTGGCTTCACCATTTTGCATTCCCACCAATGGTGCAAGAAGCTTCCCCTTTCTCCACATCCTCACCAACACTAGTTGTTTCTTGTGTTGTTGATTTTAGCCATTCTGAGAGGTTTAAGGTAATATCTCATTGTAGGTTTGATTTGTATTTCCCTGATAATCAGTGATTTGAGCATTTTTTCATATATCTGTTGGCCATCTGTATGTCTTCTTTCAGAAATTTTCTTAAACTTTGCTGTTAACTAGGATATCAAATTCTTTATGTTAACATTTCACATCTTTTCCAGAGGACATTCATCATTCAGCACATAAAAATGACACCCTCTCTCATTTCAGAAATGGCTGAATTTCAATAGGTATATTTTGTGAAATTCAGCTAACTTCCTGCCAGTACTATGAGGAAAGAAAAAAAAAAAAGTCCGAATTGCCACACATGATTTTACCTTTCAACTCTAGAGGATAATAAGAATAGTTATCTTCATCATCAAAAAGTTCCAGAACCAAATTCTATCATGTGAACTGGTATTGTGGCTAAGGAAATAAGATACCTAAGAAAAATGAAGTTGGACCTCAAATTTGGTTGCCCTCACTGAAGAAATTCTAAATAGGGTAATTTAATATACAGAACTTTCACTGCCATCAATATTTTCTTGGGTTCTTAAATTCCTGCCAACATTTCTCAATTTGCAGAAATGGAAAAGTGCTCCCAGAGACATGGTCACCATCCTCACATCTTGTGCTCTCAGTGCCTCTCACACATGAAATCTGATTTGTCAAAATGTAGTCTTGGGTAGACTAACCCAGGACAGAGAGCAATATTTTAATGTCCACTGATAACTTCCTGAATTTTTAAGTTTAGAAAAAACTTAAACCTATTCTTATTCTCCTTATTCACAGGAGAAGTTCCACAAGAAAAAAAAAATGACTCCACAAGATAAAATAAGACATACATAGAGTTTGGCCTGAGCAAACTATAACAACAGGGACTTGCTTAGCAATAGTCTCTAGATCATGGTCCTAAAAGGAAACCAGAAGAATGAGAACATCAACAAGTGACCTGCATATTGTTCAGGTGGTATGAGATACTTATCAGAAGTTCAGACAAGATAGATCAAGTAAGTTCATAGGCTCCAGAAGTAATATAATGAAGATCCAGGGAATGCTCATCAAGAAGGGTCAAGTATCACTTCTGAAGGCTATATGCATTCACATTGCAGACCATAGGCTTTGGACTTAGATCTGGGTTTGAATTCTGGCTCTACCACTTACTAGCTGACTGACCTTGTGAAAGTTACTTAATCTCTTTGAACCTCAGTTTCTTCATCTGGAAAGTATTCTTCCTCATAGGCTGCTGTGGGATTTGGGGGGCACATGAGTATGAATGCCTAACACAGTTCCTGGCTCACAGCAAAAAAAAAATTTTAAAAAAAGTGGCTACTTGAGGGGATCTCAGATGTAACCAAAAGATTTTACAAAAGATTATATGGAGTCAACAGAAAAGAGCAACGTCCTATCATTGGAAGTGAGACGGCATGACAAACGCAGAAGCTCCATTTAAATCTTCTAGTTTTCAAGTAAAATGGCTGATTACTACTGACCATATAAACCAAATTCAGGACTAGAATAAACAGTAGATTTCACTAATAATAGGAGATGATGTGATATGGATAAAGATACCTAGATATATTTTCATTGGACAATTGAAAAATTTACCAAAGAAGACAAAAAGAGCTGAAGGCACAATAATCATCAGACTCTTACTTGTTGGTGATTACTAATAGTTTGAAGATGTCCCCTAAGAATTCCTTCATTTGGCTGAATAAGTGGAAAATGACACAATAGTGCTTTCATTGTCCTCTGAAATTGGTTGTTGCCCATCTTGTACTAAAACCGTTTGTTCAAGAACTAAAAAATTCAATTATAATTTTGAGGTACACATAAACCAAATTCACATTTTTATCCTCAGAGGGGCTAAAAACATATCTGGTGCTTCAAAATTTTAGTTTTAGTTTAGTTTAACATTTTGAGAAACAATGCTATTTCCATTTATCAGAGCAAGCTGCTCTAGTCTTACTTATCTAGAAAGGGGGTAACAGAACCGAAGTGTGGAACATACATAGATTGGATAAAATGTGTTCAGTATTATATTTTTCAGTATCTAAAAACAAGTAAACAGAAAAGATTTTTCAAAAGCTACAGAAAAAGTTTGGTATAATCTTTGTAGCTGGTGAAGAAACTCAGAAAACAGAAAACAAATGGAACCATCCCTCCCCCTCTCCTCACGCATCGCCGTCCTCCCTGTTAGCAGACAGGGCATAAAATAATTTCCAGAGAAACATGAGATTTTTCTTTATCAAAGAGGGGCAGAGGTTATAAAAAGGTTGAGAAACACCTTTAGAAACCCAGAAGCTGGAGAACTGTTTAAACATCACTAGGGACAACATATTCTCCCCATGAGGCATGCTACAGGAAGGAGATGAATTGAAGCCTTTAATCTCCTCTGTGGTAAATGAAGCCCAAAAAATCAGATTATAAACATTAGGATACTAGCTCAAGTGGTTCCACCAAAGATTTTATTGCAGTGACTGTGTCCGACCTTTGTTGCTGTCTGTTCTCTTAGGACTAAATTTATGTCAGAGGAACAAGATCCCTGAATGAGGATTCACTTCTTTACACACTGCCAATACTACACTCATTTAAAAAGGAAAACAGAAAAATAAATATTACTTTTACAATCGTCAATGTTATATGAATTTATTATATTGCTTTTGAAAATGGTCTTTCACTTAAGTGAGACCTACACTGATACACGCATTTTTTTCTGTAAGAGCAGAGTTGTTCTTGCTTACACTAGGAGTCTGATTGCCCTCTCCTGTGAAGTATCTGACTTCAGGACCTTCCACTCTTTGCATCACTGAGATTTCTGCTCAGCATGCTTTCAACCCTATTTCTTCGATGTGTCTCCTCATTAAGGATAGCTTTTTTGAGCTGAATAATATTTTACACAAAAGAAAAACAAATCACCTCTTTTTGGGCAATAGCGAGCAGTTCAAGATGATTTGCACAGCACTGAGCAACCATAGTTATGGTAAGTTCTGATACCCTATCTGCTGCTGAATTTCTGAATGTTCCAGGGAATTTTGTTATTAATGACAGCTCACGGTTATGAGTACATAACCATTTATATGGTCAAAGTTATCAGCTGATACTTGAGCTTACACTAACAGAACAGCAGCAGTGTTCACATTAAAGAGGGAATAAGCATGCTAGAGGTGACTGAATTGTGCCAGTAGTAGGCTGTGGGTGACTGTTATGTGGATTATGACACTTTGGGTCTTGCTCAGGGACCAGGTGATAATGCAGTAGGATAAGGATGGCTCAAGGCCTAGGGGACAGTGAATAAAGAGCTCAGATCTCAGACAGCAGTGGAGGTTGTTTGTGGGGTTGTGTAAGAGAAATGCCGAAGCAGCTCGATAAACGGGTTACATCTCCCTGCATGAAGGATACTCAAAGACCGTGTTTACCGGCTGAAGCTGCAGAGCAGGGCTGCTATGCAGATAAAGTGCTGACAAGACAATTGAGCTTATCCAGGGATGGGCTGACATAAGGTTATAAAACCAATCATGAAAATCACAGAGCTCTTTGGATCATCTGTAGCAGCTGGGTCGATGCTCCCCCTCATATCCAGATGGGCAACTGCAAACTCTCCTGCTGTATGCAGATGTGTTACCCCGGGGACAGCTTTGGACTCACCCACAACCGCGTAAGGTGACCTTAACTCCTGAGATGCTTCATGGGCCGTGGGTCCCTGACATCAAACTCAGAAGACCTCTTTGAAAACCAACTGTCTAACTATGGGCAATTTGAATAAGCCATTGCATTTCTAAGACTGACCACTGGATGTTTTCATCACTTCAGTGCCTTGCAATCTAAAACGGGTTGATGTGAGCCAACTGGATGAACAAAGGGAATAGACACCAAATGTTAGATGCCATTGGTGATTGGATACAGATGAAGGAAGAAATTATGACATGGACCTATACCATTAGCACTACTCTTAAATGGAGGATTAATTTCAAAGGACTCACTATAGTTAGCCTGGTGAAGGAAGCAAAATCACAGCAGCATCTCCTAAGGCTCAGTCAAGACTCAATTATTTGCTTCAGAATAGTGAATTCAGAGACTCGCTCTTGGTTTAATGGTAATGTCTACATTTTCCTGGAATCTAATGAATCATTTTGGGCATGTGAGTCTCCACATAATATAATAGGGACATAACAATTTGGAGATGAGAGAAACAAGCATTCTATATATGGGTTCACTCTCAATTAATATGGGCTAGATACATTTGACAGTATTTTCAGGATTTTGGTGTCAACTACTATATCCCTGATATGACTAAGACTGATATTCCATTTTCTCAATACTTAAGATGTCTTAATTTCAAGAATGTAAGTTCTATTTAACATTTGAATATCCATTACATACAAGAGGCAATAATTGCATACAAATGTCAGTTAACCTCAAAAGGAAGTGGAGCTACTCACCTAGGGTACAGTTTCTTACTAACAGGTACAGAGTTGTGCAAGGATGGAGCAAAATTTGGTGTTAATAATGCACTTTTTCTGGTGCTTTCATCAGACTAAAAATTGGTCAAGATCATTGTTTTGTAGTTTGAGTTATAGATTCTATTTCTCCATAACACCAGATACCTATCACTTTTGAGATAGGGGAGCTTGTAGTTTATGAAAATTACATTTCAAAGAGACAATACCTGATAGGATTTGAGGTAACCTTTAGTGATTTTAGTTCGAAAAACAGTTTCTCTTGGAGTAACTGGCCAAAAATCTGCCATTCAATAGATCTGATCTATCGCTTAGAAAATGCAAGAGAGGGAAAGGGGAAAATCGTAGAAAAACTTAAGGATAAAAGAAAATATTAAAATATTAAAAAGCGGAGGAGGTTAAGATGGCGGAGGAGTAGGGGACCCCTTTTTCAGCCGGTCCCCTGAGTTGAGCTGGATAGGTACCAGACCAGCAGGAACATCCACGGAATCAGCCTGAGACGCAGGAAGATACATCTGGATCTCTACAAATGAACATCTCCAGCGCTGAGTATCGAGGTACGAAGCGGGGAGCCGTGAAACCGCGCACAGATATCGGAAGCTAAACAGAAGGGGGAGGGAGCCGCCGTGTCAGGGCGCCGGGAAGCGGTAGCCACCTGCAAGGGGGAGCGGACAGACCGCGGACCCGCACGCTTGAGACAGCAGGCTGAGAAGGGAGCTCCGGGAGCGCACGCGGGACGGCTGGCGGTTGGCGGGCCACCTGCACGGGGGAGCAGGCGGACTCGCGGACGGCACCCGCGAGACAACAGACTTAGAACGCGAGCTCCAGGAGCGCGCGCGCAGGGCGGCTGGCGGGCCACCTGCACCGGGGAGCGGGCGGACCGCGGACCCGCACTCTGGAAACGGCAGACTGAGTCCGTGAGCCGGGAGCGTGCACCACCAAGCATCTCACGGAGCTCCGGAGCTCCGGTGTGCTCACTGGATCGAGGCTGAGACCGGGAGCTCCGGGAGCGTCCGCGGGGCGGCTGGCGGCTGGAGGGCCACCTGCACGGGGGAGCAGGCGGACTCGCGGTCAGCACCCGTGAGACACCAGACTGAGACGGGGAGCTCCGGGAGCCCGCGCGGGGCGGCTGGCGGCTGGCGGGGTTGGAAACACAAAGGACAGAGACGTGCCGGCCCTGGAAGTGAGGGCTGGGACGCCGGGTGTGGGGCGCACAGCCCGGGATGCTGCAGGGTTGAGCAGCACCAACAGAAACAGAGTTAAAGTGGCCAGAACATCAGTGGAGAACGATCCGCGATCCCTCTGTTCTGAGACAGAGGCTGAATTTCAGCCGCTGCTGCTCTCTCAGAAGAGGCATAGCAAACCGCCAGGGAAAGCCGCCAGAGAACAAAAGCCCGGAAATACCGGCTCACAGGGTGCCCATCCCCATCCCCCCTCGCAAGGGACACAGAGACTCTACCCAAACAGGGTTTTCTGAGTACCGGCAGGCAGGCCCCTCCCCCAGAAGGCAGGCTGAAAAATCAAGAAGCCCACAACCCGGAGCGCCTGAGTGGCGCAGTCACCAAGCACCTGTCTTCGGATTAGGGTGTGATCACAACGCTCCGTAAGGAGTCCTTCATCGGGCTTCTCCACCGGGAACCTGCTTCTTCCTCTCCCACTCCTCTGCTTGGGTTCCCTTTCTTGCTGACTGTCTCTCTCTCTCTCAAATAAATAAATAAACTCTTTAAGGAAGAAGCCCACATCCCTAAGATCTCTATAAAACAAGGGCGCACGGCCTGGGTCCCAGTCAACACTTGGGCTCTGGACAACCCTGCAATCTCTCTTCATCAGAATGACGAGAAGGAGAAGTCCCCCCCAGCAAAGAAAAGATAATGAGTCTGTGGCCTCTGCCACAGAATTGGCCTCGGCCACAGAATTAATACATATGGATGTATCCCAATTATCAGAAATGGAATTCAGAGCAACAATGGTCAAGATGATGAGTAAACTTGAAAAAAGCATCAGAGAAAGCGTTGCTGAGAATATAGAATCCCTAAGGGCAGAAATGAGAGCGAATCTGACAGAAATTAAAAACTCAGTGGGCCAAATACAGTCAAAACTAGAGGCTCTGACGGCCAGGGTCACCGAGGCAGAGGAACGCGTTAGCGAATTGGAGGATGGGTTAGTAGAAGAAAAAACGAAAATAGAAGCTGGTCTTAAAAAAATCCACGCCCACGAATGTAGATTACGGGAGATTACTGACTCTATGAAACGATCCAATGTCAGAATCATCGGCATCCCTGAAGGGGTGGAGAAAAACAGAGGTCTAGAAGAGATATTTGAACAAATTGTAGCTGAAAACTTCCCTAATCTAGCAAGGGAAACAAGCATTCGTGTCCAAGAGGCAGAGAGGACCCCATCCAAGCTCAACCAGGACAAACCTACGCCACGGCATGTCATAGTGCAATTCGCAAATATTAGATCCAAGGATACAGTATTGAAAGCGGCCAGGGCAAAGAAATTTCTCACGTACCAAGGCAAAGGTATCAGGATTACGTCAGACCTGTCTACAGAGACCTGGAATGAGAGAAAGGCTTGGGGGGGCATTTTTAAAGCTCTTTCAGAGAAAAACATGCAGCCAAGGATCCTTTATCCAGCAAAGCTGTCATTCAGAATTGATGGAGAAATAAAGACGTTCCAAAATCGCCAATCATTAACCAATTTCGTAACCACGAAACCAGCCCTACAGGAGATATTAAGGGGGGCTCTATAAAGGTAAAAAGGCCCCAAGAGTGATACAGAGCAGCAAGTCACAACCGATACAAAGACTTTAAAGAGAAATGGCATCATTAAAATCATATCTGTCAATAATCTCTATCAATCTAAATGGCTTAAACTCTCCCATAAAACGCCACAGGGTTGCAGATTGGATAAAAAGACATGACCCATCCATTTGCTGTCTACAAGAGACTCATTTTGAACCCAAAGATGCATTCAGACTTAGAGTAAGGGGATGGAGTACCATCTTCCACGCAAATGGACCTCAAAAGAAAGCTGGAGTAGCAATTCTCATATCAGATAGACTGGATTTTAAACTAGAGGCCATAGAGAGAGATACAGAAGGGCACTATATTATTCTTAAAGGAAGTATTCAACAAGTGGATATGACAATTATTAATATATATGCCCCCAACAGGGGAGCAGCAAGATACACAAGCCAACTCTTAACCAAAATAAAGAGACATATAGATAAGAACACAGTAATAGTAGGGGACCTCAACACCCCACTATCAGAAATAGACAGAACACCCTGGCAAAAACTAAGCAAAGAATCAAAGGCTTTGAATGCCATACTCGACGAGTTGGACCTCATAGATATATATAGAACACTACACCCCAGAACCAAAGAATACTCATTCTATTCAAATGCCCATGGAACATTCTCAAGAATAGATCATGCTCTGGGACACAAAACAGGTCTCAGCCAATACCAAAAGATTGAAATTATCCCCTGCATATTCTCAGACCACAACGCTCTGAAATTGGAACTCAACCACAAGGAAAAACCTGGAAGAAACTCAAACACTTGGAGGCTAAGAACCATCCTGCTCAAGAATGACTCGATAAACCAGGAAATCAAAAAACAAATTAAACAATTTATGGAGACCAACGAGAATGAATACACAACGGTCCAAAACCTATGGGATACTGCAAAGGCAGTCCTAAGGGGGAAATACATAGCCATCCAAGCCTCACTCAAAAGAATAGAAAAATCTAAAATGCAGTTTCTATATTCTCACCTCAAGAAACTGGAACAGCAACAGAGGGACAGGCCTAACCCACTGACAAGGAAGGAGTTGACCAAGATTAGAGCAGAAATCAATGAATTAGAGACCAGAACCACAGTAGAGCAGATCAACAGGACTAGAAGCTGGTTCTTTGAGAGAATCCATAAAATTGATAGACCACTGGCAAAACTTGTCCAAAAACAAAGAGAAAGGACTGAGATTATTAAAATTATGACTGAAAAGGGAGAGGTCACGACCAGCACCATTGAAATTGCAAGGATTATTAGAAACTTTTATCAACAGCTATATGCCAAAAAACTAAACAATCTGGAAGAGATGGAGGCCTTCCTGGAAACCTATAAACTACCAAGACTGAAACAGGAAGAAATAGATTTCTTAAATAGGCCAATTAACTATGAAGAAATTGAGTCAGTGATAAACAACCTTCCAAATAATAAAACTCCAGGCCCAGACGGTTTTCCTGGGGAATTCTACCAAACATTCAAAGAAGAAATAATACCTATTCTCCTAAAGCTATTTCAAAAAATAGAAACAGAAGGAAAGCTACCAAACTCATTCTATGAGGCTAATATTACCTTGATCCCCAAACCAGGCAAAGACCCCCTCAAAAAGGAGAATTACAGACCGATTTCTCTAATGAATATGGATGCCAAAATCCTCAACAAGATCCTTGCTAATAGAATCCAACAGTACATTAAAAGGATTATCCATCATGACCAAGTGGGATTCATACCTGGGATGCAAGCATGGTTCAACACTCGCAAATCAATCAATGTGATACATCATATCAACAAGAAAAGACTCAAGAACCATATGATCCTCTCAATTGATGCAGAAAAAGCATTTGACAAAATACAGCATCCTTTCCTGATTAAAACCCTTCAGAGTGTAGGAATAGAGGGTACATTTCTCAATCTCATAAAAGCCATCTATGAAAAGCCTACTGCAAGCATTATTCTCAATGGGGAAAAGCTGGAAGCCTTTCCCTTAAGATCAGGAACACGACAAGGATGCCCACTCTCGCCACTATTATTCAACATAGTACTAGAAGTCCTTGCAACAGCAATCAGAAGACAAAAAGGGATCAAAGGTATCCAAATCGGCAAAGAAGAAGTCAAACTGTCTCTCTTTGCAGATGACATGATACTCTATATGGAAAACCCAAAGGAATCCACTCCCAAACTATTAGAAGTTATAGAACAATTCAGTAAGGTGGCAGGATACAAAATCAATGCCCAGAAATCAGTTGCATTTCTATACACGAATAACGAGACTGAAGAAAGAGAAATTAGGGAATCCATCCCATTTACAATAACACCAAAAACCATGCGTTACCTTGGAATTAACTTAACCAGAGACGTAAAGGACCTATATGCTAGAAACTATAGATCACTTTTGAAAGATATTGAGGAAGACATAAAAAGATGGAAAAATATTCCATGCTCATGGATTGGAAGAATTAACATAGTTAAAATGTCCATACTACCCAGAGCAATCTACACTTTCAATGCTATCCCGATCAAAATACCGAGGACATTTTTCAAAGAACTGGAACAAATAGTCCTTAAATTTGTATGGAACCAGAAAAGGCCCCGAATCTCCAAGGAACTGTTGAAAAGGAAAAACAAAGCTGGGGGCATCACAATGCCGGATTTCGAGCTGTACTACAAAGCTGTGATCACAAAGACAGCATGGTACTGGCACAAAAACAGACACATCGACCAATGGAACAGAATAGAGAACCCAGAAATGGACCCTCGGCTCTTTGGGCAACTAATCTTTGATAAAGCAGGAAAAAACATCCGGTGGAAAAAAGACAGTCTCTTCAATAAATGGTGCTGGGAAAATTGGACAGCTACATGCAAAAGAATGAAACTTGACCACTCTCTCACACCATACACAAAAATAAACTCCAAATGGATGAAAGACCTCAATGTGAGACAGGAATCCATCAAAATTCTAGAGGAGAACATAGGCAACAACTTCTATGACATCGGCCAGAGCAACCTTTTTCACGACACATCTCCAAAGGCAAGAGAAATAAAAGATAAAATGAACTTATGGGACTTTATCAGGATAAAGAGCTTCTGCACAGCCAAGGAAACAGTCAAAAAAACTAAGAGACAGCCCACGGAATGGGAGAATATATTTGCAAAGGACACCACAGATAAAGGACTGGTATCCAAGATCTACAAAGAACTTCTCAAACTCAATACACGAGAAACAAATAAACAAATCATAAAATGGGCAGAAGATATGAACAGACACTTTTCCAATGAAGACATACAAATGGCTAACAGACACATGAAAAAATGTTCAAAATCATTAGCCATCAGGGAAATTCAAATCAAAACCACACTGAGATACCACCTTACGCCAGTTAGAATGGCAAAGATAGACAAGGCAAGAAACAACAATTGTTGGAGAGGATGTGGAGAAAGGGGATCCCTCCTACATTGTTGGTGGGAATGCAAGTTGGTACAGCCACTCTGGAAAACAGTGTGGAGGTCCCTTAAAAAGTTAAAAATTGAACTACCCTATGACCCAGCCATTGCACTACTGGGTGTTTACCCCAAAGATACAGACGTAGTAAAGAGAAGGGCCATATGCACCCCAATGTTCATAGCTGCATTGTCCACAATAGCCAAATCATGGAAGGAGCCGAGATGCCCTTCAACAGATGACTGGATTAAGAAGCTGTGGTCCATATATACAATGGAATATTACTCAGCTATCAGAAAGAACGAATTCTCAACATTTGCTGCAACATGGACGGCACTGGAGGAGATAATGCTAAGTGAAATAAGTCAAGCAGAGAAAGACAATTATCATATGATTTCTCTCATCTATGGAACATAAGAACTAGGATGATCGGTAGGGGAAGAAAGGGATAAAGAAAAGGGGGGTAATCAGAAGGGGGAATGAAACATGAGAGACTATGGACTATGAGAAACAAACTGAAGACTTCAGAGGGGAGGGGGTGGGGGAATGGGATAGACTGGTGATGGGTAGTAAGGAGGGCACGTATTGCATGGTGCACTGGGTGTTATACGCAACTAATGAAGCATCAAACTTTACATCGGAATCTGGGGATGTACTGTATGGTGATTAACATAATATAATAAAATAAAAAAAATATTAAAAAGCAATCAGAAATGTGAAACCATGAGTAGCAGAGTATAATTCTTAACACAAACAATTGAAGTAAACTCAAATTCTAAACAAACTTAGGACTAACAATAGTTTTTAAACTACTTTTTGCCAAAGCCAAACCTGCTAAGACACTAGTTGGTCTATTTTAGGCTAAATATAGGCAGATAGACAGACAGATCATGGATATCAGATCACATAAAATTCAAAGCCACGGACTAGCCTTAATTTAGTAGCCGTTTTTGGACAGCAGAACAGGCAATCTTAGTGATATAGGTTTAAAAATGTGGCGACAATCTGAAATAGAAGTCAATGTAGAATAAAAGTCATCAGAGCAATTAGCGGAACTGAATAAAGTTGGCCTACCTATTTTCAAGCAAGGCAGAATTCACTATTTGTAGTATCAAGCGTATCATTTGGGGCTCCCAGCATTGGAAAGGAGGGACTATCTTGTGGAATATCATAACCTTAGATCCCATTACAGTAGAGACTTGATAAATATTTGTTAAATGAATGGAATGTGAAGATTCCAGAATCGTGGCACCCTTAGGCCAACTAGTATTGGCATCCCCGTCATCACAAAAACCTATAGCACTTTTGAGTGTTTGTCTGGGTTCTGAGATGAATCCACAGGACAGAGAGCTCTTAGCAATATTAACAATGTGGACTCATTTTTCAGAGCTGAGCACTAGGTAACAATGAACTGGAGAGCAAAGGGTATAGAGAGGGAGGAGTTCGAAAATGAAGTATATACATTACATTTATTGGAACACCTCGACCAGCTTATATCTAAACCAGTATCTGACTGGTAAGGAGGGTAGTAGTTTACTCTTTCTTATAAAGAACTGCAGTGGTGCCTATCATATATCATTAAGCCACGACTTCCATGATTTAATAAATGCCTAAACATGCCTAAACATGGATTTTTCTTACATAGATATGCGTGCTCAGTAAGGTGTGGCATGCATAAATCAGAATGCAATACAAAATTCCACTCACAAATGACAGATTTTCAACAGTCTGACCTTAACCTTCCGTCAATAAAAGCACTTTTGTGTTCAAATATACCTATTCATGATATGCAACACATTTTATCTTGTTTCCATATGGATGGGACTGGCAATGGGGGAAACAATGACAAATCTGTCTGGGCTGGAAATGTTCTACCAGTCCTCCCTCCTCTCCAATCTGCTTCCTGCTCCCTTGCCCCCCAACCATGTGGCCCCAAGAGAAGGAGCAGCATGAAGAGGCTAACAGGGGTGATTACTGTTGGCTGCATCTTCGCACTTAAGCACATTTCTGTCTAGCACGGAAACAAAGGTCTCTGTAGCCCTTACTAGCCACTATCCTGCTTCTGTCTCCAGCATTCATTACCGAGGCAACAGAAGGGCAAAACCTTCCATTCCTGTCCTCGGTCCCCTCCCCCAGCTGAGCCTGGGATAGGCATTAAGGAAGGCCGCCTTTATGCAGAGCATTTCCCCCCTCCAACATGCTCTCACAAGCCCCCTTTGTTCCCTGCCCTCCACCCCACTCTATGCTCCAGCAGCAGTCACCCAGATGTTCTCTATCACAGCCTGAGCCGTGCCAGCAAACTTTGGCACGCATGAAAGTGCACTGAGTACTGGCCCTCCAGAAATACCTATTCCCCCTCTGATTTCTGCAAATATTTTTAAATGTTAATGGGTTCCACTCACCCACAACCTAGGGGGAGGTTACAGAACAGGGCTCTGTGTGTCCAGCAAATTAGCAGCCTGAGGATACTGCTTGGCGCCTGGGTTCTGTCCCACCCTCGGGCGTTGGCTGGGGTTCTCCAACCTTGAACTGTTGAGGCCAGTTTGCCAGCACATAGCTTTCTAGTGACAGAGGTTAGATGGGTGGTTGGCAGGAAAGTTACTCCAAGCTACGAAAAAGAAAGGACCCTATCTTGCTCTGAAACTTCTGAAAGCAAGAGAGACCCTTTGAGCATCACTGAAATAAGATTTTGAAATGGGTATTTTTTCCTCTTACGCATCCCCCCCGCACACCCCCCACCAGTTCAATACACAGGCACAAAACAATTTGATGTGTGCTTTGGTACTTTGGGTATCATGTACTTTTGGAAGTACATTAATGATAGAAAATGGTACACTAACTGAAGTCTCAGTGCAAAATTTAATAAAATGGAAATTTGGATCTTTCATATATAGGTAGGAAGGTGATATGTATTTGGAGGGAGAAGAAGAAGAGATAGAATATATTTGTCACGGGAGAGACTTACTCATCTTATTTACATTGTGACAGCTGTTTTAGGGTGTAGCCGGGAGGCCTCTAAAAAGCCCTCTAAACTGAAAAAAATAATTGAAAGCCACCCTTAAAGAGTCTTTGTTTTTAAGCCTGTCCTGATAATCTCACTGGTCACTCTGGAAACAAACTGCTTATATATTATCCACCTCTAGGCCCTTGTCTCTCCATAGCTAAAGCTCTCTTGTTGCTTACAAAGTCATACCCTGTGAGGTTGGTAGTCCACATGTCCCGCCCCTGCCCACGCTGGGGAGTGGAGGAACTGACCCTTGGGTCTTCTGTCTTCTGGATGCAAGCTTTAGAGAATCACGCTGTATCATGCCATGATCCAAAGACTTCAGAATGTGCCAGTTACACCATCAGTATTCCTGCTGGAGGTGAAATTTTATTCTCCCACTTTCCAGTGAGGAGAAGTAGAGAATTAGGAGGACCTCGATGCCATCTGACTGCAGAGCAAATGCAGGGTTACATAATCCAGATAAATCTGGAAACTCTTGAGAAGTAAAATAATCTACCCACACATCAGCCTGGGCACTGAGAAAGGAAACCACACCTTACTGTCTGTATTCATGTAGTTTTTCTATTCTGCTGTCTTCATTAGCATTTTCTTAACTTTTCCAGGACTGTCCTACCCAACCAAGAAAATAGTGTGAATGTTCATTACAGGAATTTCCCAAAAGACCCCCCAATTCTTCAACGGAAAGCATTGACTGACAGGTGTGCCCTTGGAGTCTTTGAATCCCTTGCTTGAAAATCTTCCCCTTGATCTTTCTGACAATCCTGGACTTCTTACCCCATCCTAATCAAGTCTCCACAATGAAAGATCAGATTTAAGCAAAACTTCCAATCCTCAATAAATTCTGACCTTACCTTTCCCGTAACCCCATCTAGACACGGCCAAAGCTCTGTGAAGCAGTGCTTATTTCCCCACCACACCAAGCAATAAACTCAACCCTATCTTACCAATGATTGCATTGCATATTTAGGGAGCACTCCTTTGACACTCTTAGACAATTCTTAGACACTCCTTTGTTTAACTATAACCTGAGATAGAACCAATATTTTGAGATTTTGAGTTTTACACTTAAAACTGGGGGAGGTGGGATGATTTTTATCAATTCTCTATCTTCTTCTTCTCAAAATTATTCTTCTCCATTATTTAAAAAGTTCTGAGATGATTTAAAAACTGAAATTAAGAAGAATTTCCATTATGGGTTAATTCTAAAATGAAAGTTAAATAATTTTAAGAAGCAAAACTTCACTTAATAAGCTAAAAATATAGGCAGGGACCATGTCTTCAATCTCCAAATTAAGTGATGACAAATTAAATTAATTTGGTGCGAACTGAAATACCTCCAAATGTTTATGTCTGTGTCAAATCACTTGGATTTTTCTGATGTGCGAAAACCTAGCATACAGAATTTTATTGTTGGCAGTCCCTATAAGTGTGACTTGCCCTGGGTCTATACTGATAAGGCTCCAACATAGAAGATACCTGGATAAGAGGCAAAAGAGTGTAACCAGGATAAAAGCACACATAAAACTTTATTAGATTTATTTCTAATCGGCAACCAAACAAAGCACAGTTATAAATGCCTGATACAGGTGTCTCACCAAAGAATATGATTTTAACTACAGAGACCACTGAAAGCTCTGGATGAGAGGTGTCCTGGGTCAGAGGAAAGAACTATAGGATAATCGCTGCCCTATTTACAAATATCTTTGTTTAAAAAAAAAAAAAAAAAAAAAGGACGTACAAACCCAGTGGAGATTTGAGGTATAACAGTGGACTGGAGGAGATTATGCTAAGTGAAATAAGTCAAGCAGAGAAAGACAATTATCATATGGTTTCACTCATTTATGAAACCTAAGAAATAGGAAGATTGGTAGGAGAAGGAAGGGAAGAATGAAGGGGGGGGTAAACAGGAGGAGCAATGAACCATGAGAGACTGTGGAGTCTGGGAAACAAACTGAGGGCTTCAGAGGGGAGGGGGGTGGGGGATTGCGATAGGCTGGTGATAGGTATTAAGGAGGGCACATACTGCATGGTGCACTGGGTGTTATACGCAAATAATGAATCATGGAACATTACATCAAAAACTAAGGATACACTGTATGGTGACTAACATAACAAAATAAAAATTATTTTTAAAAAATTTAAAAAAATTAAGCTAAGTCAGTAAATTCTAGCTAGGATCCTGCAAAAACTTTGGCTTTTCTTTAAAAGAGGTCTGTAAGTTTGAGGTTTGAGGATGACTGCTATACATGCTAAATCCTTACTTAAGCCAATATAAAGAAGACAAGACCTTTGGTTCAAGAAAGCAGCTAAATATAATTGTTCATCTGTTCTATCTCCCCCAAATCAGAAAAAGCACAAAAGTTGAAATAAATCCACAGTAAGCCTGAAATGCCAGGAAGGATATCATCAGTGTCCATGAACAGAAAGAATTTTCTGGTGGATGAAATCAGAAAGACTGCAAATTCCAAAAGACACACACACACACACACACACACACACACACACACACACACACACCTACCTTAATCCCATACAAATGAAGGAGAAAATCTCCTGAAAATCTGAATCCCAGATTAAACCTGTGAATCAGAGACAGCAGGGACTAGGAGAAATGGACAGGTAAGTAAGGTCAGCAGAGCAGTTGAACCCCCTCCACACTCAGAGTCGCTTTGGTGTTGCCCAAAGCAGAAAGCAAAAATACTGGTCTTCCATAAAACTGGGAGTTCTAAACCAGGATGGATAGAATGGGCTGTGGGAGAACCACATGTCCCTAGTTATCATAAGGGTTAGGAGATCTCATAGAAGAAAACAAGTATCTCCTACCCCCAAGCCTGCCTATGTCATACCTCTCCTTTGCACAGCCAACAGAGTCAGGGCTCATGTACTAATTTGCAAGGAACAAGTATCATTCCCCAGGCTGATGAAATGTGTTCTGCAAGCAACAGTGATCAGCCTAGCCTGGGGGTTTTAGCCTCTTTTATGCCACATGGACTTCTTTGTCTGATGAAGCCTATGGGGCCCTTCTCAGAACGTTTGGAAATATATAATATTTTAAATATTTGTATGATTATAAAAGAAACCAATGACATTGAAATGAAAGTATCAAAATATTTTTAAATTATAATATAAAAATATACTTGCTTCTTTATTAACACATAAAATAAGATCTAGCAGTAGGCCAAACACTGCCAAAGTTTCAAAACAGTGAGGATTATAATTCACATTTACAAACTAATGTGATAGGGAAATGTCTGTGATGTCTATCGGGGACAAAATCCCAGGTACTGCTAATACTCCTAGAGTTGTTGCCTATGTTCAAGATTGAAGGAATGGCTAAATTTCATCTTGAAGCCAGTAAAATAATATCATTTTTCCCATCTAAATTCTTGAACATCCTGAACTCTGTCTGTATTCTCTGTGGTCCTCAAGTTAAAAATCTCTGATAGTACACTCATCTACAAATATGAACAGGCAACCAGATACCAACTGCATGAGAAGGTCAACCAAATGTTTTAAAAAGTACAAGATTGCACAAAAGAGCTAATTCCTGAGGAAGAAAAATATAGGGAATTGGAAAGGATCCTCAAAAAAAAAAAACCCCACAATTTGTAACTACAGATAGTTTTTTTTTTTAAAAGATATTATTTATTTATTCGACAGAGATAGAGACAGCCAGCGAGAGAGGGAACACAAGCAGGGGGAGTGGGAGAGGAAGAAGCAGGCTCACAGCAGAAGAGCCTGATGTGGGGCTCGATCCCATAACGCTGGGATCACGCCCTGAGCGAAGGCAGACGCTTAACCGCTGTGCCACCCAGGCTCCCCAGTAACTACAGATAGTTTTAAAAGGAAAAGATGTCAAATTAAAAAAAAAATACTTCAAAACAGGATGCGATGAAAAAGAAACAGAGTTTTGGGAAATTATCAAGATTATTGAAATGTGGGCTGAACTGCAGAATGAAAGAAACTTCAGATGAAAATAGTGAGCTCGAGGGGTAAGCCAAAAGATTCTATCAGGATTGACAAGAACAAAGAGGTTAAAATGATGAGAGAAAAGATGAGATATGTATGTCTAAAAGTTCTGCCATCCATCTAGTAGGCGTTCAAGGAAGAGAAAGTAAAAAATAGAAGGAAAAAATCAATTAAGTAGCAAAAACAAGAACAGCAAGGTAAAGTTTCTGCCAGATGAACAAAGTCTCGTCAGTAGTGCAAGCAACAGCATCTAGACCCGGTCTATTAAAATACAGGAACTCCAACATTAAGTAGGAAGTTGTGATAGGCTATGAAAGAGAGAGAGTATAACTAAATGGAAAGAAAAATTAAAACAGCATCAGACCTCTCACCTGCAACAATAGATGCTAGAAGACTATAGAATAATACTTCAAATCAACCAGGGACAATTAGAATTTACATACAAAATTAAACCATCCTTTAAAAACCAGGGCAAATTTTTAAAAAATTAAAACCAGGACAAATTATTTATGCAAAGACTGAGTTGAAAATATATAGCCTTTCTGAAAAAATACAAAATAATGTACTATAACAAACTAAAAACTGAATTCAAGAAGGAAGATAACATAAGAAAAAAATTGTAAGCAAAGATAAAGCCTGTAATTAAGTTCAAATAGCAATTAATGATTGACCCTAAAGTTAACTCAATTACTAAGAAATTATTCCTAAGGAATCAGGAATCAGAATCACAATGATAGGAGAGTATGCAATATACCCAATCAATCAAAAGGATTCCAAAAGATCTGAAAATGTAAGTCGATGGTGTGGTGTTATGAAGTATGCTAAGGGATGTGTGTGCTCTGGGAGATGGAGGAGATTCATAGATTCTGATTAATTCTGGTTGTTAATAGTAAAGTTATCACTACGTGATTATAAATGTATACAAATATTTTTAAATTAGCATAACATGAAGACCCCATATTATTTCCCCCCTCTGCTTTGCCCCTCAAAAGTTTAAGAACCAAAACTGTGATGCAGCTCTAGGAAGTATAAGACCTTGAAACACGGTTTTCATGTCCTATCCTCATTCTTGCCTCCATTTTACTTTTCCTATTCTTATGTTCCCTCAATTTGGATTTCTTTACTTCTTAAAAAATTCATATTTATATTTGCACATGTGTGTATATGTCCATATTCACATATATATGTATGAGTGTATATGTTGGATTTTAGGTTATATATATATGGCCTAGGCAGGGATAGAAAAAATATACATTTATAGTTTGAGAGATGATTTCAATTAACTAAAGGCAAGGGTACGGTTTAACACATCATTTTTTTTTCTTATAATAATATTTTTTATTATATTATGTTAGTCACCATACAGTACATCCCTGGTTTTTGATGTAAAGTTCGATGATTCATTAGTTGTGTATAACACCCAGTGCACCATGCAATACATGCCCTCCTTACTACCCATCATTATTTAATCTCCATCTTACTAACGTGATCCAAAGATTACCTAGCCCAGATCTGTCCTGACCTTAAGATGGTTTTCAAACTATCTACTCTTCTGAAAATCAATGATAGCGTCACTGTATCTCTTAACCACATATGTGGAAAGAACCTTGTGTAAATTAAATTACCTTAAAGAAGCACTTGAAACATTCAAAGTGACCCGCTAACTATAGTAATGAGTAGGCTTCCTTCAAGCAGAATGAAGCAAAACCAATACCTGAGTTGTGAGAGCGTTGATTAAGAACACGAACCTGTGAGGGGCGCCTGGGTGGCACGGCGGCTGCGCGTCTGCCTTTGGCTCAGGGCGTGATCCCGGCGTTATGGGATTGAGCCCCACATCAGGCTCCCCTGCTATGACTGCTTCTTCCTCTCCCATTCCCCCTGCTTGTGTTCCCTCTCTCGCTGGCTGTCTCTATCTCTGTCAAATAAAAAAATAAAAAAATCTTAAAAAAAACAAAAAACAAAAAAAACACGAACCTGTGAGGCCGACTGTCTGGGTTAATCCACTTAGCAGCTGTGGCAACTTGGACCAGTGACCGCAACTCTTTGTGTTCAGTTTTCTCATCTGTAAAATGGGGGTGGGAGGAGTAAGAAGGTTGTTGTGAGGATTCAGTGAGGTAATGCATGCGAATCTCTTAGAGTAGAGGCTACCACAATAAGCGTTAGCTACGACTATTTTAATAAAATATTTCTCTGGAAGACATCTTTCCCAGAACGATACTAGCATTCAATCATACAAATGATGATTGTTTTGAACAATCCAGCTCAAAGCTCATTCAGAGCAGAACAGTCCAATTCTTGATGAACAACAAATAACAGAAATAAAAAACTGCTCCTTTGACTTTTTCTATTTCCATTCCTTTTGTGAGACCGTATATCTATCTAATAGTTTATTAGTAGGCATTTTCTCAAAATGCTCCATCTGAAAAATGACTAAGTCCTATAGAAAACTTCCCACGTGGTCTATGCCCACAGTAACCATACTAGTCCATCTTACCTAGTGAAACCAATTTTTCCCATTAACATAGGCTTTTATAACTGATGGTTTCCATACTGCATATTTATCAAATATAAAGGATTCCATCATCAGGGATTAGCTGCACAGGCTGGCATGGATTGGTAAGAGGTGATTTATACATCTCTTCTTACCTCCAAGTTTCATATTTACACTATTAGGAATCATCAAATCAAGGTGGTTTTTGGCTTTTTTTTTTTTTTTCCTGGAGAGAATTTGTTAAGAATTACCAGCTCCTCATTACCTCTTGTCCAAAAGAACCAGCCTTTGTAAAGTCTCCAAGTTAAGAGTATCTTTTAAGATGCAGGTATAAGATATGCTGATTTGCATATATAAAAGAAATATGGTGTAAAAAAGAACAAATATATTTCTATCTTAATGTCATACTCATGAATATAACTTTCTATTCTGGGTTAAAAATCTGAGCACAGGGGCGTGTGGCTGGCTCAGTGGTTAAACGTCTGCCTTTGGCTCAGGGCGTGATCCCAGGGTCTGGGATTGAGCCCCACATCAGGCTCCTCTGCTGGGATCCTTCTTCTTCCTCTCCCACTCCCCCTGCTTGTGTTCCCTCTCTCGTTGGCTGTCTCTCTGTCAAATAAATAAATAAAATCTTAAAAAAAAAAATCTGAGCACAAATTTTTTCAGATGCGACAGTAACTATTGTGGTAATGATGTGGTTTGATTCCACATACTAAATTAACTTGGAAATGTTGAAACATAATGTAAGTACTCTTCAAAATTCAGTCTGTTTTATCCAAAGAAGTTTAAATTCAAAATATTTTATTTTGTTCTGGAAATTTTATAAAGGGGTTTTGCCAAAAGCATTAAATATTTGATTCTACTTGTTAAGATTTGCAGGAACTGCTTTAAATTTATTATAAAAAATAACAGCAACAGCAACACATTTTCCCCTTTCATTAAGGTAGTGAAAAAACGAACTTTAAGAGCTTTTCCATAAAAATGCTCTAAAATATTCCATTAAAATTAAAAGGCAACTGCCATTTCACACGTGGTCAGATTTAACTATTCGAAGTTATTTTAGGTATATCAGCCCCCAAAGACCAAACTACCTGAGAGTCCAGCTGTGTTCAAAGATCTCCAGAACCCAGCCTCCAAAGTTGGATAGGGCTGGTACAAAGGGTTGTTAAACCTGAGAAGGAAAGGATAGTTCTGGTAGTATTTGATCCCCTAAAAATCCTCACTTGATTAGAGGTTCCTAATGACACAATCACCCTACAGTGGCCAGGGAGAAATCTACACTAGACCATGCTTAGAACAAAAGCCCAATCCAATATTGAGAGGTGTGACCCCCCCACACCCCTGCCATCAGAAACGGTGAACTGAGAATCTTAATAGCAAGCAATCTTCCAGGGTTGTGAGAAATAATGGCATTTCAGTTGAAATCTTAAGCTTTCGTGATTATAAAAAGTATCTTTAAAATGCTACAATAATATGCATATTTGCCATTAAATATTATACTCCTCCTGGTATGGTTCTCCTTGCCCAGTTTTGTTTTATAGCAATATTTATGCATTTTAAATATGATTTAAACTTTAGTTTGCCACAGAGATATGTAGTTTCCTGTATGAGTAATTTATTTATTTCTTAGGGTGGTCCGTTATACATATGTTTAATTAGCCTTAGAATCAGGTTGTTAAATACTTGTTTAAATGTCCCAAATATCAAGAAATAAGAGTACCCTATATTTTTCAGGAATTTATTATTGACTTTTGCACTTAAACCTTAACAATCTTTCACTAGAACCCCTGTTAGGGTTTCCCGGAACCCCAACAAATTTTGACATAACTTACTTTTACCATAGTACCAGATGCTTATGTCTTTGGAATTTCATTTTTTGGTATAAAAGAAAGTTATCCCAAAAAAGTGAACTAATGACTACAAGATCAAAAACTATGGACACAAACGATACAGTAAACACATTTAAAAGCCAACAGACTTGTCGGTAAATGTTAACATCTTACTTCCTGCACCAGTGTTAGAAAGAGGATATGGGGGTGGGAATGTTTTTGTTTGGCTTGTTTGCTTAGTGTTAAGTGAAAAGTAAAGGGCTTGAAACCATCCATACTTGGGGTATAATTCTGACTCTTCCATTTACTCATTTGTTTGACCCTGAGAAAGTCACTTGACTTCAAGTGACTTTTAAATTTCATCAGATTTCCTTTCAGATCCACCAAAAAATGAGAAAACAAAAATAATGAACACTCTTTTAATGATCTTATTTATACAAATATGGTGTTAATACTGAGAAAAGCTAGAACAACAGTAACTTTCAGATTAGGCTTTAACCTTTCCTCAAAATATCCCTGTTAAGGAACCTCTCAGCTTTGCCTTGGAATGATTTCTTATTGTCAAGTGTGGCTATACGTCATTTCTTATGTTAAGTATGGAAAATGAAGGATTTCTTCAACTTCCCACGCACCCTCAGTACTTGCTTTGCAAGCCACTGGCTTCTCTTCCACCTGAATCAAGGAAGGGGCGATTTCCAGTCTACTCACCTATGCATTTACTGTGAGCGTAACTCCATTTGTTGGAAAGCCGCCATATGTTTATGAGAGCCTAAGGGATATTGGGTGGTTGTCATCTTTCTCTGGCTCCCTCCCGCCACACCAAATGCCCTGGCAAGGCGGCTACACCTGGACACTGCATTCCCTGCAGAGCACCTTGTTACCAAAATTGTAGAATATTTGGACCAAGTTCAGAGAAGAGTTACTAAAAGGATTAAGGGGCTGAGGGGACCAATTTATAAGGAACTCAGAAATGTTTGGTTAAGTGGTAATTACCTTAAAGAGGTGTGGTGGCTCTGACATTAAGTTTGAATTTCAAGCCATACTTGACAAAAAGGCCTCTTTTCAGGCCTCCACATTCAGAAATACTCCAAAGAAGGGGCAGAATCTCCCTCTTGCTTGGCCCTCTGAGCAGTGCACAGGCTGCTTGGGTGGTATTCACAGTTCAGTGCAGTGACCTCTACACACAGGCACAGAAGTCAGCACTATGAAGCCAAGAGCTCATTTAAGACAGCTGGAAGATGCTTCAAGAAAGTCTTCTCAGGAATCATGAGGAACAAGCTGGGTTGTGACAGGCTAGTTCCTCCATCCCAGCGAAGCACTATCCACACCCCATGGCCAATCTCTGCTTGATGGGGGGTACCATTTAATAAGAGCTCCCGACTGACTCCAAGTGTGCAAGTCTGTCTAAAATACACTGCTTGGAATTTCTTTAAGAAGGACAGCTCCCACTTGGCCAAAGAAGAAAACCTGAAAACACCTGTAACAGTCAAGGAGGCTGAAAGAGATCATTCCTCAGAGTAGTATTGCCTAAAATGTTGTCCAGGTGATATTGCTCTGTGTTACACACATTTACAAAGAAAAAAGCTAAAAACTGGAATAAATGAAGTCCACCTTTATGTACGTGTTCTTAAACACTAGTATATCTCAGAGCCATTTATATATCGAAGTCTATTGCATCTCACTCAGGAGGGGAGAGTAGTGTATATACTATTTCCCAAATTCAAATTGGGCTTGGAATGCTTTATTCCTGAAGTACAGATTCTTTGTGTTCACAGCTACTTCTGTAACGCCTTTTATAATGCTGCACTCGGTAAATGAATAATGAAATGTATGGACCAGCCTAGGCTAAAACACAGGTTTTTAAATCTAATCCACTCCTCTTTCTACCACGCAAATATCCTAGCTACTCTTCACTTATAAGAAGCGTTTCATCTATATAAATGAAACGAAATTTGTTAACTAGAAGCATTGACTTGAAGCTACAAAAGGTCAAGCTCGAGGGCCTTCTGCTTTCTTGAGTCATCCAGGTAAGTATGTATTTATATTTTTTTCTTGAAGAAGCCCCACAAAACTGTATAGCCTTTATATCCTGTAAACTTGCTGCGACCATATAAGATGAAAATAGCCCAATGGGTTTTCGCCAAATTTATAAGTTGTGATTGAGACACTTTGGATTACTCTGGGGTCACCTTTGAGAGAGAGATATTTATCCTCCTATGTGGCTAAAATATATATCTAAATAAGAACTAAATCTAGGTTCATTATTTCTATACTCTTCATAATTACATGAACTTTAACCATCTCACTTCTTAACATTCCTCTTAAGACATTTACTACATCTACTATTTGGTTAAATAAGCATCTTACCCAATAGTTTTACTTCCACTCTCCCACCTCTCAATATTTTCAGACTATGAATAGCCACTCTGAAATCATCATGTTGTAAATATCACCACAAATGGAATTCCTTCTGACGACCATCTGAAGTTTCTGTGTCAATTTGTTTCCATGAGTGGGGGCTGCCATAGTTAAACTTGAATCTACAGCACTTCAATTTGGCATTCTACTACAATTCTTTAAAAGCTTCATTTATATTGATCTTGTCTTTTGGAATTTCCTGTAGGCTGCCTCAGATAAAATAATTTCCAGGCTAGTCTTTGTCTTGTCTGATCTCTCATTTGACAATATGCCTTCAAAATCAAATCTTATCATTTAATCCAAAACAAAAAATTTATTATGAATATTAAATCAGTAATTTCACAGACTGGCCTTAGTAATTCATTTTTACCATGATTGAGAAGCCAGTGTTTAAGCTTAGACTATTGATGTTCAAAACTTTGCAAATTTCGTCCAGACTATTCATAATTTAACAAGATATGCTAACAAGCACACACACACACATCACTATCCAACCACTCTGTGTCTTAGACCAAATAAAGGCTTTGCCCTCTCATTTTTCAAGTAAACTTGTAGTCCAGATTATAAAACCAGGACTGAGTATAAAAGCCAAACGTTTTACCTTCCTGTGTTTCCTTCCCATCATCTTCCTGAGTTGGTGACTATGAAAATATGCTAAGTCCAAAATAGCAGCTGCATATTGCCAGCTTGGCCTCAGTCATTTCCAAGCCAACGGGGAATTGACAGACTCCCCCTTTACAAGTCTAGTGTTTGTAAATATCCAATGAAATGACTTCATTCAGTCAATTATTTCTGGAGAAAGTTGGCAGAATAACGTAGTAATTAAACCGAGGACTGATGGAAACTGTTAAACAGGAGAGCTATTTTGCACAGCAGTTCACGTTAGTGCTTTTAATGCATTTTCATTTTAAAAAAATGCTTGAAATACTAGGGCAATTAAAAAGAACTACCTCTTCGTTGAGAAACATATTTAAAATTCCAGGGAAGATGGCATATGGAAAAGAAGGAGAAACTCAGTTTTCCAGGATCATCTTGGAATCAGTATGATTTGTTTTAAGTATAATGAATTGTGAAATCAAAACAAAACTGGATTCGAATGTAAGTAGAAAAGACATCCCAAAACCAGAACGTCATGTACTCAAGACTCAATTGCCTGTGTGCTAGGTATTCACTTCATAGTGAATACGCTGTCCGCCGCATGTTTTTGCTCAGTCCAGTTTCCCTTTGGTTCCTCCAGCTGGCCGCCAGCATACCTTGATTCATCCATCCGATCATTCATTTGCTCAACAATATTGAGCCATCACCTCAGGCACTGCTCTAGTTACTTGCTACGCAGTTGTAAATAAAAAAAACTTTCCCACATACCTCTCCTAACTGCCTAATGGTTATGCACTTGGAGAGACAAAAATTCTAATACAAAGAAATAAACTGGAATCCAAAAGCTGATGGAAAGAGCTCTGAATGCTTCCCAAAGGACAATGCAAGCTGTTAAATTGCTTATGTCACTTCATTTTTTATTAAGTTTTTAATTTTAATTCCAGTACAGTTAACATAGTGTTATATTAGTTTCAGCTGTACAATAGTAATGCAACAATTCTATACATTACTCAATGCTTATCATGATTAAGTGTACTCTTAATTCCCATCACCTATTTCACCCACACCCCCACCTACCTCCTCTCTGATAACCATCAGTTTGTTCTCTATAGCTAAGAGTCTATTTCTTGGTTTGTCTCTTTTTTAATCCTTTGACCATTTGTTCTGTTTCTCAAATTCTACATAGGAGTGACATCATATGGTATTTGTCTTTCTCTGACTGACTTATTTCACTTAACATTATACTCTCTAGCTCCATCCATGTTGTTGAAAATGGCAAGATTTCATTCTCTTTTAAGGCTGAATAATATTCCATTGTGTGTATATATACCACCTTTTCTTTATCCATTCATCTATTGATGTACACTTGGGCTGCTTCCATAATTTAGCTATTGTAAATAATGCTGGCAAATCATAGGGGTGCATGTATCCCTCTGAATTAATGGTTTTGTATTTTTGGGGTAAATACCCAGTAGTGTGATTACTGGATTGTATGTTAGTTCTATTTTTAACTTTGTGAGGAATTTCATACTGTTTTCCACAGTAGCTATGGCAGCTTGCATTCCCACCAACAGTGCATAGGGGTTCCCATTTCTCCACATCCTCGCCAACACTTGTTTCTTGTGTTTTTCATTTTAGACATTCCGACAGGTGTGAGGTGATCTCATTGTAGTTTTGATTTGCATTTCCCCGATGATGAGTGATGTTGAGCATTTTTTCATGTGTCTGTTAGCCATCTGGATGTTTTATTTGGAGAAATATCTGTTTGTATCTTCTATTTTTTAATCGGGTTGTTTTTTGGGAGGTATTGAAATGTATCAGTTCTTTATATATTTTGGATACTAACCCTTTATCAAATATGCCCTTTGAAAATATCCTCTCCCATTCAGTAGATTGCCTTTCAGTTTTGTTCATTATTTCCTTTGCTGTACAGGAGCTTTTTATTTTGGTGCAGTTTCAGTAGTTTTTTTTTGTTTTTATTTCCCTTGCCTCAGGAGACATCTAGAAAAATGTTGCTACAGCCAATGTCAAAGTGCAGCACTTCATTTTTAAGATACTCTAACATACAAAATAACCACCATCTTTCCTAGTACGATGGCATAGATACAAAGCCTAAAAAAAAGGGGGAAACTTTTGGGTCATTTGTAACAATCTAAAGAATGGAGTAAGAGAAATTGGCAAATATCAAGAACAACTTAGGGAAACCAAGCCAGAAAATTCCAAGGTAGAATGAAATTGGACAAGTTAGTGACTAAAAAGAGTTTCTGCTACACTTCAGAAATATTTCTCATTTCTCTTTGTCAGTATTTAACTTACTAAAGATTCTTCTGGATGAATAATCATACTCCTTTGAAAACAAATAACATGGGGGTGTGGAGTTAAGGACTGTCAGTCATTCACATGCTGCTTGTATGAGCTACATAAGAATTTAATGAAATGTTTGGCACAGTTCTTTGTAAACTGAGGAATGCTATAAAGTTAGAATGGCAAAGTAGTTAAGATCATAGATTCTGGAGCTGTATTGTCTGAATTTGAAAACTAGCTCTACTAATAACAAGCTATGCAAGTTTAGGCAACTAATTTAATCTCTTGATGCCTTAGTTTCCTCATCTACAAAATGGGAATAATAGTTGAAACTATTCCACAAGGTTGTTGAAAGGTTAAATTAGTTAATATAAGTAAAGCACTTAAAACAGTGCTGGGACTTGCCCTTTTGACCAAAACAGAGTAACAGGGACTGATTTTATGCTCCCTCCTAAAGCTACCAAAAACACCCAAATAGGATATGAAATAGAACATGAAATAATGATTATCAAGACAGTACATCAGGCAATGGAGGACAGTAATCCCTGAGACATGGGAAACAAATGAAGCAAGCCTGAATGATTGCCCTAATTTACTAACTTGAGAGAGTTCATAGGCCACAGTATAGAAGGGAGTTGAGGGGAGGATCCAGGCAAAGCTTGCAGGACTCCCTAAGGTGAGGAGCTGGAGTCCAGAGTGTGAGCAGAAGAACAAGGGGGTTAGAAAGTGCAAGATAAAGTACCAGAAAGGAGAGAGTTGGGAAAAAAATAAAAATAAAAAGGCAAAAACAAAAACAAAACAAAACAAACAAACAATGGGGATCGGCAGAGCATCCCCTCAAGTATTCAGCAGAGTAGTGATAAGCACACACCATGTGAGGAAACTATGTAAGACCAGGGCAAGAACTATCCAAAAACACCAGAAAGTATAGTACACAGTACTGACATAGGTCCAGGAATAGTGCCTTTTGTCACCAGTCAGACTGAAAAACCTCAAAATTCGCAGAACATTTGGTAGAGTACCCAGAAGATTCTTATCCCAGTAACAGGAAATAATTAGTCTTGACTAAATATTTCTCTGTCATATCTAACACATTTTAAAACGATTTTCAAAGGGGTGCCTGGGTAGCTCAGGAGTTTGTGTCCAAATCTTGATTTACGCTCAGGTCATGATCTCAGGGTAACGGAATTGAGCCTTGCGATGGGCTCTGTGCTCAGCGTGGAATCCGCTTGAGATTCTCTCTCTCCCTCTGCCCCTTCCCCCATTTGTGTACTCCCTTTCACTCTCTCTCTCAAATAAATAAATAAATCTTTAAAAAAATAACTCTCAAAAAAGATAAAACTATTTCCAAGTAGCAACTGCATCTCAGAACAAAGTTCAAAAGTATTTATAGGAAAACAAAAATAGCAAGCCAAATTTACAAGGTAAAATTCACAGCATGAATCAACTCAAAGATTACCAGTTTTGAAAAGGAGAACAATATAAATCAAAATGGGGAAAACTAGTCAACTGAAACTGACCCAGAACTAACACAGGTGTTAGAATCATGAGACAATGACATTAATTATAATTAATAATGACATCATTATTATATTCCACATGTTCAAAAAGTATGGACAGACATTAAAGATATTAAAAAAAGACCCACGTTGAACATCTATAGATGAAAGCTACAATGTCTGTGATGAAAAAGACACACCAAATGGAATTAGTAGAAATTAGACATTAGACAAGAAAATATCAGTGAACTTGAAGACATAGCAATAGAAACTATACAAAATGAAGCAAAAAATATTAAAATATGAAAAGAGCATCAGGAAACAATAAGAAAATGTCAAGTGGTCAACAAACACGTAATGGAAGTCCCCAAAGAAGAGAGTGGAGAAGATGGAAAATATGTTTGAAGAAATAATGGCCAGAAAATTTTCAAATTTGATGAAAACTAAAACTCGACACATCCATATAACCTTAACACAAGAAATATGAAAGAAATATGAAGAAAAGTACACCATGAAACATAATACTCAAGTTGCTTTAAAAAAAAAAAAGAATACAAAGGAAGATAGGGAAAGGGAACAACATTTGAGACAAAAAGAGCAAAGACTGGAATGTTTAGTTTTGATTTTAGGTTTAGCTTAGAGGTTTAAGACCTAAACATAATAATCACATTAAATGTTAAACATAATAATCACATTAAATGTAAATGGGTCAACAGACCAATTAAAAGGCAGAAATTGTTAGATTAGATAGAAAAGCAAGACCAACTATGTACTGCCTAAAAGAAAGTTACAAGTAGGTTAAAAGTGTAAAGAAAATAAACAAGAAAAGGAAAAAGAAAAACCAAGCTAACATTAATCAAAGAATGCTAGACTAGTATATTAATATCAGACTAAGATTTCAGACTAATATTATCAGGCAAAAGAAGGGAAGATTTTATATTAATAAGTGGATCAAATAATCAACAAGGCATACAATCTTAAATGTTTACACACCTAATAACAGAGCTTCAAGACACATAAAGCAGGGCACCTGAATGGCTCAGATGGTTAAGTGTCTGTCCTTGGCTCAGGTTGTGATCTCCAGGTCCTGGGATGGAGCCCCATGTCAGGCTTCCAGCTCAGTGGGGAATCTGCTTCTCCCTCTGCCTCTCCCTCTGCTTCTCCCTCTGCCTTTCCCCCCTGCTCGGGCTCTCTCTCTGTCTCTGTCTCTCTCTCTCAAATGAATAAATAAAATCTTTTTAAAAAAGACACATAAAGCAAAACTGACAGAAGCACAAAAAGAAATGGACAAATCCAGAATTACAGAAGCAAATTTCAATTCTCTTCTCTCAATTGATTAAATAAAAAACCAGTAATGATATGGGGGACTTAAAAATCACAATCAACCAAAATTGACTTGATTGGTACTAACAGAACACTCCATCTAACAATAATAAAATACACATTCATTTTATTGACACACAAAACATTTCCCAAGAGAGACTACATTCTGGGGCATAAAACAAGTCTCATTAAATATAAAAGCATTCGAATTATACAAACTTCTTTGATCACAACAGAATTAAATTAAAAATAAATCACAGGTCTCTAGAAATCTCTAAATATTTTCAACTAAACAACAGATTTTTAAATAATCGGTAACTAAAAGATGAACTTTTTTTAAAAAACTAAAATTTTGAATTGAAGGAAAGTAATAAAAACAATACATCAAAATTCATGGGAATCTGCTAAAGCAGTACAGAGGAGAAAATTTATAGCACTGAACATTTATTTAGAAAAGAAGAAAGGTTTTAAATCAAGACCTCAATTTCTACTTTATACAAGAGCAAGGGAAACCCAAAGTAAGTATAAAATAGTAAAGATTAGAGAAGAAATAACAAATGTAGAAAACCAATAAATAGAGAAATTCAGTAAAACCAAAAGCTGGTTGTTTAAGAAAAATAGAATTGATAAACCTCTAAGGAGAGTGATCAGAAAAAGAGACAAGATATAAATTACCAATATCAGGAATTACAGAAGTGATACAGTAAAAAACCTAGTCATTAAAAAGATGTAGGCGTTCAGGGTCCCTACGCCACCCTTAGTTTTGATAATTAGCACTAGAAATACTCAAAGTCTGTTATATTCATAATTACAGTTTATTACAATGAACAGATACAATTAAAATCAGCAAAGGCAATGGGGTGCCTGGGTGGCTCAGTTGGTTAAGCGCCTGCCTTAGGCTCAGGTCTTGATCCCGGGGTCCTAGGATCGAGCCCTGCCTGCGTCAGGTTTCTTGCTTGGCAGAGAGCCTATTTCTGCCTCTCCCCCTGGCTTGTGCATTCTCAATCTCTCTCTTAAATAAATAAATAAATAAATAAATAAATAAATAAATAAATAAATTCTTTTAAAAAAAATCAGCAAAGGCAAAATGCATCTAGAGACAAGTCCAGAAAAAAAAAATCTGACATAAATTTCCAGTTGTCCTTTCTCAGTGTAATTGTGCAGACTGCACTTAATTCTCCCAGGAACACGTACAAAATATCACCAACTAGGGAAGCTCCTTGTTGTGTAGGGTTCTTATTGGACGGTCATGCAGGCATGGAACACTCATATGACTGACTTTAGCTACCTACCCAGTCTCTAGCCCCTCCAGAGATCAAACTGATAAAGCATGGCGTAGGAATCCAGGTAGACAAAAGCAGGCATTCACCATAAATTACATAGCATATGCCATCTAATGAGCACAAAAGCCCTAGGTATATAAAGACAATTTTATCACACAGGACATTCCAAGGGTTTAGAGGTCTTCTCCCAGGAGCCAGTCAATGGCTACTCCTTTCTTTGAAATGTTCAGGGTTTGACCATCACAAACCCTCCAAGTGATCCCTTTACTGGACACTAAGAAAATATTATGAACAGCTTTATGCCAATATAGTCAACAACTTAAATGGGGATTGGGATAGGCCGATGGTGGGTATTAAGAAGGGCACATATTGCATGGTGCACTGGGTGTCATACACAAATAATGAATCATGGAACATTGCATCAAAAACTGGGGATGTACTGTATGGTGACTAATATAACAAATATATATATATATAATATATATATATATAAAGAAACAAATATCTTGAAAGAAAAACTATGAAAAGTCACTCAAGAATAAATAATCTAAATAGCCCTATATCTGTCAAAGAAATTCAATTTGTGGTTAATAAGTTTCCCACGAAGAAAACTGCAGATGGCTTCACTGGTAAATTCTACCAAGTATAAAAGGAAGAATTAATACCAGAGCTACACAAGTCTTCCAGAAAATGGAAAAGAAAAAATATTTCTCATTTGGTGAGACCAGTATTAACCTGATTCCAAAACAAGGCAGACATCACACAAAACAATCACACACTAGTATCCCTCAGGAACACATGCAAAAATGCTAAACAAAGTTTTAGTCAATCAAGTCCAAGAATATATAAAAAGCGTAATATATTATGTCTAAGTAAAGTTTATCTCAGGATGCAAGATTGGTGTAACACGAGTCAATCAACGCAACTCACCATATTAACAATCTAAAAAAGAAAAATCCTATTATCACCTTAACAGACCCAGAAAAAGCATGCAAGAAAATCCATTATCTATCTCTGTTAAGAGCTCTCAGCAAACTGGGACCAGAAAGGAATTTCAACAGCATGATAAAAGGCATCTACTGAAAAACCTAAAGCTAACACCATATTTAATGGTAAAAGGCTTTATGCTTTCCCCTAAGATCAGAAACAAGACAGGGTATTCAATCTCATTTCTATTCAACATTATACTGGTGGGTCTTGGCCAGTGCAATAAGGCAAGAAAATAAATAAATGGCATGCAGATTCAAAAGAAAGAAATAACATTGTTATTTGTAGACATGATCACCCCTGTAGAAAATCCAATTAAATCTACCTTAAAAAATGCTGTTATAACTAATAAGTGTATTTATCATGGTTGATCAACAAACATAAATCAATTTTATTTCTATATAGTAGATACAAACAGAAATTGAATATTGAATTAAAAGTGCTATTTACAATAGGTCATGCTATTAACTATTTGGGGGTAAATCTGACAGAAGATGTGCAAAATCCGTATACTGAAAACTGCGGAATACTGTTGAAATACTATTTTAAGCCTTTATTTAAAAAAATAAAATGGCATCTTGATTCTTCTCAACCTATTTTTAGTTTTTTATTTACTAACCAATGAGTCCATGGCTACAACTAGCAATAAGTAATAAATGGGGTTAACGTTATTTACCATCACAGAAATTCATACTAAAAAGGAATCTCAGAATACATGAAATGTGGAAATGTTTCTCAATACTTAACTTGGAAAGGTTTAGTCTTTCAACATTTATTTGAAAGGTCAGTAGGCATCAAACATTGTTATACACTGGTTGAATAAAAAGATGTATCCCCTGATCTTACGGAGCTGTTACCTAATAGAGGGAAACAGAAAATAAACAAGCAAGCAAACAATGCAAATTACTTAAGAGTTGTAATTAGTATTATTAAAGTAATAAAGAACACAGAAATGGGGGGGTGGGAGGGGTGCTATTTGGATAGGGTGGTCGTTGAAAGTCTGTGGACATTCAATTCAAAACCTGAAGCAAAAAGAACCAGCCTGACAAGGGGAAGATTATTATGGCCAAATAGAACAGCATTTGGGAAAGCCCGGTGTAGGGCAGTAGTTGGTAGGGTGAGAGCCTGACATGTTCCAAATCTCCAAAGAAAGTCAATCTGGCTGGAGTGTAGGGACTATGGAGTAAAGGGAAAGATAAGCCTAATGATCACTTAAGAGAGGTAAGCAGGGGTCAGATCACACAGGCTCACACAGGAACTGGTATTTTATTTAAAGTGCAACAGGAAGTCATTTTACAGTTTTAACCAGACTACACACATTAGATTTTCATTTTTTAAAAGATTATCTCTAGTTGTTCTGGTAGAGAATCAACTGGAGGGAATATAAGGATCTAAGTTATCACAGATGATCCCCTTTTGCCATAAACACATAAAACTGCTGAAAAACATAAAACATATTTTTATTTAAAAGAAAAAATAGAGGGGCGCCTCGGTGGCTCAGTCAGTTGAGCCTACAACTCTTGATTTCTGCTCAGGTCATGATCTCAGTCAGGGTCCTGAGATTGAGCCCTGCATCCGGTTTCCACACTCAGAGGGGTGTCTGCCTCTTTCCCTCACTCTCTCCCTCTGTCCCTCCCCCCACTCATGCTCTCCCACTCCCCCACCAAACAAATAAATAAATCTTTAGGGAAAAAAAAAAAAGAAAAAATATATCCTAGAACGTAAAAGAAATCAAAAAGAGGTGTAGAAAGCAAACCCAAGGGGGAGTCTACCCGAATATAAGTGCTGGGGGTTGGGAGTCCTGTACACATTTGAAGACAAGATCACTGAAATAAAGTTCACAGACTGGAAAGGACGGTCCATGTGATAACAGAGAATTAGAAAAAACTCGGCCTACTGATAACCTGAGCCCTGATCATATGTGGGGGAGAGATCCAAATCTATATCACAAGTTGAAAAAATTACTTTAAATTTGATTTAAAGCAACTCAAAGTTCTAGCACCCAGCAAAACCAATCTGCAAGACAGTCTCTCAACCCAGGATACAGAGGACTTTCACAAAGCAAAAAACTTCTTTGATAAGCTCCCAATAAAATATTACGTCATTTGAAGAAACCAGTCACCATGAGGGAAAGCCAACAGAAACAAGAGTTAGAACCTTGCAAACTGGAAATTGTAATTTTATACAGATGTTATTTTTTACTATATAATCTCAAATTTTGGTTTTCATTCAGGGCTGATGCAAAACCTTTTAAAATACCATAATATCCATCTCTATTAAGGATATTGATAATTCTTGAAATTCACCCAGAGCAAAAAAAAAAAAAGTTTATGTATAAAATTTAACACGAGGCATACAGGGTGCTTCATTTTTACTACATGGCTGATGCTTGTAAATGGGAAACCGAGTTAATTACCATTGGTCCTGATCCCCATCTGCTCGATAATCTGTTTCTTTAAAATATTTAGCCCATGTCCCAAACCTGGAGGAGCTGTCTTGCCAATCCTTTTAAATTGCACTTAATTTTCAAATGTTAGGGAAAACAAGTCCACATTTAAAATGAATTGGTTGTGCACACTTAAATTTCAGAAATCATTTTTAAAAGTTCAATGGTGTCAGGAGGAATTCCAAACATCCTTCACCTTCTGGTCACCTATCTAAACCTGAAATACTCATTCCACCCCTTTCTCTTGGTGTGGCATTTTATTTTCAGTCTACTTCATTTCAATTTGTTTAAAAATATTGGTAAACCAAAGCCAAAAGTCACACTTGGGATTTTGAAACGTAAGCCAAAATAATGAGGGTTTTTTTTTAATGCAATATAATGAGAATCATGAAAAACAGAGTAACTGGTCTCTTTTAAATCGTTTCGATCTATACGTATTCTGCATCTTAATTTCGCTTGAAATGAAAAAATGGAAGCGCAGACGAGGGTTCAAAGTCGAACCAAACAATGAAATTAGGACTGCAGGAGAGAAAAGCCTAGTGTTTCCCCACACCTCAGCGCCGACATTGTTTTACATTGTCTTCTCTGAATGAAAAACTGATGAGAGATCATTTTTAAGTAGATTAAAGCATCCCTTAGGAGAAAAGTTACAGATATGCGAGAATCATTCACAAAACATCATGGCAACAACCCACAATCAGATTTGGGAGACCTGGCTTCCCATTATTATGCCCCAGCCCTCTAAAATGTTTCTTCACAACTAAAGGCCTAACTCTGAACGTTCTCTTGAGTCAATTCGCAGGATAAGCCCAGCGCAGTTTTGAAAAAACCCTCCACAGGCCGCGAACTTCACCCTCCCTAAACGTGCAAGGAGAAGGCTCCGCCCCAGTCTCTTCCCAGAGGACCCGGGAGGCAGTTGCGGCCGCTCTTTTCCGCCACCAACTTGTAGCCACTTCCTCACTGCCTGTTTATTTGCACCCTCATCCCATCTCCATTACTCCCCTTACCTCGTGAAACTCTTAACCCAACGAGAATAGGACACAGGGAGAGCGATCAGACTCAGTTTAAAGTCCTAAATGTCTCTGCGGCCGAGATTTCGTAAGGCAGTTTTTCCGGCACCGCCGGAGGCAACTCGACGGCAGCTGGGCCCTGCAGCGGGCGAGAGGGGGCCTTGTAGCCAGAGTTCGAAGCGCTGATTGGTTGGTCGGCCGCGGCCGGGAAAGAACCCGGATGTGCTTGAGTAGTCGTGTTGGCAGTCGGGGCTCTGAGGTTTGGGCGTTCTGGGGGTGCTGGCAGCCGAGGCGGATGGCGCGGGGTTGGGCGGGCTTCTCTGAGGAGGAGCTGAGGCGACTAAAGCAGGCTAAAGGTAACGGGACGTGCCGGCAGAGGTTTAATCTTTGGGTCTGTTGAGGGGAAGGGGCGGGCCTGCAGCTTTTGAGGGGGAAGGGGGCGGGAAAGAGGGTAATGTTTTGGTTTTGGGGGAAGGAGCTATAATGGGAGGAGGGGATTGAGGGGCTCCAGAGGTGGACGTATTGGTAGCCAGGGCGGGAGGGGCGAGTCCAGGGGACTGGGCTCTTCTTCTAGAGAAGAAAGTTCAGGATTCCGTTTCAGGGATTTGAATTTGATTTTTTCCTGTGAAAGGAATGGGACTTGGGAGAGGAAGTGAGCCTACAGCCTAGATGTCTTCTATGGGAAGATTACTGCATAAATCAATGGCTGGGGAGTTGGGGTCAAAAAGGAGGTAAAAGGAGGAGGAGGGACACAAACCCATTAGCATTGTGATGAATTTATCGAAGTTGACAATGGTTGGGAAGAAGGGAGCACGGAGATCTGAATAAACGCAAAAGGACCATGCTTTTCGTAATACATCTGGAGTCTTGCATTCACTTATGGTTGCCAGATGACTTATGTAATTATAAGTCTTCAGAGTGAGAAAAACCAAGAGTTTTTGAGAGGTTACATGTGAAATTATACCTGTTGGCTTTGTTGTAAGCTAAAATTTTGTGCTTCCCTGGCTGGAACTTGTACTGTTTTGTTTTCTTTTAATGAAGGAATTAATTTTGCTGTTATTTGGTGAGAAACTCTTGGTATATTTGTTTGTGGTTGAAATTTCATGAAAATCTGTATGGTGATCCTGGTCGTGCACACTACATCACTCTGAGTACTGTAATTTATATACTTTGGGAGAAAATTAAATGAACCCTGGTATGCTTTTTGTTAGAGTTTGAGATCAAATTGAATGTTGCACAGGTAAGTCTGTGCATTATTAGCATAGATGTAAAAATAATCTAAGGCTGACAAGTGGAAAAGGAAATAAAGTAGTAACATAGGGCCAGTGTAGATTATATGGATGGAGGAATTTTTGACTGGTCTAGAGGCCGTTAGAAGTTGTATCATAAAAGTTACACTACAGTGTGTAGTTAATTGACTCTGTCTAGCTTGATGTTCTCAAATTCTTTTGCTCTGTGTTTTGAACATCCGTTCACATATTTGAAGGTACAGAGTACAGGTATTCCTGCTTCTGGTCTGACCCAAAGTTAGCTTCTGTATTACACATACTAAGATGAACAGGGCATCATCCTTGCTTTTAAAGAGCTGATAGTCTAGTGAGGGGTCAAACTGAATATAATGGATAACAGATAATTTACAAGAGCTTGCTATATAGCTAGCAGGAACCTGACTGTGCTGGGGGTTGGGTGGAGCTTGGGAAGATTTCACAGAGATTATGTGTTAGCAGAGGTGAGTTTGCCAAGGAAAAGAAGACTTAATATAGACTAAATTATAACAGTAGATTCATTATGTAGAAGTACATTTCTAAATATCTCTGCAATTTGGGATAAAGAGGGGCTGGAAGGACGTTAGCTTCAAGGCCTGTCATCCCATAGTGAGATGTTAGAGCATAGACACCAACCACTGGTCTGTGTCCACCCTATTTAGCATCTTTGTACACTGATAGCCAAACACAGTGATTGGCATATAGATCTAGTTCTGCCCCTCCAATCTTTTTGCCTTGGATTTCTCATTTGTAAAACTAGAAGATTAGGATTTTTAATTTTTAAGGCTCCTTCCAGTTGTTCTCCAACCTTAAAAATATAATTAAGTAATCCATGAAGATGGAGTTGGTTGCCAGCAAAAGTAAGCATGACAGTACTCTAGAGAAACCCATATGCACGTTAGGAAAGATCAAGAATGTTCTTAGCATTCTTTTTTTTTTTAAAGATTTTATTTATTTGAGATAGAGAGGAAGAGAGAGCACACAAGTAGGGGGAGTGGCAAGCAGAGGGAGAAGGAGAGGGAGAAGCAGACTCCCTGCAGAGCAGAATTGATGTGGGGCTCAGTCCCAGGACCCTGGGATCACAACCTGAGCTGAAAGCAGATGCTTAACCCACTGAGCCACCCAGGCACCCCTGTTCTTAGTATTCTTATTTGTAATATTAAAAAGCTGGGAACAAACCAAGTGTTCATTTTAAAAAGTGGATAAATAAATTGTAATAATAACCATCCAGTGGGCTGCTGTATAGCTGTGGGAATATATGAGGTATACCCACATGCATTAACGTGTAAATTTTATAAATGTAATGCAGAAAAAGAGCAAGTTGCAGTGGAACAAGCTGATACCATCTGTAGGAGATCAAAATCATACAAAGCAGGTATATTCTTTTGGGAACATAGTACATCAAAATATAGGATAGTAGAGAGGCAAGGGAATATTATCAGAAAGGAGCAAATACATTGGGAATTTCAAAAGTATTCATAATAATGAAATCAAATTGAGACAAGTTACGCTACAGTAACAAATAGCCCTAATATATCAATTGTTTAAAATAATAAAGATTTATTTTTCACAAGTTCACTCTTTTCCACATGACACATGATTACTTCACATTGTGTTTTGGTGCTGTCATTTAGTTCACCATGGCATGAGGAGAAAAAGATTGAGAATTGAGCATTGGCAACTAAGTGCTTCCATCAGTAAATGATAGGCGTCATTCATACTTATATTTCATTTATCAAAAGCAAGTAATATGATTTGGAGGGTAATAAATACAATTATCTTGTGTGTTCCAAAAGAGAGGATAACATGTCTATCATTAAATAGCAGTTATGTCTATTATAGTCATATTTTATTTGTTAAAATGTTACTATTTTTAATAATCCATACAGGTTGGTTATGTGTCTGTAACACATACATGTATTTGATATATGACTTCTTTCATACTAAAGAACTGGAAATAAAAAAAAGTGCCGCTACAATGCTGTCAATGTCTAAAGAAAATATTCATGAGTTATTTATTCTCGATACTAGCTCTTTGCTGGGTATATTCTTCTCCTCTGAATATCTTCTCCTAGCTTGTAACTTATCTTTTAATTTTTACCTTTTGATAAACAATTTAATTTTAATATGATCAAATTTGTCAACGTTTTTGTGTCTTAAGAATTTAGTACCCTACCATGAAGTGGTAGTACCCTACCATAAGATATTAATCCTTATGTTCAATTAAGAGTTTCTGACAATCATTTTTATTATAAGCTACAACAGTTTCAAAACACTAAATAAATGTGTTTCTAATAAGAATTTTAAAGTGTTGATTTGACATTAAGTCCTTAATCCATTTGGAGAGTGTTTTGTTTATTTTTATAGTGTGTGAGGTATGGATCTGATTTTATCTTTTCCATATAGCAATTTTTTCCTCAAGTCCGTTTATTGAATGATTCCATCTTTTACTGTTGATAGACCATGCTATCTCAGTCAGATACCAGTGCTTCATACATACATGAACCTGTTTCTGTGTTCTTCTATTTTGTCGGGCATTTTGTCTATTCCTGTGCTCTCTGTTCTGTTCCATTGGCCTGTTTGTCTATTCTTTCACTAATACCCATTGTCTTTATTATTGTAGCTTTATAGTGAGACTTAAAGTCAAGTAATGCCAGTCCTCCAGTTTTGTTCTTCAATATTATGTTAGCTATTCTGAGTCTCTTGCCTATCCATATAAACTCGAGAATTATTGTGTCAGTAAGCACAGAGTGTCTTGGCTGGGGTTTTGGTTGGGATTGCAGTGAATCTGTAGATCAAATTGGGATGATCTGACATCTTGGCAGTATTGAATCTTCTATTCATGAATATGGAATATCTCTCCAATTAGTTCTTTGCGTTCATTATCAAAGTTTGTAGTTTTCTTTATAGATATTGTACTTTCTTTCTTAGATTTATGCCTAAGGATTACATTTTTTTTTTAGTGCTAATGCAAATGGTATCATGTTTTTAATTTCACACTCTACTTGTTTGTTGGTGGTACATAGGAAAGCATGTGACTTTTGTATATTAATCTTGCATTCTACAACCTTGCTATAATGGCTTACTAGTTCCAGGAGTTTTTATATCATACGTTGTATTTTTAAGTGGCCTGATTTGTGTATTGTTTGGTTTATTATTTGTTACTTGTTTATTGTAGCATTTTTAATCTCATACACAGCTTCTGTGAAAATACAAAATAGAATGGAAGCTGCAGTACTGGTTTTCACAGGGACTATTAATTCAGCTAAGTGAGTGTAACTGGGAAGTGAACAGGCTCAATGGCATTTTCTGGTGGTGTGCATTAAGATCAGTGGTTAGAATAAGTTCCTGTCCTAAAATAGAGGAGGCTACTTTGTGTTTCTGGCAAAAGTCAACAATAATAACATTTTACCTTCAGTGGCACATGTATCTTTTAAAAATATTTTCTTTACCTATCTCTTTTAATCCTTACACCAACTCCACGAATTAAGTGGAGCAGGTAAATTTTCAACCCCTTTGACAAATGAAGTAACTGAGGTATGGGACAATTAATTGACTTGCCTAAGATTATTGAGCTGGACAAAAGTAGTACCAGAACTGTGACTCCAGAGCCTTTAATTCTCCTATGGGAGATTTAAATACTAGGCTTGTGTTGCTTCAGAAGTCAACATGCAGAATTTTAAAAGCCCTATTTGAATTCGTTTACAAGGACTTACCACAATTTCATTTCCCAGGTATTTTGTAAACAATACCATTTACAGATCTTATTAAATATAGTGTGAATGTGAGTAAATTCTCTAGTTTCTGTCTTACAAGGGTAACACTGGCATGGACAACCCAAAAAGTATAATAGGGGTATTATTCATTTTACAGTGCTTTTTAAAAAAATTTCTCCCAGTTGTTTTATCTTCCTCTATAGGTTTGCTTAGGCTGCTATTAAAATTAGCTTACATATTTCGATTAATGGCTAACTGACTTTGGGGAACACAGCCTTGCACTGCTCTGGAAGATGAAAGCTAACAATTGAGGGTTAACTAGCATTCTTGGAAATAGATTTCATTCAGTTACACTTTATGTATAACATCTACCTGTGTATAAAATTGGCCTAAGATCTGCTGTTATTCAAGAAAGGCGCAGCCCATCTGTAAATGTGAGCACCATTTTATTTCAGGAGAGCAGATAGAATCATAAAGCAAATTTAAGACCTATCCAGAATTCATTTGTCTACTTTGTTTGATCAAAGTAGTTGATTCTTGAGGCAATTCTGACTTCAAGTTGAAAAAGAAACCTTGCTTTTTATTCTGAGGCCTAACTCAACAGACAAATGGACTTCTTTTAAGGTAAATTTTGAGTTGGGACAGTTTTTGTTAAATATTAACAGTATGATTGGAGAAAAACGCTACAGGAAGATGGGTGTTTTCTGCTGGGCTGTCATGGTAGAGAAGAGAGGAGAAACCCTGTAGAATTATCATCAAAGTTTAATGTTAAGCTTTATTTTCTTAGAGAAATTCTAATTATTTGCTGCTCACACAAGGGAATTTTTCTCCATTCTCTTTCTTCACACAGATCCATTTGAACCACAGCGGCGTCTTCCTGTGAAGAAAAGTCGACAACAACTTCAGCGAGAAAAAGCCCTTCAAGAGCAAAGCCAAAAACTTGGACTTCAAGATGGATCACCCTCAGTACCTCCAGAGCAGCTGCTTTCTGCACCAAAATCAAGCTTTAATAGTCCAAAACCACATTCTTCTCTCCCTGTTCCTCCTAGTCCTCTTACACTCACCTCTCCTGTTGGTGATGGAAAACCACAGGGTATTGAAAGGCAACCAGGGGAACTGGGACTCGAGAATGCCCATGATAGTCACAAAAACGTCGAGGTTCTGCCCCCAAAGCCAGATTGCAAAATGGAAAAAAAGAAAGTGGAATTGTTAGTAAGTCTATATATCCATGAGACTTTTTTCCATTTTACTTTTTTCTCCATTAGACTTTGAAGAAATAATGGTTTTAACATTTTCTCTTTTATATTCTATCCTAGAAGTGTAATGGATAACCTGTTAAGGAGTAGCTACCCCCTAAATGTATTGTAAGCCAGTCAGTGTTGGGCTTGTTGGACATGTTACGTTGCTTAGTCTTTGCAGCAGCTTGTAGTACCTGTTCATGATTTCACTCTATAGATGAGATATCTTGGACTCAGGAAAGATAACTTTATTCCCAGAGCAAATACATAGCTAATAAGTAGCAGAGTTGGGGTTCACATACAGGTCTTTCTGGATCCAAAGTCTCTGCCCTTTACCCTCACGAAAATTAGTTTTTATGTGTAGTACTCACTTCACCCCATATTGAACCCCTTCTTCACCTTCCAGACTACATCTCCATTGGCCCAGAAAAGGGTTTTTGTGAGGAGATATGAAGGATGGTCAAAGGAAAGTTGAAAGTGAGGAAATTGAGAGGTCTAATAAAACAATTCAGCTCCATCATTAGATTTCTTTTTATTCTTTCTTTAATGTGCTTATATTAGAAACTACCTCCAGAATTTAGTTTAGAAACATTCTTATGGAAATTGCCATTCTATCATTTGTGAATTCTCAGAATATTTGTCCTATAGCTTATATTTTAATATCCACTCATGTTTGTTTCCTCCTGATTTATCAGGATGGCATTTGTTTCTGTTTTCCATTTTCTGAGTCTGTCACAGTATTTTAGGATTTCTCTGATCCAGATTCTGTGCGATGAGTTCATAACCAAGAAATCAAAGAGATAAAAAGTCACATGAATTATGAGAACAACATGGAACAAGTGCATATATTTAAATGTCTTTAAATGTACTTTACCAGCACAGACCTGAGACAAGTAGAGGAGGGTGGGTTTAAATTGAGCTGGACAATTCAGATTGAATGTTGTTAGAAAGATAATTTTTATTTTAGGTACTTGGGAAGATTTTCATAAAAGACAGGCAATCTCAGGAACTGTCATTGAAAAGGAGGAATCCTGAGCCTATAAGAAGGGAAAAGGAAAGTTCTATCCTACAGAATGCTCAGAGATAGCATCTCACTTCTCTGGAAGAGGCAAAAGCGAGGCCAGAGAATAGTAGAGAATGAGGGAAGCGAAGAAGGATGTGGAAGCTGAGGGTTCCTGTCTGTCGAGCTCCCCGATGCAGTCATGTATCACCAAGGCCTCTGAGGGACAGATGCCCTGATCAAAACAATGGCTAGAGAAAATGCAGGTGTCAGCATTGCTGCGCATTCTGGGGAGGGCGCTGGCTGAGCTGGAACTTCAGCGCCGGGTGAGAAGATACGCACGATAGTGAAAATGAAAGCAGACCAGTGCCAGCATCAGGGTGGAGGCTGTGGGAATGGGAAGAAAATGATAAATTTGGGAGTGGTTACAGGTCTGGAACTAGAGAATTTTGATAACGATGGCCATAAGAAATGACAATAAAAGGAATAAATAGCTTTGTTGTGACCTTGTTTGAGTTGACATCAAGTTGTTGAATTTATGGGAAATTTTAATCTATGTCTTTCAGAATTGAACAGGTGGAAGGCTGTTTTCACATCTTTGAAGTTTCTCGGTAGCCCAGCACTTTGTGGGGCTCTGTTTAAATGTTTGAGAGCTGGAAAGAAGTGAGCAAATTGAAAAAAAAAAAAAAAAAAAAGAATGAAATTAACATTGGTTGTTGTCCTGAGGGTGTTAGATGGTAGAGACTTTCATTACAGAAAACTCTAAAAGATAGAAGATGACATTAGTTACATATCAATTTATTTTGCTCTCCATTTTGCATATAATACATAATTAACTTATACAACTTTCTTTGTTCTTCTAAGAAATGCCATAGTACTCTGGCTTCCAGTTTGTGGCTTCCTAGATTATATATATATAATGGATTTCAAAGGGCCAGTTTATATAAGCCTTCTTTACTTCGAATCATAATCTTTGTTCCTATTAGAACAAAATAATGAGCTGTAGATGGGTTTCTTTTAAGAGGGTTTTTGAAAGAAAATATAATCTGGTTGATTAAATTTTATACATAGGGGACTGAGACTGGTAAGGTGTAGGATGGGGTTTCAGAAGCTCATTTTTATACTTTTTTTTGTTCCTTAGGCAAGAAAAATCTCGTTGGGAAGTCCTCCAGCAAGAACAACGGCTAATGGAAGAGAAAAATAAACGTAAGAAAGCTCTTTTGGCTAAAGCTATTGCTGAAAGGTGAGGCACCTGAACTAGGAGGGTTGTTTGTAACCTGTGATCAGTTCTGTCATGTTTTATATTTGTTTTCCCTTGTCTCTTAATAAATTGACATTTTCTATACAACATTCCTTTTTAATTTTTTTTGTAAAGTAGGTTACATGCCCATTGTGGGGCTTGAACTCACAACCCCGAGATCAAGAGTCACATACTCTTCTGACTGAGCCAGCCAGGCACCCCTCTACAGCGTTACTTTTAAAGCTAACTAAACAAATTATGCCTTATAAATGATACTGAAATTCCAGTGTTTGTTTATTAAGGAGGACTTTGTAAGCCTAAATTGTACTGAATTTGTGAATACAGGTGCAGTTAAAACTTCAGAATCAGCCTCGGTGTTTTCAATTTTAACCATCTGCACATTCTAAGGAAGCGGTGAATAACCATTAGTATAAGTGCATTAGCAACAAATGCGGGTTTTTAATTTTGATGTGGGGTGGCTTTAATCATGTGACATGTAGAAGAGTAAGATTATTTATCAACTTCCACCCCAGAAATCTTAATTGTGTGTTGCATGGACATTTCTCTTGAATAATGTACCTGCTCCCATTGATACATGATAAAACCTTTCATCAGTGACTCAAGGTCACCATTGTGAGCGCTCTGCTGTATTATGTGCACTTTGATTTTTCTGTCACCTCCCAGTGTCAGTTTGTCGGCAATCACTTTCCTTTACTACATTGTGCTGGCCTCCAACAGCAACATGCCTGTTCGAGCCACTTTCCACCCACCCACTCTTTCTGCCCTTCTAGTTTGTAATTTCCAGTGTGCTGTGGACTTAGGAAACCGAGCTTAGTCAATGAAGCAATGATTGAGAATAGTGAGAATGAAATGCAAGCGAGTATTCTTGGCATTTTCTTTTCAGATCTCCAGAAAAGCCTGGCAAAACTATTGGTTATTAAAGCTGGCGTATGTGTCAGGGGAGGGGAAGGGACGGGGCTAGAGAGAAAGGCAGGTAGGTATATAAGAGTCATTCAGAATTTTATTTGTCAGGGATATATGTATTTGAAAATGATGATTTTTTTTTTCTCCAGCTAGTCCACCTTGATCTTTCATGAAACATACGAAATATGCAACTTACTGAACTTACGTTTCAAGAAAAAAAACAATGGGATTATTATAAGTGAAAAGTGATTTTGGAAATCACTTCAGTAGTCTTCAGTTTGGAAGTGGTTGGGGAGGCCGTTCACTGGGGATTTTACAAAAAGATTTATAGGCTCAGCGCTTGTTCTTTACATGCATTTGATTGAAGACAAAGTATTGATACAAGCAGGAATGTAAGGAAATATAACCTGGTTAGATTATTAATAAATGCGCCAGTGAAGTACTTGAAGTCAAAGAATCATACTGTTAACTTTTGTAGGCAGAAAACAAGGGAAAATACGTAACAGAGTAGAAATCAGGAGAATGTAAGTTGCAATATAGTGGTTTCCTGGGGGAGTTTTATTCTGTGAGAAAGGGTATGAAATTTTGAAATAAGTGAAATCAGATTGAAGGTTGGCTTTTGTGTTTGTTTATTCTGTTTCTTCAGTGTTTGGGGGTGGTGAGGGGACTGAGGTTGGATGTGCTTTTAAACAAAGGGAAAAAAAGAATATTTGGTTTTGAGCCCCAGAAGGAATTTTGAGGACCTGTAGTATTGCCTAAAAAACAAGAATCAAAGTAATAAAAGTTCGGAGGAAATGAGTCCTAAAAGGGTTAAAACCAAATAGACATATAAAGAAATGGTGTTTAAAAAAACAAAAAGAAATGGTGTTTAATGGAGGCATCAGTTCTTTTGTCCACTAAGTATCAGACAAATGAAAATGGGCTTAACAAGAATTTAAGGCTAGAAATTGAGAAAGCTTTTGTTGGATGTAAAAGAGAATACAGATATATCCTTCCAGTGCTTATTCTCGTTCTCACAGAATGAATATAGGCCTGTAAGTGAACTATTAGTTTTTTTTTAATCTTACTTTTTCCTTTGTGTATTGGAATAATAAGGGAAAGCAGCACAAATGCAGTCTTAAGAGATACACCAAAATGCAGCCAGGATTTGTTTTATTTCAATTTGTACTGTTTTTTTCGAATTTTTGAATTATACATCAAATCATATTGTATACACAGTAAGTTGCTTTTTTCACTTATATTGTGTATAGATATGTGATTTTAAAATGTTTTTATTTTTCTACTCATTTTTCTAGATCTAAAAGAACTCAAGCAGAGACCTTGAAACTAAAGCGGATTCAAAAGGAGTTACAGGCTCTGGATGACATGGTGTCAGCTGACATTGGAATCCTCAGAAACCGGATTGATCAGGCCAGCCTCGAGTATTCATATGCTCGGTGAGTTGAGAGAACACTGAACCAGGAGTCAGAGTAAGTTAATGTTTATTGCTATTTGGGCCAGGAGCTTTCAGGTATGTTGTCATTGAAGCCTCATAACAATACCATTAGGTACTCTATTTATCTGTATTTTGTACTCAGTCAAGCGTCTCTTCTTGAAGTCTTCTTAACTTTGCCCCACCCTTGTTTATATTCCTGTTAGAGCTTTTTTTGCATTATGTATTTACATTTTAGTCTTTCTTGCCAGACCATCAGCTGTGTAACGTTTGGACTCTTAATTGTCTAAATGGCTTGTCCCCACATTCTGTTACTCTAACACCAAGTCTGTATGGTCCTTAGAGATTAGCCTAGTTCTCATTTCAGTTTTCATCAAAGAAAGAAGATCTGGTTTATTTTTTTAAAAAGCCTGTGAGTATTTTAAAGAAAATACCACTCTGTCTCGAAAGCTTGAAATTTTTCCTTTTTTTTTTTTTTCTTTTCGATTGTATTCTGTATATAATAGTTTGCTATCATGTATTTCCTTGGTTTCAACCATTGGCTTTTTTTTAGTGAAAAATTCATCATGGAGTATTTTTAAAATGAACTAGCACATGTAAAGAATTACATGAACTTTGCAAGCAGATAAAAGGGCAAAAAATTAGGTCCAATTTCAGGGTTTTCAGTCCTTTCAGCGTTGCTTTAATCATCCTGGTTTGTCTTTTTTCACAAGGGAATGCCGTGTTAATGACTGAGTTTTGCATTTCTCTGTAACACTAGAAATCAATCAGAATGCCTCATTAGTCCAGGGTAAACCACAGCATCAGAATGTTTATATAACAATTTAATAAAGCGGAAATGCTTGATTGTGGTTTTTAATTCACTGTTTATTAAGAAAGAGGTTTGTGGTGTCCTTGTGATTTTTGTAATTGTTGTTTGACCATATGCTATTAGACTTAATGGGTTGCCTTTATTAATTAACTGCTTAAATTAATGCCATCAGTAGCTGATAACTGGAGGTTCCAGATTCCTATTAATCAGTTCATTAAGGAGATAACCAAGATTTTATTAAGTTAAAACTAATCCTAGATTTTTAGCATATTTTATTCTCTGTAACTTACATTCGCCAGAGAAACATTCTTATGCCTTTGTAGCCCTTTATATGAATAATTCAGATTATTATGGATATCTCAACAGAAAATCATCTCATTATGTTTTAATTCTGTCCTAGAGGAGGCTGGAGAAAGATGTGTTTGTATGTTGAAAGTAATGTTGTGATGAGCACTGGGTGTTATATGCAACTAATGAATTATTGAACACTACATCAAAAACTAACGATATACTATACGGTGGCTAACTGAACATTAAAAAAAAAAGTCATAGTTTTAGTCTTCAGAGAATCACAAAGAAGGTGGGATTACTGTTTAAAGAAGAAAATATCCCATAATATATAAATGTGTTTAATGAAGTTTTAGTAAATTTTTACATAGTAAAAAAATTTTACATAAAATTGTACATCTTTTAACAAACTAAAGATGGCAGTTTCTCTTGGTACTGGTATAGACATAGTTGTAATATCCATATTGTATGCGTGAGGCTATTTTTTAAAATCTAAGCTCTTGCGATAAATCAAAGAGAAGCCATAGATAATTGTGACTGCAGCCAGCATTGTGTCTTGTTTATGCATAAGGTTAAGACAACATTCCCTACATTTACATCTGTGGTTATTGAGAAATGAGATATTGGTGATACAATATGGTGGTTTAGATTTCTACTGGTAGTTAATCCCCAGGGCAGCCAGTTTCTAATGGAGAGTTCCTTGATTTTTTTTTTTAAATAAAAATAATACTGTAGTTTTATAGTACAGTGCAGTGTCCACAAAAGGTTCTTAGATAATGAATAGGCCAGAATTTGCTTTTAAATTGGCTTCTGTAGAGCACTGTTAGAGTAGACCCCTTTAAGGAGACCAGCACTTTGAGTGAACCAAATTGAGTTATTGCTGCTGTTCGCATCTATGACTACCAGGCTGCCGTATACTGCATAGACCAGCTTGTGGAACACAGTGGCTGTGTGTAGAACAGTTCTTTGACCCTTCATGGACCAGGAAAAACTATAATCCCTGTTTGCCATCTATGTTTAATAGACACTCCCATTAACATGTATGCATACACGTGCATACACGTTAACATATGTAAATAAATGTTTTATGTGTAATTTACAGAAGTAAAAATAATAGGGATTATTAACTTTATTAAAAATTTTAATAAGAATGTAAGCAGAGCAGACTTCTTTGTGTCAAGTAACATTTGACTCCCAACCTTATAAAAAGCTGGAAGAATGCAGTTACATCCTTTCACAACACAAGACGATCCAAGTACTTGTAAAATACTGTGTGATCTAGTTCTTTCTGTTGGAATTATTAACTCTGTGAGAATAACATTCCCTTTTTATCCTTAGAAATATGTTTTTCATTCATTGACTCTGAGTTTAAGAAAGTTCATCTAGGATGTGTTTTTCTGAAGTCTCATACTCTTGAGATTTCACATATGTGATTGGTTTCACCATCTAGAACCTAGGCTGTTTCAGCCTTTGTATTAGGTTCCTAGGGCTGCCATAACAAGTTACCACAAATTGGGTGGTTTAAAACAACCGAAATTTATTCTCTTACATTTCTGGAAGCCAGAAGTTTGAAATCAAGGTGTTGGCAGGGTCACTCTTCTTTCAGAGACTCTAGGGCAGAATCCATTCCTTGCCTCTTCCAGTTTCTGGTGGCTGTAGGCACTCCTTAGTTTGTGGCTGCACCATTCAGTTCTGTGCCTCTGTGGTCACATTGCTTCCTCCTCTTTCACAAAACTTCCTCTGCCTCTTTCTTAAAAGGTTACATGCAGTTGTATTTAGGGTCCAGCTGGATAATTGAGAATAAACTCCTTTCAAAATCTTTAACTTAATCACATCTTTTGCCATATAAGGTTATACTCACATATTCTGGGGATCAGGAAGTGAACATCTATGGGTAGTCATGTTTTTAGCCTACCACAGCATTTGTCTTTTGATGTGTCTAATAGTTGCAAAATGTCTTCATCTGTCAGCTTTCTCTGCTTTGTCACTGTGGGCAGAAAATGAAAAGTACTAATTCTGAACGTGTTCAGTGAAAGCTGATAACAGATTACAGATATGGTGTTTCTAGTCTTTTTTTAAATATCTTTTTGAAAGATGATGTAATACTTTGAACAACACAATAAGGAAACTAAACGATGATTTATTTCACTGTGGCGTCAGCCTTTAGGCTATTCCATCATTCTCTGTTTTCTTATTAATTTTTTTCTGCATAAATGGAATAATTGATGAGTAATAAGGAAATAATTCCCAGGGTGATAAAATGGCAAACTGTTTCAAGATAAAGGAACAATGTATCCTGTCTCAACAATCCTGTAATGTATCTCAGATACATAAAAGGATCCAATGGACCCATATAGTAATTGCAAAATGTAGTTTTATACTGTCCTTCCTTAGAATAAAAGCTTTGATATGTCGATCCTTACAAATAGCTAGAACTGCTCAGAAAAGGAGCCAGAAAACTAAAAGTGGACCAGTGGAACCTAACAGCATGCCAAGGGTTAATGATTAGTTCTTAAAAAATTTCAGGATACCAAACCAAGAGACAGTTTTAGAGTCCTTTAAATAACATTCATTAAATCACTCGATGTCCCTTTAAAATAACAAAACAATTCTGTAATTACATTTCCAGTTCAATTTATCTTACTGTGTTATATATAATGCTCTTACTATTCTCTTCCAAAGCATGTCATCATATTCTGATTTGGTATTATCCACCTGACCCTCCAGCTCATGGTCCAGTTTGTGAAATTAATCAATATTTCAAGCATAAGTCACTCTTTGCAAGAATATATATGCATGTTTCTAGCCAGAAGAACTTTAAATAAATAAACAAAATGCAAAATCTTCATTGATTTATCCAGGGTGAAAGATCAGTGGAAACCTAGGGACCTATTTGCAAATTTAATTTCAATTCAGCATTCATGAGCCCAGTCAGTAAATCTTTACTAACTGACTCTGGCTGGCTGAGGGAGACCCCAGACCACAGAAAGGAGGTTTGAGTTGGGGGAAGGGGCAAGATATTCATATACCTGTAGGGAATATTGTCAGAGCTCTTAAGCTTGATGCAAGAACATTCATAAACAGAATATGTTACCAAGTATGGAAATAAGGGATTCACATGTCAACAAAGCTCCTTTCGAACAATTCTTTTAACATAGAGAGTAATCGAAAAACAGCTGGTTTTCTCATTCTTCTATTTACTAGATGACAGTTAAATTAAAAACGGTAAATGAACATTATGTAAACAACTGTTTTTAAGTATAAACATTGAGTCTTTAACTTTGCATAATTTTAGTTTTAGATACAGTACGTGTTTAGTGATATACTAGCAAAGCTTTTTGATTCTGGTGCTCTGAAGGAGAAGTTCTGTTCCTTGAGTGCCTCCCAGGCACTCGGTGAGACACTTGCCCTGTTTATACTGTTTAATCCTTAACATTCCTGTGAAGTAATAGTATCATCACCATTTTACAAATAAACCAAAACTCAGATGAAGATACTACCAAGGGTCACTATACTGGAATTTTCAGACATTGCACGTATATTCTCCAGCCTCTTCCTTAAGAACCTAGCTGTGTTTTGTACTCATGGTGCTGACGGTGGGGCACATCTGATTAGAACAGAGATGGACTACCAACTCCAGAACATTTAATCCAAAGGCTAAGTAGGGGTTGATGGCATGGCTGGACACTAAGAGCTCTGTTCAAACTGATATGAGCCAAGCTGAGCCAACCCGGGTCCTCCCCCTGCAATTGGAACACTCAGAAATTGAGCGAAGTGATCTTGATGTAGAGCCACAGCTGGTGGCCATATTGGGCTGTGAGTGTGATTGGAAAGCCAAAAGGAGAGAAACTGTGGTTTCTAAGCATTAAAGAGAGCAGCTTTTGATTCTGATGACATGCCTGTGAGATTGCCTCTTGTATCCTACAATAAAACCCACTTTTCACCTGAGCTAGTTTGACTGGGTATCTGTTCTTTACATCCAAAAAAGGCCTTGACCAAAACAGGTACATACACGGTAAATGGCTAAGGCAGGTTTTGAACCATGGGTTTTCTAAAATCAAAGCCATTCATTTTTTCACTATATTCTTTTTCAATACAGAGAATCTTACATTAGGAGATGTAACTGTTTCTGTTTTGCTGTAACTGTAGTACCAGAAATTATTTACTACATTGAGTTAATGTAGGCAGTCATAACAGGTAAAGCACAATGGCTTTCACAACTGTTAGTGGTTATTAAACTGAATAATTAGTTGATAAATGTGGGCCAGTCTCTTTTCCTGGCCAAAAATAAAAGAAAAAAAGGAGCGAATTATATGGGAAAGGCAAAAGACAATAAACCGGCATACGATCACTTTTCTTTCTGCGTCAACCTAATACAAAAGAAAAAAAGAGAGATCACAGGGTGACTTCCCCAGTAGAATTACCTTACTTCTGAGATTGGCGTTGCCTGCTTTTGCAGTTTATATGTATATGTAAATAGATAAAATGCCGTAGTCAAAGTCTAACAGTAGTCTGTTGTTGCAGAATAGAGAGAAAACTACTTAACCCAGGGATTCTCCTGCCCCTGAGGGTTAACTCAGGAAGTCTCCTGCCCCTGACGAGACATTTGGTAACATCTGGAGACCTTTTTGGTAATTAAAAGTATTGGGTGCTACCAGCGGGAGTGGGAGAAAGCCAGTGATGCTGTTGCACGTGCTACAATGTACAGGACAGCTCCCCAAAACAGAGAATGATACGGTCCAAGTTGTCAATAACCAAGATTGAGAAACCCTTCCTAAACCTGTGCTGAAGTGTTTCTGTTCTACTTGATGCTTGCTTCTTGCCTCACCTAGTATTTACATTCACCTTGCAACTACTGTCCATATCGTTCTCCACCAAAATTCTTCCTTTTCTACTCCGTTAATCAAGAGATGCAGATTTTCTACTTTTTCCTTCTGTTACTGTTTTACTTCTCATACATTTTGACCAGTTGTGTGCTGGAGCTAGGTTGCACTGGTTCATGAGAGCAGATTTTGTGTATCTCTTTCCAATTCCGCAGTCAGTGATGTCACATTAACAGCCTGAAATTGGCCGCGGTGGTGGTAGTATTTCTAATACAGAAATTGACAAACTGCAAATCAGGGCTCTCCCTGACCAGAGCTAGCTCACCACTGGATTAACCTCTCAGCCTGCTTACATTCAAGCCCAGCTTCGGGAAGAGGAAATGAATGCAGAAGAATGTCCTTATATTAGGAGCGTCCAAATGTGGATGTTGTAAAAGTTTCAGCAGCAACAGCCTGTTTTGTCTGACATGTAGGACAAGTGTGGATAAAATATTAGTATCCATATCTTCATTATGCTTCTTTTTTTTTCCCCCCCCAATTCTGGAGTTTAATTATTGTTTCTAGGCCCTCCTTTGAATATCTTCTTAAGCGGAAAACCAATGGACCAATCTTTGTACATGTCCCTACAGGAAGCGCTTTGACAGGGCTGAAGCGGAGTATGTTACAGCAAAGCTAGAGCTGCAGCGCAAGACGGAAATTAAAGAGCAGCTCACCGAACACCTCTGTACGATCATACAGCAAAACGAGCTCCGCAAGGCCAAGAAGTTGGAAGAGCTGATGCAACAACTGGATGTACAAGCTGACGAGGAGACTTTGGAGCTTGAGGTGGAGGTGGAGAGATTGCTGCGCGAACAGGAAGCCGAAGCAGGGAAACAGCTGGTTCATTTGCAGAGGCCATTTCAGCCTTCTGGGGAGAGTGGGACATTAGGATTTGCTGACGAGAACAAAAATCATCAAGAACACGCTGCTTCCCTAAAGGTAGATGAACAGTGTGAAAATCCCAGCAGCTTTCCCCTTCAAAATCCAGACAAAAATCACGAAGTTAAAACTCCTGTAAAGGCATTTTCAGCTGCTCTGACCACATGAAGTGCCAGTGTTTCTTCCCTTCAGCTAGTGCGGGATTCAGTAAAGTACACAGTCGTCGTAGGTTCCTCTGTGAGCTCGGATAAGCGCGTCTTTAAAACGGTGTTAATTTTTGAATCCCTGGTTAGTTTTAGTATAACATGTTTGACATTCTAAACCCTCAAATTACGATAATTTTACATATAAGCACACAGTTCACCTTGATCCAGGGCCAGTTCCCTTGGTGTACCCTGATGACCGGGTGAAAACAAACAACCTAAAAAGACGGAAGAAAAACTACACGGTTAAGAGTGTTGTTGGACCAGGTAAATATAGAAAAGTAAAATGGAAAATAATATTCGACACCTCATCAAACTCATTTGACTTCTCCTGGGAGAGAGGTTGATGATAAGAGTCCTATTTTATGTAGTCGGTGAAGAGGCACCAAAATTAACATGTGAAAAAGAGGCAGAAGGAGAAAAAAATCACAAAAGTAGCATGTTGAATTGTCTGTTGGATCTTACTAGAGCTGCAAAACATAGCTTGGGATTTGCAGTTTACGAAAGACAGATAGCTTAAGTAATGTTATTTTGTCTTCAATTTGCCTTTTACATGGCTTTAATTCACAACCTGAGTTTTGATTAGTTGATACACACACAAGTATACCTTAACTAATACATGTAATTTTACTATTAATTTATTGTTTTTTCTTTAATCAGCACATTGATTAAATTTAGACAACGAAAACATTTCTACAATGAGGGTGAAAATAAAACAAAAAGCCTATCAAAACAATTCATATGCTTTTTTATGAAGTTATTTGTAAATATGTGTTTCTGTTCTACTTGATGCTTGTCATAAAGTATTAATTATCCTGTCAGAAAGCAATGTTAAAATGGTGATTTTCTTAGTATTTTAATAGTTTGTTAATTACTGTCATTAATATTTGACCACCACATTGTGCTATATGTGAATGTGTAAATAAATACTGTTGGTTTGTCACAGAATCTATGAATTTCACACTAAATTGTGATCTATTTATCAGAAATTCCAAAAAGTACAAATACTACATTTTAAGTCTGGAAAAAAGAACGATCATAAAAGAGAATGAGGACAAATGTAATATTGTATTTATAATAATGCTGAAAAAGTTGGGGACATCCTATCTTTAAATGAGTTTGAGGGTATTCTAGCAGTGTGGATGAGCTGTGTGTTTTTATATTATGTAATTTGAGTTAAAATTATAGCTTTCCATTCTGACTTATCTAAACAGAGGCATTTATAGAGGTAGTTGTGTTTTTATTTATGAATGATATTTGTAAAAACCGAAAGCATCATTGTCCAATACACTCTTATTTTTCTAAGGAATAAACAAGTCTGATACATCTATAATATGGTCTTTTGTTTATTCTTAAAAAGTCTCAGACACTTTATTATGTGTTTTACACATGGTGTGGCAGTCATGTGCCCGTATCTCCATGTGGTTGATGCAGTCATCTGCTTTTGTATGAGCCTGTTAAGGGAATTTCATCAGTGAATGCGGTTCTGTAAGATCGGCTACATACAGGGAGCTACAATCTGATTCTCAGTCGAAGTACTTACAAGGTATACGGAGAAAGGAGAACCATGAAATCAGTGAACTGGAAGGGACTTCAGAGATCATCTGATTTTATCATCTTACTTTACAGAAGAGGAGTTTGAGAGCTAGAGATTTCACTTATGGCATGTTGATCAACTGGTTTTTTAAACTTCAAGTGGTAGTAACGTCGCAGTTCTAAAACTCTTGGTGTATCTCTTACATGTATTCGACCGTAAAGTTCACTGCATCCCTCCACTTGAAAATTTTGTTTTATAACCCATCTAGGGATTGTGTTTGTGCTTGTGAAATGCTCTCAAATATGTCTATAAAAGGTCCACTGATACCATTATTTTGAAAAACTTGCTTTGCTTGGCTTTCCCAGGGTGGTATCTGAGTGCTCAGGTGATGATATAAGTGACAAAGTTATATTGCATCAGTTTTGTACAAGGCAGCTGTATTCCATGTGTGGGAGGAATAAGAGCAAATGAAGAAGTGGGGGCTCATTGGTATGAGGACCATATGCACTGGCTTTGCCAGGATAGCCTTGATATCTTAAAATCATAAAACACATTCAAAAGACTTTTGATATATGGATTCACAAATCCACAAATAATTGTTACTTTCTGTGAAGGAACTTATTGGTTCAAAGTTACTGCCCTGAGTTTATTGGAGCCAGAGCTATCTAACCCTCTCTGTTGTTAAACTCCTCTTCTCTTGGTTTTACTTCTCAAATAGTTGGAGCATAAGGTTATCAGGGCTCTTGATAATGTGATGTGTAATTTAGGAGTTAACTACTTTGTGTTCTCTCACTTGTTCTGTTTGAAAGATAACCAGTGGTAATAATTTTGACTCATTGTCTTAAAAAAAATCATACTCTAAAGGGTAAACTTGAATTCCCGAATTTAAGAGTTCTTATACCTTCATTCCTGCTACTTTCTTTAAGTAGAATCATTTTTATAGGTTTCAGAGAATTTCATAAAGCACAGTTCTCATTGCATTTAAAATACAGTGAGAGTTTTTCACGCTTTTCACCTCTGCATAATTCTACTGAATTACAGCACTTGCGGGTGGTAAATCTTTGTAACTCACTGAGAGCACAGCTGGTTTCCAAGTCAGATGATAGAAATCTCTGATTGGAATTTCTAGAACATATTTTATTGCTAGATTGGCATTTGAATTATAGAGTAAAAACTCAGCTATAAACCTCTTTCACTCTTTGTTTGAATTTAGCAACACAGTACTCTCAAGGAGCTTTATCTAAGTATTCAGCAACTTCCTCTTCCGAAACATTGGCACAAAACGGACTCAAGTTATTCTGACCCAGGCCATTCCCAGTGACCTTTATAAATGATGTTTTGGGTTTTGTATTTCTAAGGAGCCAAGTCAGCATTTTAAAAGGCCCTGATAGATATAACTCAGTCTGCTAGACAAGACCTGGGGCCACTCTGGACCAGGGTAATTATACCCCCTCTCAACATAGATCTACCCCAGGCCTGACTCGAACTACTCTCTGGAGGGATGAAGCAGGACACTATTCTCCATCTGCCTTTACCTTAATGTCAGCTGCTTTTGCAAGCTCCTAATCCCAAACAGCTGTCTTCAAAATGCAACATTATCTCTTTATGCAATTGCTCAAACCACTGTATGTAGCTACATATATGAACAGAGCCATGTGAGAGGTGTATGATCTGCCCCTTTTGTCCATAAGTTTATCATCTACCCGAAGGACCAAGATTTACACTCAAAGGCTGATACAGAACATGTCTTCTTGATGGGAGGCAATAGGAGTGGTTGAAACACAACATGGTTGCATCCTCCAGAAGTCCCAAATTTTTAGAACACTTCTAATTTTAAATATTCTGTCCGCTTTTTTTTTTTTTTTTGGCAATCGATGGATGTATCTAGGGCTTGCCATATCTTTCAGTTTGCCTTCAGCAGTAAAGAGCAACACACACACAACTAAAACAACAAAAAGCCTCTGGTAGACAATATGTACACATTCTGAGTTTAAAAAAAAAAATTATAGTCACCACCACAGTAAGAGTATTGAGAAAAGAGGAGGTTTTTGCATGATTTAAGAGGGGACCACTGGGATTTATCAGTGCAAAAAACCCCAAGTATTAGAAAAAGTAAGTACATGCTTTTCTGACAGAGAGGTGATAGTGTCTTATGTGGAAAGTAGCATAAGTACAAGAGCTCGTTGCAGTAACTCAAGGTGTTGCTGAATCAAGGAGCAATAATTACTGCCCATGCCAGAACAAGGTGGAAATGAAACAGACTTGTGTGAACTCAAGGATAACAACATGGATGCGTGTTCCAAGATCACATTGAAGAGAGGTCTTTCCAAGCCAAGTGACTTTAGAAGCCTAAAATAGAACCATAATTAAGCAATAAGATGTGACAGGGAACACATTTCTCAGTGATTATAGCATGCCTCAAGGGATAGGTCACTAGGCCGAAGGTTCATGTGATGAGTGAAATAATAACCCTGCAATGTATAGCATCACACTGTTAGAGGGAGAAGGAGAAGGAAATGAATAATCGGAGTTTGAAGAGTCATTTCATGAGCTGTTATTCCAGTTGTTGGGCAATACCTCCATGTGTACAGTACATGTGGCTGTTGTATCCAGCGCTCTGAAGCACAGTTTACACGGGTGCCTTCACTTACATTAAAACCCTGCAGAACTGTCCATCTTCTCATTTTCTCAGCCAAACAAAAACCAGGCCATTAAGATACAGACTTGGAAGTGCATAGCCATATATATGGCACTACAGTCTGGTAGAATTTTAATAAGGGAACTTAGACCTGGCTTTTATAACTGAAAAATAGTTGAAGCAACCGTACGAAGTCATTTTCAATATTTTGTCGTATTTACCTCCTGTGCATTTCCCTCAGAAACTACCAATAGACATGGCCCCAGTGTCACACAGGTCTGGAAATATCTGGTCTTCTAGTCTGAGCTTTCCTTACTGCTGTGCTGCTGGTGGAAGACAGAACTCCAGAGCCAGTGGCCAACTGAACCCCACACTATGGTTCTACCATAGTGTGAAGGCAGGCCCTTCACCTGGATGAGAAGCAAGATACCCACTAAGCACAGTGGGATGAAAATTTTCCAGACTGACAGATGCCCTGAAAAGCCAATAGAGGCAGTTGTCTGACTGCCAGATTCCTCTCCATGTTTCTGGGATTCTTATTCATCAGTTCAGAAGATCATTAAAAATCTTCGGAACCAAGCTCAGAGAACAAGATTTTTTGTGATTCTTCATGTCTCCCATGGCACAGGCTAGGGTTGTACCCTGGACAGAATTCTTGCCAAACAGTGGTTTAACTTAGCGCAGGCGACCTGTGCTCTCACCCTCCCCCAAAATCTGCTCTTAAGAATTGAAGACAGTGCTGTAGACTGAATGTGTGCATCCCTCCAGAATCCATACTGCTGAACCCTAACTGCCATGTGATAGTATCAGGAGGTGGGGCTTTGGGTAGGTGATTAGGTCAGGAGGGGAGAGCCCTCACGAATGGGATTAGTGCCCTTATAAAAGAGACCCCAGAATGTTCCCTTGCTCCTTCCACTGTGTGAGGACACAGCAGGAAGGCATCGTCTGTAAGCCAGGAAACAGGGATATCAAATCTGCCAGCACCTTGATCTTGGGCTTCCCAGCCTCCAGACTGTGAGAAATATACTTCTGTTGTTTTGAAGTTGCCCAGTCTGTACTATTCTGTTACAGCAGCCCAACCGGACTAAGACAACAGTTATGTCTTAGGGAAACTAAGTAGGTTACTTTTCTTGAGTGTCGCCTTTTAATACAATAAATATATTAAAGCAATGTATTTTCGCTTGTGGAGTGGGAATCTTAACCCCCAGCTAACGGCATCTCAAGCATCAGAGAGCAGGTGTGAGAATGGGGGTGTAGTGAGCTGCCTGAAGAGGGCTGAAGGAGATCCTCAATCATACTTCACTACGTGAGCTGAGAAATGAGTCCCCTGGAGCCTTTATTGCCCATGGCATTATAATCTTCATTTGAGGAAAATTACCCCAAGCTGTCCTCCCCTGACTCCTATTGTAATGCAACATGTAGTTGAAGAAGTGAAACCAAGTCTGCCGTTCTAGTCACATATATGGCTGCACAGTAAACCATCCCATAACAGTGTCTTCTGACAGGAACCACTTTTTTGCTTCTGATTCTATGGATTAATAATTTGGTCTAGGCTGGGCAGTTAGCTGACACTGCTGGGGATCGCTCATGTGGTTGCAGTAATTTGGTGGCTTCCCTGGGGCTACATGATCTAAGAGAGCCCCACTCACGTTCCGGCAGTTGGTGATGCCTGTCACCTGGGCCTGTCACCTAGTCTCTTCTCAGCAAGAGGGCTAGCTTGAACTTCTATTCATGGAGGTCCCAGGATTTCACGGTGGCAAGACGAGCTATAGACGAGATTCTACAGTCACACATATCACTTGTGCTGCATTCTGCTGATCAAAGGAAGTCACAAGACCAGCCCAGATTCCAGTGGTGGGGAAGTGGACTTCACATCTTGATGGGAGGAGTAGGAGACTCACATTGCAAAGGAAGAGTCATCTAGGAATGGGAGGAATTCTGGTGGTCATCTTCGCAAACAACTTAACACAGTTTGCCCCCACTTGCTACAATAATTCACATTTGTCCCCCACACAAAATGTACTACGTCCTCCCCCAAAAGCCTCATCCCATTATGGTTTCGGGCATGTGAGCCACGATCTCATCATCTGATCAAGCCCAGACGTGAATGAACCTGCTCTGGTATAGCGCCTTCAGTGTGGCTCCTCTTAGTCTACAGACCTGTGAGCTAAGAGGCAAAGTCACCTGTTCTCCCCACACCTCAACACACAGGGTGAGACAGGACAGGACAACATCAGAAGACATTCCCTTTTAAAAAGAAGAGGGGTGCAAGGCAGAGAGAAGGCATTCGGAAATCCAGCCTGGGGTGTGTTGTCACATCTCCCTCTTCTGGGGGCAGGGAGTGTAATTAAGGGCCTAGTTCTCATCTCAGGGAATGGCTCCCCAGTTCAGCATTCTTCTCAATTCTCAGCTTTGTACTTGGAGATATCTTTGCTTTTCCATAAGAAATGACCCATGCTTTCAACTGAGAAGCTTTATCAGCCTGCTTCCTGTCCATGGAAACTAGAGGGTCCACGGGCCTCTTCATTTTGGAAAGTCTTGGTCTCTTTTAGTTCAAATTGGTGGTGATTTTGTCAATTTAACTCTCTTAAAACTTTGTTGATTCTCTTTGACTCTTAGTGGAGTTCACTCATAATTTCAAAGCCACATTTACAGTAATTTTTTTTTTATAAAAACCTCTATTGATTTCGTATATGTCAGGGAGATGTGACCCTATGTGGACTGAATTGTGTCTCAAAATATGTATGTTGAAACCTTAACCTCCTTTGTGACCGTATTTGGAGATAGGGCTTACTTTTAAGTAGGTTAAATGAGGGCATAAGGGTGAGACCCTGATCCCATAGGATTAGTGTCCCCATAAGAGGCAACAGAGAGCTTGTACAGGCTCTCTCTGTCTCGCTCTCTTTCTCATTCTTTCATATGAGGGCACAGTAAGAAGGTGACCATCTGCGAGCCAGGAAGAGAACTCTCACCAGAAACCAAATCTGACGGAAACTCGATCTTGATTTTCCAGGCTCTGAAACTATGAGAAATACATTTCTGGTGTTTTGGCCATCTAGCCTATGGCATTTTGTTATGGCAGCCCAAGCTAATACCGATTTTGGTAGCAAGAAGTGGGATGCTGCTGTAACAAATTTCATCCCACAGCTCCAAAAATCTTAACTCATTCCAGCATCTGAGGTCTAAAGTCCAAAGTCTCATCTAAATACCGTCACACTCAGGTATGGCTTACATAAAACTGTGCATCTCAAAAGGGTAAATTTCACTCTATATAAATCATGCCTCAAAAACAAGACTTTGAGGGAAAATAGGGACTTAACTATTTTATTTTCTCACCATTCTATGTCAGCAATTTGGACTAGAATCAGGTGGGCAGTTCTTTGGCTGTTCTATGCACAGAATCAGAAACAAATAAAATGGTTGTTGTTTTAGGAGAATAATTTGTGGGGTAGTTTTTTATGCAGCAATAAATAATTGATATGGCTCAGGAGATTGAATCAGGAGCTCTTGTATTTCTATGAGGCAACAAAATATAAGCTGGCCATGAAGGAGGACAGCCATTCTTAGGGTGATTAGCAGAAACTCTGTCCCATCTGGGGAGGTGTATGCCATCTAAATGATGCCTACACCATCTGATCAGAACATCCATTGGGGGAAGTATTAGTGCAGAGCACAGAGAATTGTGGGTTGATCTCAAATTGCTACCTGCAGGGAGGCTGAGCTGCTTTCTCCAAATTGCCCTGACATGTCTCAGCATCTGGCTCTCTCTTTTTTTTTAACTTTTTTATTTTTTTTAAAGATTTATTTATTTGAGAGAGAGAGAGCATGAGTGGAAGGGACAGAGGGAGAGGGAGAGAGAATCTCAAGCAGACTCTATATTGAGTGCGGAGCCCAACTCGGGGCTCAATCTTCACGACCCAGAGATCAGGACCTGAGCTGAAACCAAGAGTCAGGTGCTTAACTGGCTAGGCCACCCAGGTGCCCCTCAGGATCTGGTTCTTGGCTGTTACCTGTCCATATAGGCATCCTCTAAGCTCTATATGGTACCACTGGTCCCTCATACTCAACTCTAATAGATTACATCTTCAACATCCCTTAGACCGGACTGTGGGAGAGCTCCAGGGCTGGCTTTCTCTCAGCCCCTTCTACATGTCTCCAGGGGCCACAGAAAATATTAGGCTCACCTCCTTTACCACTCTGGGACCATGGAAAACTGAAAAACTCATCCCCTTTTGCTCTAGATGTGCCCGACAGCTTCTCTGGCACAGTGCTGGGTGGAGGGGCTCACTCTGACGTTTGCCATCTTTTGGATTCTAACCTGGAAAGAAGGCACAGGTCTCCTTGTTCTTAGAACCTGAAAACCCCACATTCATGCTAGGGGTCAGCCTGTGGAGCGAGGCAAGAGCAGAGTGCAAGAAGTGCTTTCAGGGACTCACCAGCATCCAGCCCTCTTGCTCTGCCTTAGAAGAGCCTCTTGTCTTCCAGCCAGGGGAATTTTTATTTTACGTGGGCAGGAAAAAATTGGCTCAAATTGATCAAATATTCTTCCAAATCTTTTTTGTCTGAAGCCTGAAGCTCAGCCTTTTAAACTCAAAAGCCAAGAATTTGTCTCTTTTGTTCTCTGGTTCTGCTGTGACAACCCTCCCTTGAGGCAAGGAATGACTCATGGTCTAGCTGCCCGGATGGGGGAGGGTCAAGGGTAACAGGAAATCACAGGGAAAAACACATTTGTTAATACATCAAAATATGATCCTGCAACACTAGGATTTCTATTCTCTTTCTTATTCTGTTAAGTGGAGACAAACCCATCCTTCTCCTTCCTTACAAAGCCTTCTGCATTAGATAGGGTTCTTTGGGATGTGAGTAATAGAAATCAACTCATTCTTGCCCACCGTCTCTCTGAAAATGAAATGCAGGTGTGGGGAGAGGGGGTAGGGAGGACTGGAGGCAGAGACAGAAATGTAATCACGTCTTTTACCAAGGCACGGAGGACCTGAATTCCTACCAGAACCACGCTCTCTCTGATTTCTGCTCTTCTTTGCATGTTGGTTTTGTTCACTCTACACTTACTGGCCCCTCTGTAGATAGGGTCTACATTTCAACTTCTGCTGCTACAGTGAGACAGAAATCTCTTGCTTTGCTACCTGAATTCCAGTGGAAGGGCTACTGGTCAGGTCAGTGTGGTCAATGATCCAGCAGCTGTATCTGAGGGAGTACTTATAGGGAAGGGCAGAATCCCATTTTACAAAAAAGCTGTTGACTGTGCAGCACCAATGGAGGAGAGGAAAATTCTTGAGAAAGTGGAGGTTGAGCAGCAATTCCTTAGATGGAGGGGATTTCACCCAACCTACGTTGGCAGCTTACCTGTACCTATCATGTAGCTCTTACCATACCGCTTATTTTGTACCTTTTTATGGATACGTCTCTTCTAATGGGCCAGCAGCAACTTGTGGGCAAGAACTTAATTTCCCTTTCCCACAAAGGCAAACAGAGTGCCCTGCACATGATAGGCATTCAAATGTGTCCACTGAAGGATCAAATGAACCAATGAATGGGAATAAAAGAAAGTTAATGAAATCAATAAGCCCTCCAAATCAATGGATACTTTAAAGGGAGAAAAATAAGGCATTTATATGGTAGGTATAATTTTGAAAATATATCCAGATAACTTCTGTTATGGGCTACAATTTTCTTTAGGCAGGGAAAGAGTTAAGCAGTTTTGCACCATGTTCATGGACTTCTGACATGATATAAAACACTACAATTTTGGCTTTTCCATTTTAGCTGACATAGTTTAAGTTGATGAATATTTTGATTTGTGCCAGTCTCAGGCAGTTTTAAATGCTATCCCTGCAGGAGTCAAGAAGTCCAGTCATAATCATAACAATATGCTTGTCAGTCAAAAGCACCGGAAGATTGTTTAGGTGCAAAGAAAGCATTTTCCCCTGAAAGGAAACAGGGCAATTGAAATCACCTACTTCTCAAGGCATTGAAGTCAAAACTGTTACCAGCTTCATGGTGTGAAAATCCAGGTCTCGGCACCCCCTTGGTCAGACTCCAGTATGTCCTGAGGCTCTCCAGCCAAAAAACAAGTTACAGTCCAAAGTTCAGCAGAAATTAGACTAAAGAGAAAGCACAGCGATCAAGCTTGATTTCCCCATCATTATTTGCAGGTCACCATTTCAGCAGGCAATGCATAATGAGTTCCCTTCCATCCCTGCAGTCAATGCACCTTGGAATAGATTTGCAGAGCCAACTAAATCAGAGAATTCATGCAATTACACAAGGTCTAGGCAGAAGAAAGTGATTTTTTTTTTCTCCTGAACAACCCGAGCAAATAATACTTGATAGAATTGACCTAAAGGTTATACCATAGGAACTGTTTGCATTATAGCAGGCAAAATTAAAACATTCACATAAAATTGGGTTCATTAGGAGAAGGGAAAAAGCCAGAAACCAGTGTGGGAGAAAGAAAGAAGAAATGAACAGCCCGGAGAAATGGATTTCAAAATTGGAGGCAGCCCAAAATTATTCAGACCTTTGGGTATGTTGATGTCAGGACCTCCTTTTTTCAGTGTTAGTGTGACCTTAACAATTGCAGCTGCTCAACAAATTTGCTCAGCAACACTGCTCCACCAGAGGAAAATTAAAAAACAAATCTGGTGCTCCCCTTCTAATTTTATTGCATTAAAAGCAACTTTTACATGGAAATGAACTGGTTAAATAAAAAGCTACTATAATAGAAGGAACACCTTTCACCCCCAAAGAATTCCATATACCCCATGCTGATATCAAAAGAATCTCCTCATGGGAAAGAGCAATGTGGAAAGCAGAGGGAACAAAAATCTGGTGTTCGGAGTCCACTGGGAGCTTCAGACAAATATGAAACAATGACTTCATGTAGTAGATAAATTTTTCACATTCTTCAACCAGTTTTATTGGCTAAATAGTCATGTATCCAGTTGTATGCACACCAAGCCAGCCCAAAGAAGAATCTGAGTGGGTATTTAAAAATACATCCAGGGTGGAAATGTAATAATATGCTAGCCTTTTTATACAGCAATTTACCAATGTTTCTATTAGTGGGTCATTCTTGAAGCCACCTAAAAACATGTCCATGCTTATCCTGTCTTTTATTGACAAGGGAATGATAACTTTGAAAAGGCAGAACAATTTTCAGCAATCATAGAGCAAGAGGACGTATATGTCTTTGAATCTAAGTCCAACATCCACATTCTCCACTGTCCTAAGACGCAGTACCAACTCTGGCACACTATAGTGTGTCCCAGTCCTCTCTCTGGCTCTGGCTCCCAGTTCTGTCCTATAAGAATCTTGCTTTTCATTTAAGCCACTTTCACTCACTGTCCCTAATTGGGCCACACACCCATGTGCCTCTGAGACTTCGTGTGCTGTTTCCCTTTCTTCCTTGCCTAAGCTCTGTCTTTCTATCCTTCAGACTGGGTGCCTCCATGAGACTCTCCTGGGCTGCTCCAGCCTTTGCCAGGTTGCTCTCTTCTGGATTCCTCTCAGTTGGTACTTAGCCTAGGCTACTTTGCCCTGTGAGATCTCTCATGATTTCATTAGTCTCTGAAGGCCATCGAGGATAATAGAAAATAGTGAAGCTTTGGAATCAGACAGACTTGGTTGGAGATTGAGGCTCTGTCCCTAACAAACTGTAGTAATTTAACCTCTCTGAAGTTTCATTTTCTCATTTGTAAACTGGAAATCATAATACACAGCTTAAGGAGTTCTTGGTAACATCAAATAAAGTCATGTCTACAGAATACTTAGTCCCTTACTCTTCAAAGTAAGTCGGAGGTTTGTCTCTTTTGTTCCCTGCTTTAACTTTGGCACCTAGAAGAGTTCCTAGCACAGAGTAGGTGCTCAATTAATGCTTATTAACTGAATTAATGAACATTCAGAGTGTAGTAAACATTGACTTTCTTCTGTTTTATTTCCTCCACTAGCCTGTAATTTCTAGAGGACGGGGCTTATGTGTACATCTTTTGGTATACTCACTGTGAGGAGCTTTGTTGAATGCTTCCTCCTAAGTCGTGGGCCTCCCTGTATATTAGATAACTCTCAATGGCACGTGAAGATCCACTTATCATGGTAATTAACCCATTTATTTATGAACTTCAATGCTACTCCCCACAGATGGATGCAGTAGCAGAGTAAAAAAAAATAGTAATAATAATAGTCATCTTAGAAAAAAGCAAGGGAGCGAGAAGAAAGCATCTGAAAAATATGTACATTTATTAACGTTTTCCACCAGCCCAGCATGCTGAGATATATACCATAAAACTAAAAAATAAAAGTCAAACTGCCAATAATAAAGGTATTGAAGAAGGGAAAGAAGACATAAGGGAAAGAAGGGGTGAGGCAGGAATGGAGGAAGGAAGGAAGACGGAGAGAAGAAAAGAGAATTAGAAGAAGGAAAAAAAAAAAAAGCTGTGAACATATTGCTGTTGCCTCAAGGCTGCGTGTTTTACGTTTGTTCCCAGGCCTCTCGTGATCATTCTGGCTCAGTCTGGGAACAACCTCAGAGGAGTTCTAAAATCCCCAAAGGATAGTGGTATTTAAAGTCCAGAAATCTCATAACAGAGTCTCTTCTTCAGAGATCATGCCAAACCACCATACATCGGTCTCTTCCATCAGAATGAGAAACTAGGTCTGAGATCCTGGAAGATCCCTTCTTGAGTGTAACCCAGGGACTTCTCCATATTTTTTTAAATCACCTTGGGCTGTGATGTCGTACACAGGAGAGACAGTTTGGAGCAGTTGGGACAGGCTTTCCCTTGGCATAATGGAAACCACATGCATCATTATGGATTTCTAATGCTCCATTGGGTACATGTTGCTTTGAAGAAAAGGAAGCCATTTCCAACTACATTTCTCCTGATTTATGCCCATGCCCCAGAAGGTCCAGACAGGTTGGAAATGATTTGGTAACTGGAGAAGTGACGGGGTGAGAAAGTATACTTTGTAAAAGACGACAAACTTGACTCTCACTTTAAATCCTTGCCTTGGGCAGTATGTGCACTTCGGAGCTTACATCATGTTAGGAGTTTACATCAGCTTGGGGGTGAAAGACTATATAGCTCGATGAATTAAGACTGCATTGCTTTGGTAAAAACATTTTCTAAGTTGGCCAAACATAAATCAGTCCTACAAGGCACCTGTGATTACAAGCAGGTCTAAAGCCCTTCACCACTCTCCACCCATTCTTACTTCTTTTCTATTCACATGTTCTCCTAACCAGAAAAGTAGAAAGCAATGAGGATTTAAAAAAAAAAAAAAACTTGTTGCAATCATCCCCCAAAGAGAATAGAAGAGTCCAGAATGACACAAATGCAGAGCACGGGACACAGGTGACTACGTGGGTCTTAGCAAGGAAGCTGGAATCAGACAGAATCTAATGGTGGATACTAGAGAGGTTTTCATCAGGCAGCTGGGACTGAAGTCCTAGGTTTCAGCACAGTGTCTCAGAGCTGGCGTCAGCTGTCACCTGGGCAGCTAGCCCTCCACCTTCCTGCCCAGTGGTGGGCGGTCTCTGGGACTGCATACGTGTGCCTCATCTTTCTCCTTCTCTGTCTTGCTCTTTGCTATAAACCTTCTGTTCAGGAGAGTCTCATCACCCATCTTTTCAGGTGACTCTTGTTTATCTGTGGAAAAATCTTTGTGGTTGTTTTCTTATTACGCTGTGGGTTTTGCCCTTGGTACATTTCTTCATGATTCTGTTATTCTTTATTGCTTTCTCATGAAAAGTGGTCTTACAATACCTTTCTTCAAGTCCCATTGGAGACAGAAAAATGACACAGAAAAAGACACCATTGTAATTTTGCCCTTTTGCACGCTTTGTAAACCAGTCAAGTAGGCTTGACAATTTTTGCCCACCGAATCCAGCAGGCTTGTGGGGGGGGGCACTGTATACACCACTGTTTCCAGTCTTTTATCTATTTTTAACACTTGATTTAAATTGTTGGCTCTTAGCATATCCTCTGCCATTTATCACTCATCACGGGTGATTCATTGTTTCAGTTGACATATGCTCTTTTAATATTCCATATCAACCATTGCTCTAGTTACTGAGGTCTGATGGAAAACTATTATTCTCTTTGTAAGCATCAAGTGACCAAGGTACCGCTAATTACTTAATATTTCTTGGGTTCTCCTGGGTCTCACCACCAGTCAGGAGAAAGATTATGGCTCTATCTATCTTCAGGGAGTTAATTTAGTTAGCCTTAGGTGTTTTATATAGTGCATCAAAGTTTTTGCCACCTACTTCACGAAATAAATGGCAGGCTTCAATTTGTTAAACTCTTGAGTTGAAATGTTCCACAGATGTCTGTTTGTTTCAAATAATCACATTTTAAACCAAACTTACATGAACAAGGTATTCAAGTGCTACACCTAGCAACATGATGGTTTTTTATTGTTATGTCCACTCTAATAAGGATGACTAGCCACATTTTAAGATGACGAACAGAGGTTCAGAAAAATAACCCAGCCAAGATCATACAGTTCTGGTTAGGGGACTCAGGATTTAAACTCATGTCTGTCTGATTCTGATGCCCCATTACCTCCTAAGGAGATTGTTTTGTGAATAAAATAACATTTTATAGCTATGTAGAACCTCAGAGTTCTCAAATATCGATTTCACTGGATATTCCTCATGACTAGTTAAGATTGACAAAGCCATTACTATTACTATTACTTCTATTTTATAGCTGAAGAAGGAGAGGATCAAGAGGTTAAGTAATTTATGAAAGACTCCATCTCCTGATTCCTAATACAGTGCTTTTTTCCAAGTACATCCTTCTGTCTCCTGAGACTTACTTCTTGGCACTACCTTTGCCTCCTGGTGTTCGTTAGCTCTCAGTGGATGGCGAAGATGGGGATAATCACATAGATGATGAGGAAGAGAATGCCCTATTACACACACACAAAAGCTGTGTATATTTTTACTATGAAAACTTACATAATTACTCCCATTCGTTTGGTTATACATGCGGTCTCTTACTTGCCCGATTAACTGGAATATACTCTTCAGGGTATAAGAACAAAAGGAATAAGTGTTAGGTCTCAAAATTATGTGCTTCATATAGCTTAGTGCACAGCCTAAGAGTAAAGCCTGTCTATATTTTTCAGAATAGAAGATGGTTTCAAGAGATTTAACCTACTACACTGATCTCCTTTCATAAATTTCATTCTTTGAACATACCTTTCTTGAATATCTACCATATCTCACATGCTATGATGCTAGAAATGCATCAATGAAAATCAACCAGAATTTGATTCCTGGGTTGAATAAGAGAAGGTACAGTGACAAGTGGAGAGGGGATGTATGAGAGGAGAGGCAGTCGTGGACAGCAATGAACCATATCCATTTGTTACTTTTGTGTATACATAATAACATACGTACAAACCTATCACAGTTGAATATATACTAGAATAAAGCAGTAGTAACAGATCTACTGACAATAAGATAGATTTTGAACCTTAAATCTTGTGTTGTATATAGTAATTCTGACATTTTATTGTTTTGATTCGTTATTTTTATTTTAAAATTAAGACAATAGTGACCCCTCTAACTATTCAAAGAAAAGGTTAGGAGGAAAAGAAAATCATAAGATTCCAAAATAGGAATTAGATGACTATAGCTGGTGTGGACTCTTGAGCTATGTTGGCTAGGTTGTGGGGAATACGGGTATGACTGCAATTGTATCATACTGATCCCCTTCCTGGACAGACACGTAGTACTGTGCAACTTGGGGGGGGGGCCCTCAGTTGTTCCTGGATTTAAAAATCATGACATAGATGATTTAAGATTTAAGGGAAGAAGTCATTTGTTCTGCTCTCATTGTTACTCAGTTGTCATATTGTCTGCTCTCCCTGTAGTCACTTTTCCCTGGAGCTTAATAATTACTAATAATTTCTCAAGCATAGTTTGAGAGTATCTGAAAGTTACCTTTCATTATAAGTAGTGAGATTATACTAAGGAGACGTACCCCTAGAACACATTATTTTTTCAAGTGTTCAGTTTTCTACCTTACCTTCCCCAGAGCTATCATCTGAAAGGCATTTAGCTTTGAGTATATAATTGGAAAATTTGATGTTGGTGTTGCATGATCATTTCTAACAGAAATGGAATGTCTCATGGGTTGAAGACTGGGCTTAGGATATAGGAAAAGAGATAATAAAGTCAAGCCAATCACGATACATTCCATTAGTAAATGGTCCTCACGGTTGTCACACTGTGCCCTACACAAATATGGTAAGGGCATACAGCATGTATGTGTCACAGTGTGGCTAGCTTATGTAGAATGCCATTTGTCATTTTAACCCAACAACTGCATTATAAAAGTTGGATTTGGTCCAACTTGTATGGCAGAAACTTTAACCCTTCCCTCAATCATCCCCTTTCCCAAATTTCCAAAGAGTTCTAAAACTTCTAAGAGGGGCTTCGCAAGTTCTTCTGAACAAGTTCTCTCAAACCACCGTGTACCACCCACCATACTCTCTCCTTCTCTATTTCTCTTTAGTGATCTTCCTATGAAGATTCTTCATCATGCCACTAAGGTTAGGCTATTTCCTACCACTGGTGTTGCCAGCCAGTGATCTCTTAGTCCCCAGTGGCACCCATAATGTCCTGCAGAATTACTCCTCTGAGGAAGTAGAGAGACCTTTCTTCCCCTTGTGCTCAGAGCCATGTATTGTGCCACCCTCTGCTACCAGGGTCTTCAAGGGGGACTGTCTAGCATTCCCAGCTCCTCAGACAGATTCCTTACTTGCGAGCCCTTTTTCTAAGATTCAGACAATAGTCTACAAGGGTTGTTGAAAAGACTAGTTTCTCAGAAGACTTCAGCTCCCCAATCCCTAGCAGACAGATCCTGAGGCAGGTGTTAACTAACTGGTGAGCCTTTGCTTGGGAAGTCAGAGAGAGGAAGAAGCAAGGGAGGTTAAGAAAGAAGAGGAAGCAATATTGCACTGGCCAGTGCTTTGGATACTCAATCCACAATGGTAAAGAGACGTGGCTGGTCGCACAGCAAGCATATCCAGGAGGAACTTCTGCACATGGGCTATGTTGAACAGTCCATGGGTATGAAGAAGAAGAGGGAATTCATCTAGCCAGCCCCTACCTACTTCCCTTTCTCATTGGTTGAAGTTTGCTTCATGGGGCAGGGCTCCCCTGCTCCAGGCTGACACCATCTTGGTGGTGGCTGGTATGTCAGATATGTAATATGTATGGTGTGTGTAGTGTGCCTGTGGTATACTGTTTTATCCAAGCCTGGGGGTCGTGGGCAGAAGCAGAAACTCGGGACACATGAGAGGCAGCCAAGGGTGGGCACGGGGCCAGGGCTTGGCATTCACAGGGCAGCAGATTGCTCACCCCAACAGGTCCAGCTGAGTTGGTGGGCTATGGAAATGCAAGGCAAGTAAGAGGTGAGGGTCCAGAAAATGAGAGGCTCCCAGGTAATCCTGAGAGATGCTTAGAAGGTGTCAGTTCACCTCCAAGTCCCTCCCTCACACCTCTATCCTATTCTTTCCCCATAGTCTTGTGAGCATTCAAAGCCCCCAAGGAACTCTGTAGTTTAGTTCAAGATTTGGTTTACTTTGTTTTTTGTGCCACAGAAACACAGTCCATTAAATTTTGACAAAGTATCAGGTATAAATCAGTTATGAGCCATTGGGTATCTATTTTTAGCAAAACTAAAGGCCTAAAATGAACGGTCTTAATTGAATAATATTTCTCAGGGACTTCTTATGTACTTATTTTAAAGATTGAAAAAATGTATCTGATGTGTTAGATAACCATCAAGATGGCATGATGAAAACTGACAATATAAATAACATAGAAAAACTAAATGTCCATCCCTAAGACACCTCAGACTCCTTTAAAAAGAGGTAAAATGGATGCTTAACTGTAAATAAACTAAAATAAAAACCAATACACCCTGAGGGATGGGATTGTTTAGCTCACACAGTGGAATGAAAAGTGGTTTTTGTTTGTTTGGGTCTTTTTAGTTTGTTTTATTGATATGGTTTTAACTTCTCCATGGTTAGGGCTCAAGTAATTTTCTTCTATTATAAATTGCTGGCAGGCTGGTAAAGATTCAGTTTCATTCTGATGTTTGGAGAAAATGATCTTCCTGTTCCATATTCAAAGATAAAAATATCTCCCAGCTCAAGAGATGGTCAATGCCAGAGCCAGGTCCCTTTTCAGGAATTTCCTTCCGGGACTTGGCCCTTCAGCTTCCAAAATAACAATTGTTTTTCAGCTTTTTGAAATCAAAATATTTACCAACAGGGTTTGGTTTTATGACATCGCAGGTCCTTCTTTGGCCTGCTGTGATAGTTACATCAGACTAAGCTGACGCTGAGCAGGGGAGAAGCCACAAGGAAGCCTCCGTCTGTGGGCAAAGAGGGAGGGAAGGAGGGAAGAAGCAGGAGTGAGGAACAAACCCTGACTATTTGACACGCACATCGGAATTTCAAAACAGGCCAGAAGACCCGGTATCCAAGCAGAGAGGAAATGTGTATCAGATGAAACACCCACACTTTGATCTTTCTCAGAATGTAATTCCTTTTGGCAAAAACTCTTTCTCCTCCATACCCATTACAGAAACTAACTTGTCGTTGCCAATCAATAAGGATAAAACAATAACAATAATGTTAACACCTTCCAATGGGAAAACAGTGTTGGGAACTATGTACTATCTGTTTTTGGCTTGGTTTCATATTTGAAATGGGATTTGGCAAAATAACTAAGGGCTTCTGTCTACCTCCCCCTCTATCCCTCCCAAACCTGTGCATCTTAATAAACTGATGTCAGAGGAACCTGGCAGGGTGCTTCGTGATGGCCTCTCAAGTTAATGTAGACGTAGGGCAGAAAAGGCCTTTCTGGAGGACATAGCCTGCCTCGGGCCTTAATATATTAACAGTCACTGCTCAGCGATGCTAGCACCTGGGATGATGTTGAGATGAGGTGGTTGGCGGTGAGGCAGGGGAGATTATATCATTTCGGTATTTTTTTTCTGACAAGAGTGACATCCTTCAGAAGGCAGGAAGTATAACCTAGATCCAAAACGTCAGCATCCTTCAAAAAAAAAGGCATTTTACAACAGGAAAATATTTTCATCTGTGGACTAACCTCAAGGACAGTCTAATGTTTGTTAGATCTTCCTTTCTTGAAACTACCCCTAGACATGAAAAAGGATTATCACTTAATAAGAGCAGAAGGCAAAGCACATGTTTAAAGAGAGCCCATTATGTGTCAGGCACTCTGCTAGCTGCTTTACAAATATTATTTTCTTTAGTCTTTATTATAACTTTACCTGGTTCTGTTATTTTCCCCAGTTTGGGAATGCGCAAAGTATGGGTTAAGAAGACAAAAATTAAGTATCTTGTCTAAGATCGTACATCTAGTAAGAGTAAATTCCAATAATAACTGTAAGAACAGATCCTACATTTGTCTTTGTAGTGGGTACTGTGGTGCACTCTGCCAGGTGACCCCTTCAGGACCAAGACACCAAGCCCCCAGCTATGGGAAGTGTTGGCTGCTGAAGACTCACTGGTTATGCTCTCCAGGAGTTGGCCTGGGCTAATGAGAGTGGCCTTGCCAAAGGTTGTGCCCCCTTCCCGGGGGGCAGCCTGCAATCAAAGACTAATAGTTGAGGGGACACTAAGGACTGGCCCCCTTGTCTCAGTTGGGAAGAACCGGGGGCCAGAACTCCTCAACCGGCTGAGGTTACAGACTTTACGATACAACCTTTCTCTGCCTGGTGCTGCTTCCCTGACCCACTTAACCATTGTTGTCCTCAAACATACTCTCCAATCAACTTTTGCATACGTACCTCCATCCCAGAGTCTGTTTTCTGGGAAAACTGACCTGTGATGGCCTTCTGGAATATGCATTAAAAGGAAAACAAAACAAAACAAAAAAACAAAAAGCAAAACAAAAAACCCAAGGGTAATGCCAAGACACAGAAGAAATAAAAAGATAAACAAAAACCTGCCTCATCATTTTCAATAGAGTGGTTCTAATATTCTACATAGGGATACCCAGAAGTGATGCTCGTATTCCAGGTAGAATTTCATAAATCATAGGATTTTACTCTTTTTAGAATCAAAATGAATATTAAGGGGTCTTTCTCTCCCATCCCACCCCCCTCCACCTTCATATCACAATTTTTAAAAAATTAATGAGTTTGAGGTAACAGACTTGGCCATAGTCACCCAGCTATTTGGTAGATTAGGACCCAATGCTGAATCCAAGACATCACGCTATAAAACACAGCCAAGGTCATACTTAATTTGATTAAATTAAAATGTTTTTATAGTATATAGTATGTGCAAGAAAGTACTTAATTCAGAAATGCTTGGCTCTCTCATCCCAGTTTTAGAGTTAATGATATATAACTATTGTCTTTAAAAATACAGTAAAGCAGCTCTTAATATCATGAAAGCAAACATTATTTATGCTCTGCTTTAACTGGATCATTCTTGATTCTACTTTTTTTTACCACATAGTGACTTTTATACATTCTCTTGAAACTGTTGTCATTCATACAGCTTTAAGCAACACATTTTCAAACCTCTCTCTCTCTGCCATCCTGTGCTAACTGTAATTTAAATTTCACCATATTACATGATAAATTGTTTATTTTTCTAAAAAGAACAGCTTCAAGTGTGCCTTCCAGGATCCTAGGAAGTTTTTTTCCCTTCAATCTGCTTAGTTTACAAATGCGGGTCTTGGAAACTGAAAGAACATTCCCTTGCAGAAGGGAAAAGTTCCCCCTCCATGCTTCTGACCCACTCCCCTGTCCACACGTGCATGCGAGCACATGCACTCACATAGCCTGCGTCCTCCATCAAGAGGTTAAGGGACCGTGGCCTTTTGTTTCATGGGATGGATTAGCATTGCTGGGCTGCTAGCAGGGAGAAAGGACTTTCCGAGCTGTTACACGCTGGACGTGTTGAGAGTGCATGGTTATGTAACACCATATTTTTTAATACAACTGACAGTCTGTCTTGAGATTTAAGTGTTTTTTGACAGTTTTTATGCACCTGTTAATTCAAAGCTCTTAACATATGCCAGTTAAAAAGAGCCAGGCACTAAAACATCTAGCTTTAGAGGCTAAATATGGCTCAGCTGCAATCCCAGGAAGGCAGGCAGGCGGCAGGCAGGCAGGCAGGCTGACAGGAACAATTCCTTCCTCCAAGATGGAAATCAGCTGTAGCCTCCTATTTCTAGGTGGGGTGACTGGAAACACCATTTGATTTCTCAGGTAACAGTTATCAGAGGTGGCTTGGGTCCTTAACATGGTTGGTTACCCTGGATAATGTTCTGTTGTGTTTAGACAGAGACCTCAGGTTGTGAAAAGACCTTGGTGTTCATTATAGATGCTCAGGTGAGCATCCTTATGCCTGGAGTCTGTTTAGGACAGCTCCCCATTTGTCACCCTCCATACTCATCTACTCGCACCCCACACAACTGGGGACAAGTGCCTGAATTTTTCCATTGCTAACTCCAAGGATTTCAAGGGTGGAGGCCATGCGTTGCCCTGTAACACAAAGAGTCCTATTTGTGGGGTAAAGATTCTGTCAACTATAAACAAGGGTGAGTAAGGGAGTCACTTTAGCAGTAGCTGCATGCCAAAATATAAACAGTCTCTGTGCATACAAAATAACTAACTCTAAAGCAGCATTGATTGGAAGGAAAATAAGGTTTTGCTTTTATTGTTCTCTGAGACTATACAGGGCAAGGTACGGATCACGATACATTTCAAACCTCTGGTACATTCCATGCTTAAGGGTGCAGAACAACTCTGTGCAGTAGAAATATACTGTCAGCTGCAAATGTGAATCTGTATATACTGTAATTGAACATTTTCTAGTAGGCACATTTTAAAAAGTAAAGAACAGGTGAAAATTTTAATAATGTACTTCTTCATATCCAAGATATTATCATTTCAATATGTAATCAATTAACAGAGAACTTTCTGTTGTTTTTAAAACATATTATCACTGGGTTTGTTTTTTTGGGGGGGGTGTGAAGTCTTTGAAATCCACAGTATATGTTGCATTTTCATCTGTTTCGACTAGCCACATTTCAAGTTCTTAATAGCCAAATGTAGCAAGGACAGTTCTAAAATATTGGCCATGAAAATGTTCCAACAAATGAAAAATAACACTTAGTGACCTTGGGGAATATTTCTAAAAACTGGATAATGGCCAGGGGACCTGCAGAGAATTCAACAGTTTCTTCTCTTGTTTCCTCTCTATTACAGTGCATTTCTTTTCAGACAGTTGTTGAAGTATCCCTCCCCGCTTTACAGCAATGATCATCAAATTCAAAGTAAAGAACCACAGGAAAACAGAACTATCTGAAAGTGGAATGAGTTGCCTACATGGCAAAGTGAATTTCATGTCAGCAGAGTATCTGAGTAGAGTCTAAGCAGTTATCTGCCCTCATGCCATGGTGAAGTCTGTTTGGTGTCATCCAGCAGCATAAGGCAGTATACGCAGCAGTTAAGAGTAGGATTTAGAGCCAAATAGAACTGGGTTAGAATCTCATCTCCACTATTCATGTGGTGGCAAACGTTTTTACCATTTTGAGCTTCAATTCTCTCATTTGTAAAACAGGAATAACTACTTTGTAAACTTGTTTTGTGAAATAAATGAAAAAATATATAGCTCTCACCACAATGTTCAAAAAGATATGATTATGATTATTACAGCCTAAGAAAACTGTCTAGAGACATTTGGTACAAAGGCAGATTAGAGAGCAAATTCAGTGTTTAGGATATTGGTCATCATGTCTTCTTCAATTTCTGCAGCCATGCTAATCTATCATGGTATAGCAAGGACGTCAATTATTAAGGAGAGATGATTACTAGACTCTAGAATGATTTGCAACAAAATGGTTCCCTTCCAAATTGTTGTCTTATTTTTAGGGGAGAAGAGATAACTAACTTTCATTGAGCGTTGAGGTTTTTTTTCTCTCTTTTTTATTTGTTTGTTTTAACATACCAAGCACTTTCTGTATCTTATCTTAAATATCCCATGAGGTGGTGTTCATTTTAGGGGTGAGGCTACTGAGGGTCAGAAAAGTCAAGGGTCATACAGTTAATATATAGTGGTGTTAATATATGAATCCAGACCTATCTGACTTGAAAACTCATGCTATTTCCAGGACATGGGAGTGGCCAGATTTTACTTTTACTTATTTGAAACTTTTAGTCAATAGTAGAAATCGATATAAATAATATTTCAGTTAATACCACAATACCAACATTCTGGCTCCTTGCTTGACTCTGGTTAAAATACATGCACTTCAGCTCCCACCATCTACCCCAGAAAGGAGGTTAGTGCGATACCTGGGAATCATGACTGTTATCCATATCAGTCTGCTTGGACTTCGTCGTCTTCTGCACTACTGAAAGGTTTACTGCTTGAAAGAGCTCACTTCTGATGGAAAAAAATGCTGGAAATTGGGACACAAGACAGAGCAAATATTTCAAAAGACTCCTCTCAGAGGCACAGGGAACATGCATCTTATACAAATGGTCTCAGGGCAACAATGGCGGCCACCTGAGGTGGGAGTCATCTACACTCTTCTCCAGACTGACTTTCCAGGTGTGTCTGTCCTGACAACTTGGTTAAGGTTGGTAGAGGGGAGAGGGGAAGGGAAGTGGCAAGGGGGAGGCACAGAGAAAGGTTGCTTGAATGCTACCGCTTTGGACAGTCATTTATGATTAGTCATTATCAGTGCCTTTAGAACATGTCAGTCACAGAAGAAAACAAAACCCCCTGGCAGCTGTTTGGAGGGTCTTTGCTTCGTCAATTCTAGTCTTTATAGCCTTGCAGAGAGAGGTCCACATAAGAATGTCCACACTGTTTCCTGGCTTTCAGAGCTGTCAAAATCCCCCAGTACTTTGATCACGGGAAAGAGGAATAATTTAGTTCAAACTGCATTTGTATCTAAAAGGTATTCAATTTAGTTTAAACAAACTTCCATGTTTCCCTTAGGTTTTCTCATTCCAGAAGAACTGTTTCTGCAAATTATATATAATTACCCCTTCTGGTCAAAGGTGAGAGGGAAATTAGCATCACAATGGCAAGTTTTCTCTCTGGGTGTTGCCAGCTCACACAGTTCCATGGATGATTTGAGTGCGTTAAGCCTCCATTTACAAGCAGGAGAGCGCCTCAGAGCCCGTGAGGACAGCATTAAAAATTTCTAATCATAGACAAGCATTTCAGACATTCATTACCACACAAGCCATCAGTGGATTAGATCTAATAAGTCAAATACTTGCAGACCACAGCCCTGGGGCTGCTTCGACTATTCAAAGTAATGCAGAATCAAAATTGGCCCACGCTGTACCCTGCCTTCTTTTGAAACAAGCCAGTGGTCCTCTATTTCCTCATAAGGGTGTCAGCAAACTAGTTCAAAGACAGTAGGCCCAGGCATTTGGGTTTTAGTACTCTATTTGGTTAGACACAGTAGGAAGCAATCCGGTGATTCAGCACAAGAAACATTTTCAAAAACTGTATTAAGTTGGAGGAGGTAGACTTTTTGAGGGGAGATGGGGGTGGCCTCTGCACTATTCCTAAAGAAGGAAAATAACTCATCTTTTTTCAGTAAAAAGAAATTGCAAACTATCCTTCCAGAAATAAAAATGAAAAACTACACACGCACGCACACACACACACACACACACACACAAAATTCTGAGATAGATGCCAAGTACTGCTCTAAAACCATGTGAATTTTTCTCTCGTGCATTTGTCAGCCTGACTCCAAACCATTTTATTCTTTCCTCATTTCTCCTCTCTGTTCAGTCTGTTTTTAGTTAGTTGCTTCTTGGCATAGCTTCCGTTGGAGCTGAGAGGGCCTGTTCTTTCTTCTCCCCCACCCTTTCTTTTTCTTCTTTCCTTTAAAAAGTTTTTTAGTGTTTTCAGGGTTATTTTTTAGTGTTCTTTCTCCTGGGCTCTGCAGTGACTCTGCAAAAATTGCCAAGACCAGAGCAAATGCAAGGCGTGCCTCTGGAGCCCACTCTGACCACCTCCATCAGGCCTTCATACGACACGTAAAGAGCAGGCTTGAGGAGTGACATGTTCACAAAGGCAAATGCATGTTGCTTGTGACCCACTTCTCTGCCAAGGTTTGTAGCTCCCCCAAAACCTTCCCTTGGGAATAGACTTGCCCAACACCGCCATTTTGTGTGGAAGACTTCCTTCAGAAGAATCTTCCAATCTTCCAATCTGCTTTTAAGAGCTAGTTTTTTGAGACCCAAAGAGTAGAGGTTACTATCTTAATTTATTTACAGCTTGTCTGGGGAGCTGGAGTGGATTTAGCTCATGTTACTGATTCCATCATGTGTGATCAGACTGGAAAGGACATTTAACATCAAAACACACTCATAAGTGTGCCTCAGATCAGGAATACTAATTAAATAAATAAATAAATGGGCCAATCAATCCCTTTAACAAACCGGATTACGTAAATTTGAATTAAGTCTATGGTTTAATGAAACAGTAGAATCAGAGTATTTTTTACTCTTTAGACCCTGCCCAAGTTCATGGACATTCCATATTTTTGAAAGACTTAACCTGTGAAGAATGAAGCCCACTCTGTCTTCAGGTAAAATTTGAAATAAGATTCTTTCCCTTTTCTCAAAAAGACGTAGAAACAGAGCCGTTTGTTGATGATGTGCATAGGGCTTATGAACAAAATTTAAATCTCCATTGTGTATAGGATTTTTAAAAATCGTCATACCAATTTCAGGAAGCAAAAATAAAGGCATTAACACACACAAATGCAAAGACTAATGTGGGAGAAAATCACCTGATGTGTAAGATGAGACACATGAGTCGGAATGATTTGGCTTGGCTAACTGCAATAAAAAGTGGTCAGACCTTCCCCCCTTTAAGTATGTAGCCTGGGGATTGTCATTTCAATCACTTCTGCAATTGCTCTGCTGAGTACTTTTGAAATATCCTGTATCTACAGATGATAAGAACCCACAGCCAAGAAGGAACAGAGCCTGTGGCCATGTCTACATGATGCCAAACACTTGGGCAAAAACTGAAACCATTAGTTCAGTGCCTTGATGATTTTCAGACCCTCAGCTCCTTGGCATCGTAAAGGGAGACAATTCAGATTTTTCAGTTTTCATTCTGATATTTGTCATTGTGTAGCTATAATCAGTGACTGGTTTAGTATATCTTTTCCCCACCAAAAAAAAAAAAGGTTTAAAAATTATATAAAATAGGTAATTCAAGAGAAGTAAATCTTAGAGACACAAAATAAAGAGCTCAATCATTGTGCCACGGTCACCTGTGTGCCTATATTATACACAAACATATAAACGCACACACGGAAGCATACACTCAAGCACCAATTTAGAAAAAAAGTCCAGTTAAGCCAGATTTCCCTCTCTATCTTTAGTTATTTAGTGTGATATTATCTTAATCTTACTCGTCCGTAAGCCTGACAACTCCTACGAGAGTAAAACTTTGCAGAAGTATATGATTTCCCTTTGTAAATCTGCAAATGATTTTTCCTTCTATTACTTGAAATATTGTCACTGTGGTTTCAGTTATGCGCAGAGTATATTTTAAAAGCACTGCTCAAGTCCAGAATGCTCTGAACTTGTCTGTTATTTTAGTGATCGTATGGTTGCTGAAATATAAGATAATTTATGTGCAAAAAAATATTCCAGCTTTAGTTTCTAAAATATACTTAACATATTTTCAGCAGAAATGAAAATTTTATCCAAAGAACACAATTTATAATCTTAAATTAAGGGATCCAAAATTAAGATGATGAGAATAAATATTTTGTGTTTTAGTAGCATAAAATATTTGCCAACAAGCTTACCTTAAGGTATATTAATTAGGAGGTGGAGAAATGAGGGAATGCATTTGAAGTGACCTACTTTACAGTTGACTTACTTAAAATGGATTTTTAATGATTTCTAAAATATTTTCTTAAAAAAATGGAAAGAAAATGTTTAAACTGTTTGATAAAAGCTGCTTTCAAGAGGCGCATAGTGTACTACTGACCTTTTCCCTGAGCTTGGAGTTCTCTAGAAATTCTCCTGGCTATGGGCATATTCATAAACACCAGACCAGTAAAGACATACTTGTCACACCCAATCTTGCTATCTTCTTAGTTGTTCACTTTACAGAAATGATTCCTCCTTCTAGATCCTCAATTTTTAAATGCAACTGCCTCTGGGTGATAAATACATGAAATGATGTTCATTTCCAAGATATTAAGTGTCATAACTGAGGTCATTTTAAGATGAGAAAGAATCAGTATTTTCCAGGTAATGCACTTGAATCTGTGCAAAGACATATGTGTGCTTAAATAAGTTTGGAAATATATAGGAGCACCTATAAAGTTATAAATTACAGTGCTCAAGAAAACTCTTGACCTGGACACTGAGAAACCATATAATTAAATAAAATTTGAAAACCTTTGAACATGTCCAGATTAGTATAAATGGCTTCACAAACACAGATTTCATGTTTTCTTCTTAATAGTAATAAAATATTTTGTTCATGTACATTCACTTTAAAACTCTACTTAAAAAACATGGCATATATGGCATTATGCACATGTTTACCATATATTTAAAGACAGCTTTTAATGAGTGATGGCTGGAACTCCATAAAGGTTTGCATGTCAACACTGGTTTCATTGTGGAAAATACTTTCCTTTCTCTATTTCATTTCTAAAAATATGAAATGTTTGAAGAGTGTGGAGGATAAGAGGGGAGAAATGCTATGAATAAATGCATACTGATTCTAAAAGTGGGCTTTCTTTTTTTCTTTCCTTCTTTCTTCCTCTCGAGAACAAGAATAAGTAAATTTATGCAGAGGTGAAATTATACAGAAACTGAGCTGTAGGACGCAGTGTCACTGCAGTGATAATGAAGAGATGCCACTAGCTCCGTGCTCCGCAAGTGCTTACGGACATTTAGAACGTCCTCAGCATACTTGCTGGGTCAGATAAACTTGTGAAAATCATTTTTTGTCTATTTGTCAAAATTTCAAAAGTTGGGGCTTTGTGATTTTTTGAACAAGGAAATTTAAACTAGTTGCAAAGCAAATACTGTCACAGAAAACAGGCACATAAAAAATATCAGAAAGGAAGGAAAAAGGAGATATAAAATGAGAATAATAGTATGGAAATAAAGGGAGAAAGAACTTTGGGGAAGGGCAAAGAGGATAAGTTAAAAACAGAATTGAAAAGGTTTGGTAAAAGAATCAGACATAAATGTAGAAATATGGAAGCACAGTAAACATCGCAAATATGCCCTTAGCAAACCCCAGTTGTGCAGCTTTTCTACTGCCACACAAAAGTGTATTTTTCAGGAAAATTGGTTACAGCAGTGCCCGTGCCTTCTAACAGAAGGCAGAAAGTGTGGAGGGGCCTGGGTGGAGCTGCGTTTTCTACCTTTCCAGTTCCCTGCCGGGGCTCCTGCGCCTGACCATATGGAATCCATCTCATCCAAGGACATAGACGAGAAGAGGGGTTTGAGGAAACCAGGGCTGCTGCTGGCTGTTTTAACGGCATGCCACAGGAAAGTTTTATTTCCAATTGATTGGTTACAAATCAGATAAATATCGCTTCTAATGAAAGCAGCTTTGAACTGCTGGAAATGTTATCTATAGGAGTCTGGGGTTTATCAAAAGTCAAATGTAGCTTTAATCACATCAACATGCTAATTACAGGCAAACAATAAAAGCTTTAAGAAATGATTGTGCAGGTTTTATTACTATTGACAGTCACCAAGGTATATTTATTTCAAGAGGTAATTGTCAGAAGACTTTCTCCAGAAAGACTTGTTTGTATAATTAAGTGCGTGTTATGCAAGCTTATCTGCTGATCGGCTCCTGCTAGTTATGCAGCTCCCCCAATGCCTCAGAACACAGAAGCAATTAAAAAAGAAAGGCTCAGGGAGATGGTTTTTCAGTAGTTCATTTGTGAGGGGTAAAAAAATAAAGGCCTGTGCTCTGAAAAAACCCAAAATGTGCTAGAGTTAGAAATGTGATCAGTCACTAAAAACTGAAGAAATAAAACAATACAGGTGATTGAAAACTCTTCATAATCAGTGATGTAAGAACAGGAAAAAATAAGAATGGAGGGTGTATATTTTCATTTAGAGTAGAAGCTAGTGGCAGGGTGGTGGGGGGGGGACAGGAGTTTTCTCTTTGTATGCAAAATATTCAATGAAATGGGGCCTTCCAACCTAAAAATATATGTGATGAGAATGAGACAAAATGGAAAGTAACAATAAATGGCTGCCTAGACCCCACCACCACTGGATTTATTATTTTACTATGGATTTATTACATAATTCTCCAAAATGCCTAATTTAAAAATAAGAGCCTAAAAGCTTGATAACATCATTTCAAATCTATACAGCCACACATGCTTTTCCATCCAAATAAACAACAAAGGCACATTTACAGTTGCTGCCCTGAGCATTTCTTTTTGGGCCAGGACACCTGAAACATATTTTTTAAAAAAATATTTCCATCTTACTTTTAATGACAAACTGCATTGTGACTGGACTGGAGGAAAAAATAAACCTTTCATACTACAAACTATTTTTGTGCCATAAAGAATCATTGAACTCTAAAAAGGAAAAACCTTAATTTAAAAAATATCATTATTATATTGAAAGGTGTTGGACTGGATTTAATTCTTTCCATTCCTAAATATTGGCCTCAGTTCAGTTTCCATTTCATTCAAAGCAATTAAAAATGTGGCAAATCCTTGATCAATTTTCTTACCCTTAAACAGGGTCAGTTCTGAAGTTGTTGTCACCTTTTAATGGGTTCAGAGTCAGTTTATGCAAGAGACAATCAAATGTTTGCTTTTAAAAGCCCTATAAAAAGTAAGAGCTTTTAACCTTTTGAATGCATTAATAAAATGCTAATGACATCATGGCCAAGACCACATTTGGAGGTTCCCCAAAACTCCAAATGACCGTTGTGAAAAGAAAACAGAATTTTAATCAAATGATCTGTTATTTTAATGGCCACTTACAAAACAGGAGATTTATTGAGAAGCATAAAGTTTGTTTGCATGAGTGAAGGCAAAGCTTTTAAGAATTACCTTCTTCTGGGTTTTCCCCCCCAGTTCCTTGCAACATAATACTACCAAATATTTGTGAATTGTGACTCAAGTCTGCAGTCTTATTTCTAGCAGAAAATAAAAAGGAGGCTGGAAACCAAAAAAGTGGTGCCAATTTGTCTGCCCAGGCTCTGATTATTGAATGCAGAATTTTTTTTTTTCTTTCAGGGGAGAAGGATTTGGTGGGAATGTTTCTCCCTTCAGGGTGAGATATCTGATATCCATCCCGAGACCAATCATAAGGCTAAACTTTCATGCAAAACTGCACAAGGGGAAAAAATTAAGTCTTTGGGTAAAATTCTCATCTAAATTTGCAGCAGATCTCTCATTTCCGCTGGGCAATTATGGCGCTTCTTGCCATTTCTGATTGCAAGACACATTGATTTTTTTTTTTAAGTTATTTCTGATAACTTGAGAACCTTCGATTCCCTAACCCCCTCCCCCAAGACTTCTTCCTTTCTTTTGAATCTCTGTTCCTCATTTCTTCTCTCCTGTCTAGAAGTGCTATCCAGTGACCCCTGGTGCTGATTAAAGTTTCTTGGGTGACCCCTGAATGCATTTTATTACACTGGCTGGTCATAAAACCTGCTTAAACTGCTGGCTTATCCAAACTCCTGCCTCTTCTGTGGAAAGCCCCACAGTTAGCCCAGCCTCAGGAAAAATACAAACAAGCATACACTGAGCACTGAGGAAGGGCTGAGAAGGCTTGAACACAGACTGTCAATACGAGGGAGCCACTCGGGAGAGGGGAAGGAGCAACTTAGAAAGAAGACAGGCACTTGCAGGGCTTCCAGAAGAAATCCACCTAATACTAGCATGGATGAGACAGGGAGTAGTAGAAACATAAGGGAAAAGGGGAAAATGAAAACCCTTTGGTGTTTTGTTCTTTTCCTAAAATGATGTACAACACTGAAAGAGCTTCCAACCTGGTGAAAGGGAGACATAAGTCTCACAGATTAGCATAAGGCATATCTGAAAACATTGTCCTCCTAAAATGAATCCCAGGAAAACATTTATTCAGCTTTTGGAAAGCAACATGAAGTGGCTAGAAAGCTTTTTGCGTTTATGTGCCTACTATATCTGGGTAAAAATACGTATTATTATATTTACATGGAAGAGCTAACTTACAGTTAGGCTCAGTTTATCTGTTTGTTTTTCTGGGCTGCCAGGAGGTGAAGAAAGACAAAATCTATGATATTCACCATTCTGCACGGTTGGCATTTCTGTGGCAGAGATAAGGTATGGCAATACTGGTAGCAGAGGCTGGGGAAGTCAGCACATGAAAGGAGAATGGTGGCTTTTGGGAATCCAAAGCCACCAAGCCCTGGGCTTTCCCTGATGCTTAACTGAATGTACACATATATATGTGTGGGAAATCCAATTTAGCATTTGGAAATAAAAAAATGTTTTAAATTCCATTCCCATTTGCAAAGCCTGAAAATAAATCAGCAGGATTGGTTCTGACCCTTGAGCCAGAGAAGAACACAGTCTGGAAGTTTGCTGAGAGAAGTCCGTCTTCAGTTTGTAGATGAGGAAAGTAAGGTGCTATTCATTGCCTCATGGGCAACAGGATGAAGATCAGATGCACGGTCAGCCCCTGGCAGCTCTCCAACTAACCAGAGTAGAGATCCACAGAGACAGGAGAAGGACACAGTTTTCCTACTGGTCAGATCCCCGTTTCAGTGACACTCAAGCTGGATCAGGTTCAGAGTCTGCTCAGAGCCCTTGACATTCCTAATGTCCAAAGGACAGCTCCCAAACTGCTGAGTGGTTTTGTCAATACTGCAGTATTCCACAGCTTTGATCATTTCATACCAGCCACAACCCTTAAAAAGGTAAAATCAGGGGCCCAAAGTGAATCATTACTGACTATTCAATTAGTATTGGGTGGTCAAAAAGTAATTTTCAATAGTTACTCTTGAAATCATTTCTTTTGTGCCTGTGTTTTTTCAACCCCTTAGGAAATTTGCTGCATTATTCTCCCTTTTGTTAAAGCAAAAAAATATGAAATAACCATGAATTCAACTCCACTATGGATCACAGGTGGCCCCTTGTACCTGTGCATTCTTTCCATGTAGCCACTAAGCAAAAGTTAAACATTCCGTCAAAAACTGTTAGTGGAAGCTGGTGACTCTGTCAATACCTTTAACAAACTGGTGAGTTATGCTCCATTTATTTCAGTCTTGACCTAATTTAATTCATTCAGAGATTCCTCATAATGGATGATACATCTGATAAACTACTGACATTTAACAAGCATATTTTCCACATATGCAGCCTGCATTCCACTAGGAGCAGGACTTTGATATGTTGCTGTCCCTGCTGTTGACTATGCATCTACTGAGCATGGTGATTTAAGATGTAAACTGTTTACTTCTTACTATAACCATATGAAGTACATTTAGTTATTCCTGGTTTATAGATGAGGAAACTAGGGCTCAGAGAAGTTATGGAATGGCCCAAGTTCCCAAGCTAGTAAGTGACAGAGTCAGGAATGTAAACCCAGACAATCTGACCTTTTGCCCTGCTCTTCTGTTCCAATTCATTCATTAACCAGCATCTCTTAACTTTGTCAAGTGCCAAAGTGGTACACAAAAAGAAAAGGTCTCAAGTGCATCTCGTTACTTATCCTATTTTTCTCAATGTGTTAGGTCCAGGATGTATATTAAGCCACAACTCAAGATTATGTCCTTCATGAAGACTTCCTCAGGAAACTAGCTTATTCTCCACTTGATAAATCTATTTCTTACCCCTTCTTTTCTTGGTGGAATATAAATTTCTTTTAAATTCTATATATTTTAGTTGATGGCATATAGTATGTCTTCTTAAAGGAAATGATATGTTTTTCTTTAAATAGTGGAGACTTTAGTAGTAAAAAAAATTTTTTTGTGTTCCATGCCTTCAGACAGAGGTTTTAAGATAGAAAAGTGGGTTCCGAAAGTACCAAATACTAGATAGGTTTTCAGGGACAAGTTGAAGCAGGGAAACGGGGGGCAGATAGGTCACAAACAGTGGTCAGCCTTCTTTTATTATTTCTTTCTTTTTTTTTTTTTTTTTTTTTAGTTTTTTTTTTTTTTTNAGGAGCCTGATGTGGGGCTCGATCCCACAACGCTGGGATCACGCCCTGAGCCGAAGGCAGACACTTAACCACTGTGCCACCCAGGCGCCCTTTTTATTATTTCTGATTAAAAATATACTATCATTCTTACCTTTATCCCTCTGTTTGTAATGTGTTTTCTTTGACTGCTTGTAAGAATTTTCCCTTTATTAATTTTAAGAAAATTTTATTATGATGTTCCTTGGTGTCATGAGCTTCACAGTTTTATTCTTGTTTTGGATTCTTTGGTCTCTTGGACCTATGGATTTATAATGTTCATCAACTGTGAAATTATTTTGACCATTATTTCAGCATTTTTTCTTCAAAATGTTTTTCTGTCCCTCCCCCCCTCTCCTACACATAATCCTTCTACATTAGGATTACGTGTAGATTAGGCTGCTTAAAGTTATGCCACAACTTCCTGAAGCTCTGTTTGTTCTTTCCTCAGTACCCTTTTCTCCTCTCTGTGATTAATTGTGGATAGTTTCTATTGCTCTGTCTTCAAGTTCACTAGTCTTTTCCTATGTGATGTCTAATCTGTCCTTAATCCTGTCCAGTCTATTTTTCATTTTTGACATTGCAGTTTTCATTTTTACAAGTTCAGTTTGGTTCTCTTTCACATCTTCTCTGTCTCTACTTAATATATTCAATCTTTTCTTTAACTTCTTGAACATATATAATGCAGTTATAACTGTGTTAATGTCCTTGACTATTAATTATATCATGTGTCATTTATGATTTGGTTTTATTAATTTTTTCCATATTATCAATCATAGTAGTTGCATGCTTGATAATTTTTGATTGGATGACTGACATTGTGAGTTTTACATTGTTGTTGGTTTGGGAGTTTTTTATTTCCTTTGATCATGTTTCTTTCTTTTTTTTTTTTTTAAAGATTTTATTTATTTATTTGAGAAAGAGAGAGAGACAGAGAATGAGAGGGGAGGGAGAGAGGGAGAAGGAGAAGCAGGCTCCCCAGTGAGCAGGGTCTCGATCCCAGGACTCTGGAATTATGACCCGAACCAAAAGCAGATGCTTAAATGACTGAGCCATCCAGGTGCCCCAATCGTGTTTATTTCTATAAATATTCTTGAGCTTTATTCTGGGACATTGTTAGGTTATTTGGAAATGGTTTGATCTTTTAGATCTTGCTTTTAAGTTTTGTTAGACTAGAACGTGGCAACATTGAGTCAGGGACTGATTTTTCTTTACCTTGAGACAAAATCCTTCTGAATAATTAAAGCTCCATGCATTATGAGGCTTTCCGTTCTGATTGGTGGTATTGTTTTCACTGATCTTTTTAAGTGTTTTTTTTCTCAGTCTTGGGTATTTCATTAAATGCACATACTTATTGGTATTTAGCTGCATACTTGAGAAGAACCCTTTACAGATGTCTAGAATTTTCTTTTTAAAAAAAAAGATTTTACTTATTTATTTATTAGAGAAAGAGAGAGAGGAGAGAGAGCAGGGGGAGAGGCAGAGGGAGAGAGAGAGTCTCAAGCAGACTCTATGCTGAGCACAGAGCCTGATGCAGAGCTCCATCTCATGACCTGAGCTGAAACCTAGAGTAAGACACTCAACTGACTGAGCCACCCAGGCACCCCTAGATGTCTAGAATTTTCTATGCGCAGCTCTCACTTCTCTGGTACTCTGCCTGCAAGATCTAGCCATGCCATACCCCCCAGGCTCCCAGCTCTGCCGCCTCAATTTAGGGAGACTGACACTATCTACCTGAATTGCTCCATTTGTGCCCTGGTTGGAAACTTTGTCTGGACTCTAAGCTGGGACAATTGTAGGACTCACCTTGTTTGTCTCCCATCTTTCAAAATAATTTTCCTTCATTGCCTCATGCCTGATGCCTTGAAAAGCAATTTTCACATATTTTTTTTGGTTCCTTAGTTGTTTTATGTGGGATGGTAATCCACTTTGATGGGAAGTAGAAATCTCCATATCTCGAGCAAAGTGTTACCATGGTCTAAAACTACTAGTTTCTTTGCAATATTGTTCCTTAAAATCTTGGTAGGCTTAATATGTTAAAAATGTAGTAGGTTTCTCATCTACTTGCACAGTTCTATGTGCCAATAACTGCTCTAAATCTTTTTAGGCATAGTTTTCAGATCTGCTTTATGTCTTTGCTTTCTTATCTCTACACTTGTCTTTTTCAGCTTAACAGTAGCCACCTGGAGCCTTTCAGGCTTGAAGGTGAGAAATTGGAATGTGATCAGTTTTGCCAACAGAGAAGTTTTATGGGATATTTACCCTTTAACTTTTTGTCATTACTATCTCATACTCTTTGAGGTGGTTAAAAAATCAGTTTTCCAACCCTGCATGATCTAAAATTTCTCTTCTCTCTGTAATTCTTTTAATTTCTGCTTACAAATTGTCCAATTCTTTTTCTGAGTTCAACACGTTCTTGCTTTTTGACAAAAGCAATTAGCAATAGCCAGTATTCATTTCTAATTGTTATGTTTTCTAATCTCTTCAGCTATGCATGTGGTCTGGCCTAATGCCCAAGTTATCACAAGTGATAGTTCTGCCTTCTCTTTTCTTTCTTCTTTTTTCTTTTTTCTCTTCTTTCATCCCTCCCTTTCTTTCTTCCTTCCTCTCTTCCTTCCTCTCTTTCTTTTCTTTCTTTCTTTCTTTCTTTCTTTCTTTCTTTCTTTCTTTCTTTCTTTTTCTTTTCTTTTCTTTTCTTTTCTTCTTTTCTTTTCTTTCTCACTGAATAACATCCATTTCTCTTTTTTCCCCCTGTTGTCATTTTTCTCACTGCCTACTTCACACTAATGCAAGGCACATATTTTAGATTTTTTATTTCAGCAATACCTCATTTCAAAATATTAATCTCTGGATTAGGATAATTAATACAGCTGCCATAAAGGAGAAATGCCAAAATCTCAAAAGCTTAGTGAAATGAGTTTAATTTTCTCATACAAAGTTTAATGTAGATTGGCAGTCTTCCTCAAACTTGTAGCTATGCCATCTGGAACATGTGGCCTCCAAGTTTTCCAAGGCAAGGGAAGAAAGAAATGCAGGAGGCACATCATTTCTTAACTGCCTCATTTTTACTCACAGCCCTTTGGCCAGAACTTGTCACATGGCCCCAACCTAACTGCAAAGATAGTTTGGAAATGTTGGGAGACAAAAGGAAGAAATTGAGAGAAACAACAGAGACACAATTACTAACTAACTCTGCCATACCATGCTAGTAACTTAGTATGGTATCATTCACATTTCTCCTATGGTCACATCCTTCTATTACATATTCATAGATACCCATATATAGCATCTTATCATTGTTTTATAAATGAAATCATATACTTTATTTTTCCTTCTATTCAAAAATATTTCAAAACATCAAAAAAATATTCAAAAACACCTACTGGACATCTCTCCAAATAAACTTCTAGACATCTAATTCATTCTTTAAAAAAAAAAGATTGTATTTATTTATTGAGAGAGAGAGAGTTCATGAGCAAGGGCAAGGGCAGAAAGAAAGGGAGAGAGAGAATCTCAAGCAGACTCCACGCTGAATGCAGAGCTGTACGTGGGACTAGATCCCACAACCCTGAGATCATGACCTGAGTCAAGAGTCAGACACTTACCTGACTAAGCCACCCAGGAGCCCCTAATTCATTCTTTCTAATGACTACCTCCATTATATCCTGTGGTGTAGTTATACCATAAATTACTGTTTATTTGCTCATGTATATTTAATTTATTATTTTATTTTTGTTTGTGTCAACTGTGCTTCAGTATATATCCAATCATACAAAATCCGTTTTTAAAAATTGACGTTTTTTTCCCTCCATAGTGGACAGATATCCAGGAGTGGGATTTACTGGGTTAAAGTGTACATGTCTTGTATATTATAATATTTTGCCAGATTAATGTCCATAAAAGCTGAAAGTATTCACATTTTCACCAGGAATATAGGAGAACCTGTCTCCATGAACCTGACAACAATGCGTGTTTTGACACTTGTTAATTTTGTCAATTTAATGAGGAATAAAGAGAACTGGGAAATATAAATTAAGAATATTTTCATATGTTTTTTGGCCATTTGATTGATTCTTCATATCCTTTGCTATTGGGATTCATATTTCATTTTTGTCAATAAGTAAGAACTTTTTATTATTGTAGTTAGTAAACTTCTGGTGATCTTCTGAATTGTGAGTTTTTTCCCAAATATTCTATAAATGTATTGGATATATTTATGTGCAAATATTTAATATTATAATATATAATAGATGATAAGTAAATTTGTCATTCAAAAAGTTTAATTTTTGCATTGTCAAAATGATTTTTATGCTGCTGAGTCTCTCCTGCCCCTGGATTATACTTGCTGTGTACTAAATTTTCTTCCTCTATTTTTTTTTAAAGATTTTATTTATTTACTTGACAGAGATAGAGACAGCCAGCGAGAGAGGGAACACAAGCAGGGGGAGTGGGAGAGGAAGAAGCAGGCTTATAGTGGAGGAGCCTGACGTGGGGCTCGATCCCACGACGATGGGATCACGCCCTGAGCCGAAGGCAGATGCTTAACGACTGCGCCACCCAGGCGCCCCCTTCCTCTATTTTATTATTTTTGTATATTTAAGGGTTTTAATCCATTTGGACTTAATTTTTGTGTAAAGTTGTTTCATTTTTTTCAGATGGTTAGCTTTTTGTGCCAGCACTATTTATGAAATAATCCGTTATTTTCCCTCTTTTCTTATATCAAATCATGTATTTTCTGGGATTCTCTATTCTGTTCTACTGGTTTATTTGTTTCTTGCCATGCCTATAACCATATTGATTCAATTTCAACTGTTTTAATAGTATGTTCTGATAGTAAGGCAAGTCCCTATTCACTAGTCATCTTTGTCAAAACTTGTTTGGCTATTCTCTGAAACATTTGCTTCTTTACAAACTTTGAAGTTTTTCTCTCGACCTCCCCAAAACTTCAGTAATGTTAAAGCTTATATTACATTAATTTTAAGCAACAATTTTTGGCAAATTGATATTCTTATTATATCAGCTCTTTCAATTGAAAAATATGGAAAGACTTCATTTGTGAAAGTTTTATTTTCTTTCAGTTGATTTTATGCTTGCTTCATGTAGGTTCTGTTCCTTTAAAAAATTATCTACACATATTTAATAGTTTCTTCTGATTTACTCGCTAGAGCCTACCTCTACAATAATGTTCCATTGTAACAAGGTTTGTACCCATCCCTGTCTTATTCTTGATTTTATTGAAATTGCTCTAGTGTTTGTCATTTAGGATAACCTTAGCTGCTGGTTTTGGATAAATACACTTTTTCAAAATTGGGAAATACTGCTGAATTTATTAAATGGCTTTTGAACATCTCGTGATATAATTATGTGGGGTTTTTTTTTTAAAAGATTTTATTTATTTATTTGAGAGAGAGAGAAAGTGGGAGAGCATGAGCAGAGGCAGGGTCAGAGGGATAAGCAGACTCCCCTCCCCAATGTGGAGCTCTCTCTCAGGACCCTGAGATCATGACTTGAGCCGAAGGCAGACACTTAACCAACTGAACCACCCAGGTGCCCCAATTATGTGGGTTTTTACCTTAATATTTGTAATGATGGATTATCTTGATAGTTAATGAAAATCCCTTCATCCTTGCAATGAACTGTCCCTGTAAAAATAATTTATTCTTTTCATCTATCACAAGATTCTGTTTGCTTATATTTGGTATGGATTTTTTTGCATCATTATCTATCGGTGAGATTTGCTTTTATTATTCCTCTTTTGTACTATTAATTATTCGATTTTAACATGAAAGCCACATAGGCTTTGAAAAATAAGTTGGAGAATGGAATAGTAAAACCAACATTAGAAATATCTATTTTTAAATGTTAGATAAAACTTAGGTATTAATTCAGCTGTTCCTGGTACTGTTTTAATGGAAAATCTTTAATCATTTGACAGTCTCTTCCATGGTAATTGATTCACTGCAGTTTTCCTGGATCATGTTCAGTAATTTTATTTTGCGAGGAGTTATTCTTTTTTTTTTGGCTTCTCCAAATTTGTTAAAAGATGTATGAAAAACTCATTTATAATTCCTTTTATCTTTTCTGAATATATGATCTCTTTTTAAATTCCTAATCATTATTTATTTATACTTTATCTCTTAAAGCTTTAGCAGTTTGTGAAAAATTTTAATCATATTACTATTATTTTTCTTTTTAAAAAATCTATTGGGTTTATGCTTTTTCAGTCTTTTTAAATTTGTGGATTAGACCTTTATTTGAACTTGAGGGAAATCATCTATTATTTTCTTTCTATTGCATCTCCTCCTTTTATGCCTTCTTCTTCCAGAACTTCTATCATTCACACGTGGGGCTCTTGCCCTATCCTTCAAGTCTCCTGTGTGTGTGTGTGTGTGTGCTTTCCACATTTTTGAGATACTATTTTATGCTTTGAGATATCATCTTTACTTGATATTCCAGGCCTAATTTGACTCTCAGTCATAACCAAACATTCCATCAACTCATTTACTGAATTGCCTCTGTTTGGAAATTATGATTTTACACACAGTGGGTGTTTGAGGGCTACCTGAATCTTTATGAGTTGTCATCTGTCCTTCAACACTTGTGTGGAGTATACTATGTATTATGACCTATCATGTTCTTGTGAACAGTTGGGTTCTCCTCAACTGATTATTTTTCATTATAAACTCATTGTATAGTTATTGGAACATGTCAAATGGTTATAGGCTTTTGAATTGTAGAAGGTGAAGCATCCTTTACAAACAGGAGGCTCGCTCCTGTTGAGAGACTATGTGAAACCCTCCTGCTCCTCACTGTCCTCCCTCTTGTCTGCTTTGCTCCTCCTTGGCTCTTAAAGGCCAGAAGACCATACATCTTCAACAGAAGTAACGTCGAATTTCTTCCAAGGATTTATGTGGTCTTAGAACTAGTTACTTTCCAAGATCCATAGTTTCTCAATCTTTACCTCTAGGATCTCCAGGCTCTCCCAGACACAGAAAAAAAAAAAAAGCTGTATGTGAGATTTCTCCTCTCAGTGTCCCATGAAACTTGGGTTTCATTAGCACATGAGTGTATATCTATCAGCTTCAGGGGTCTGGAGACTGAAAGCAGAATAGGATGATGTCGAAAACAGAATACATTCAGGTTACCATCTTCCTAGAAACTTCCTACTATTTTCTGCAGAAATTGTTGCAGCTAGAAGAACCCAGTAACAGAGTGATGGGGACTGTAGAAAAGTGGGCATTCTGTCCAGTCATTGCCAAGTAAGAAGTAAGGCCCTGTGTGGTGACATCTCATTTTTAAAAGAGAAATCACAAATCCAGAATTTTATGTATCATTTTCCCATTTCAAAATATTGATGATTGGCTATTTTTTTTGTAAATATTTTGTGAGACAAACCAACTATGTCTTTAGGTTGAATTTAGCCTGCAGCCTCCCAGGTTAAGATTTCTGGAGCAGATGGTGGATGTCTGGATGATAGATGGCCATCTCTATCTTTGAAGTTCTACTCATGAAGGATAACTATTATGCCGCCTTTTTTTTTTTAAAGATTTTATTTATTTATTCGACAGAGATAGATACAGCCAGCGAGAGAGGGAACACAAGCAGGGGGATTGGGAGAGGAAGAAGCAGGCTCATAGCAGAGGAGCCCGATGTGGGGCTTGATCCCATAACGCCGGGATCACGCCCTGAGCCGAAGGCAGATGCTTAACCGCTGTGCCACCCAGGCGCCTCTATGCCTTCTTTTTAGGCAAGCTCCTTGCAGGCAGAGCCATGTCCTCTGTTTAGTTTTGTATTGTATACCCCAAGGTTCCAAGTATAAGGAGCAAGGTTCCTTAATATATATTTATGGAATGAAGAAAGACAATCGTGGTGCCACTGTCAGGAACTAAGATCATTGGTCTGGCTTTTGTGAATACAAACGGTACTATAGTAAATGAAACTACTAATGGTGGCATTTGAAAATGAAAGAGGGATGAGGCATGTGTCATGAAAAAAAAATCCCCTGAAATTGCTTTTAGTGGAAGTAAGTAGAATGTACGCTTATGAATTGTCTAGAAGACCAAATGTTCTTGAAATCTCAACTGTTCAACTTTTCTGTGGCAAAGAGATAGCTGGACAGTGAATACTGCTTAATGAGAAACACAGGAAGTTTTGTCCCAACCATGTGCATTTGAAGATTTCATAGTCTAACAACCACCTAAATGCAAAGTCTTGTCTAGTAAGCTAAGAGTCTGAGGATGAACTCAGAACAGATTTTTATTTTTGTCTATGTGTCACACTTCTCTAAGAGACTTGTCTAGGGAAAGAAAAACAATGAAATCATTGTGAGAAATCTATTATAATGCTGAAAAAAATGATTGTCTGAGATAAGGACTCAAACATGATTTCAAAATTTGAGGGAGAAACACCAAAAATCAGGTTTTGAATTGCAATCCTACTTAACCCCTGATTGGGCTCTGATGGTCTATTCACCACAGTGCTGCCTGTAATAACCTGAGTCTTATTCCTAATTACAACCTGCCTTTGGTTTTCCTAGACAACATCAAGATGTATGGGATTAATAGACAGTACCACACATGCTGAGTAACATTTGTGAAAAAACACCATTTTCCTCTAAGAGCATGATTAGAGGTCAAAATATTAATATCTAGACTTTCAAGGCTGCTGTTATTTTTCTGAAAAAAAAAAAAGTATCATTCTACTGAGTTAGATTTGTCCTGGGCTTATCATTGAACCCATCTCATTTTACTCTCTGATTTTAAATTTCTTTGTTTGTTAATTTTCTCTCTCAGAGTTTGAAACATGAGTTCCAAAACAGACTATTATTAACCTCAGAGAGTATTGGGTCCATTTATACATGATAAGGAACGTAGAGTGTATAATAATACTACACATTTGTTTATAATACGTCTACTTTCAAAGAAAAGATTTGAGGTGTGCTATTCAGAGTAAATGAAAGAGATTCAATCAGCCCTTTCTGTCTGGGAATTTGAGAATCTGGGTGTACCCAAAGAATGCCAAACCTGGCAATTTTCTCCAGGACTGTCACATTGCCCCACTTCCAAAGACTATGACACCCAAAGAGTTCACAGCTGTGCTGTCATCACAAGTTTAAATTTGACACGAGTGATATCATAAGCACAGAAAATAATTTTTTTAAAATATCACAGCTGAGTTTTTAGGTTACATAAATTGTCATTAATAAATGAGCTCTGGGGGCGCCTGGGTGGCACAGCGGTTAGGCATCTGCCTTCGGCTCAGGGCGTGATCCCGGTGTTACGGGATCGAGCCCCACATCAGGCTCCTCTGCTGTGAGCCTGCTTTTTCCTCCCCCACTCCCCCTGCTTGCATTCCCTCTCTCGCTGGCTGTCTCTATCTCTGTCTCTGTTACATAAATAAATAAAAAATCTTAAAAAAAAAAATGACCTCTGTGTGGAGACTACTGACATTAAAGGACATACAATGAAGGGAATTTACTTTATTAAAGAATCTGCCGTGTCGAATTCTGTATTAGCCCTTTCATATCCATGATCTCATTTAGCTTCATAATAACCCCATTAACTAAGTACATTATTATCCTTTTCCTATACATGAGCAGCTGGAGGTTTGAAGAGGTTAAATACCTTTCCCAAGAATACACAGCTGGTAAGTGACAGAACGAGGAAGCTTACCCTTGTCTACCTGATTCTGAAACATGTGCTCTTTCCATTACAATTGGAATGTTTGGACTTCAGATTAAATTATTTTTGAGTCTGAATTAAAGACCTGCTCTGTGGCATCTCTCAGGAATCAAATAAAATAGAAGCTAATGAAAATAGCTGATTCACCTCCTAACAAAGCATAACACACCACAGTAGTGAGGGACAGGGTCTCACCATTGACATGAGATTATGTCAGGAGTGAAAACTCTCTCAGTTATCCCTCTTATAGAGGCCATGATATCTAAAAGTCCACTGTACTGGGTGTTACATGCAAACAGTGAGTCATGGGGATGCCTGGGTAGCGCAGTCCTTAGGCGTCTGCCTTCAGCTCAGGGCGTGATCCGGCGTTCCGGGATCGAGTCCCACATCGGGTTCCTCTGCTATGAGCCTGGTTCTTCCTCTCCCACTCCCCCTGCTTGTGTTCCTTCTCTCGCTGGCTATCTCTGTCAAATAAATAAATAATCTTAAAAAAAAACCCAAAACAATGAATCATGGAACACTACATCAAAAACTAATGATGTACTGTATGGTGACTAACACAACATAATAAAAAAATTTTTTTAAAATAAAATAAATAAATAAAATACTCATACATGAAGCAAAAATAAATAAATAAATAAAAGTGCCATGTGAATGTTCCTTCCTTATGCCCTCTTTTAAAGAAACACAAAAACAAAACAAACCCAACTATTTCTCTGGAGAACAGGAAAGGCTTATACATGAAATAAATTCATGCTCAGGTGTTTGGTATGCTCTCAGGTGTCAAATATGCCTTCTATGAGAGGAGAAGAAAAGGCAGTCAGCACACTTGGTGTGTAGAAGGCAGTGGGGCAGAAAAGAATGGAAATCCAGAAATGAGAGAGAACACCATTGTATCTCCTGCTTAGGTCAAATCTTAGACACAGTATTTGGAAAAAAAGGAGGAAATAAGATTATGGTGTATTTTTGGGGGGAGGATGATCTAAAAACTTGCAGCCGGTCTGAAATGTGTAGCCATGTCCTTAATCTGAAGGAAGACTGCCTGAAGATGATCATCATTTTTTATTCTATTCTTGTATTCACTGATGATTTGCATCATTTTAAAGGTCAAGCACTGGCATCAAGTTTTTCTTTCTGAATTATTTGCCTTTATAATTTTTATAATCCTGTACATGAGTGGTACACTGTGAAAACCTAAGCGATGATTTCTTCGCCTCAGCCTTGTGAATTTGACCTTTGAACTGTCATTAAGTTTGAAGCGCAGATTATAGATTTGACCAAGACAGGCACTACACAGCAAATTATGTAAAACCACAGTGACTTATTTTGTCTCACTGACTTTCCTACTCAACTGAACTTTGAATATAACGTAACTAAATATAGAATGTACCACAGGCCGTAAGGGTTAAAAAATAAAGAGTCAAATTCCAAGCACTGCCCATAGTTGGCTAAACACAAAGTTCCATTTTTAAACAACTTTTTTCAAGGGTTCTAAAAACTTACCCTGCTCTTCATGAAGCACTGCCAAGCCCTGTCACAATGAGACAAGCCTATGGGGTTGGCAGCCATCTTGTGCAGTGAAAGACAAAGTGTCTGGCTCTGAGCCAAGGAAAGCCAAAGTGATCAATATTGCATTCTGAAAGCACCAATGGACCCTTTGTCCCAGGACTAACGCTTCTGGGAGATGTGCCAGAAGATTCACGTGTGCACATATGTGCACACACGGTAACATGATGATTCAGGAAATCCAGTCATATGGAAAGATCAAAAGCACAGCAGGATATTCCTGTGACTCTGGCATTGGTCAGCAATACTTCAATGTCCACATCCAAATATGAAGGCAGCTTAAAGAATCTACAGATGGAAGATAAACAGAAACTTGAAAAAAATGTACTAAGGCAGCTTATTTTTCTCCTGTTGTCCTTCCACCTACCATGAGCAGCCCTGGTGCATTGTCAATCACTCCTTCGCACCACTTTGAAGTATGATTCTGTCCCTGAATCCTAGAGAGTGGATGCCAGCCTGGCCTGATCTCACCTCTTTAAGCCTTCTGCCCTCCAACGTGCTCACAAGTGTTTGGAACATATATTGGGAATGGAAGGGAATATGATCCCAGACCCAAGTACCAGACGGCTACTAGAACATGTCATGTGTCTGGCACTGAACAAGATCACATTGCCAATTTAAAACCAACTAAATGACCTCAGTTTTCTTGGGAAAGAAAAAAGACCATGTGGCTGATGAGAGAACAATGAAAAGATATCTTAACACACACAAAGATCATTTATCTGAAAGATCAAGGCCATATCTAGGGTTGAAAAATACATATTTAATGGATAACATTATCAGGAGAGCCTAATGAGACACTCTTGCTACTGTTGTCCTTCCAAATAAATTTTAAGGACACATTGAGCCAGGGAGGAAATGGATATTCAGTTAAGAACTTTTTCATACATTTAATATCTGCGTCTCTCATCTTGTTCACAATTTTTACGGTCTTTGTTATGAGTAGCTTCTCATCACATTTCTATGAGGGAGATCATCATAATTACAACCTTATGTTATGGGAAAACAGAAAGAAGTGACTTGGCAAAGGTCATGTGGCAATGCAATGTCCTAGACAGGAAGGGAACTGATAGATCTGGAAACCATTGTGAATCATACATTCCAGTGTGCCTGGCAGAAAGCAATGCTCAGGTTGCCCCAGCCAAGGCTTTGAGCTTATTCAGAAACATGAGTGCTTGATATGGATGTGATGTGACCAAGAAGAAGAATCAGATTTTAGTAGTAGTAACTTGAGCAAAATCTCATTGGAAACAATTTCCAAAATTACTGCTACTATTGGGAAGTGTTAGCAGTTAAGACAGGGAAAGGATGAACTGCCCTTTAATACTGGGGCATTTGATCTGGCATTTAAATTGCTATAAAATCTACCCTTAGCTAACAACTACCCTCTGCAAAATCATTACATTAACTCTTGTAAGGGTGATCTCTCTTTCATGAGACTCTCCAACGGGCTACTTCCCTGTGTTCTTGCGTAGTCCACATGGCTATAGGATAAACCAACACTTCACTCCTAAAATGCTGCTTAGCAGTAGGAACTAGATGTTTAAATAATTTTAGAAATGAAATATGAAGTTCATAATTTCCAAATGGTGAATGAGCCTTTTTTTCAAATCTTACTCAAACTGATAGCCCTTCTTTTCCCAATGAAAATTTAAATGGAAAAAAAAAATTTTAACAAACAAAAAATCCCCAGAAAAACAACAACAAAAACAAACAAGCCCCCCTGCCCCTGCCAATCTCCCACACAACATAGAATAGAGTAAGATTGAAAACCCAAATGAGGGAAACATGAAGACCCTTAATAGTCAGTATTGTTCAGGAAGTACCTAAAAGGGCCTGTGGTCAGGTAAGTAAATCTTATAAATATAGTTGATTTTAAAAACTGCACTTTCTGTATGAACTAAATGTTTAAAGTTGAAAAACAAAAATTTTCTGTATATTAATATTAAAATTCTGATGTATGGGGGCACCTGGGTGGCTCAGTTGGTTAAGCGGCTGCCTTCAGCTCAGGTCATGATCCCAGGGTCCTGGGATTGAGCCCCACGTCAGGCTCCCTGCTCAGGGGGAGTGTGCTTCTCCCTCTCCCTCTGCCTCTCTCCCAGCTTGTACGCTCTCTCTCGCTTGCTCTCTCTCAAATAAATAAAATCTTTTAAAAAGTAAAATAAAATTCTGATGTATGGAGGTAAACATTTAAATTAGAAGGTACAGGACAAGAACTTCATTGAGCACAAAAATCATCTACTGCAGGAAAATATGACTCAGATTGGATGACAAACTCATTTTCCTTGACCACATCTGAACAAGTGGCTTTCTCCAGTTGTCCTGTGACGAGGAATCAAATGTTAATATTCCATATAGTTTGTGTTTCTAATATATTTACAAATTGACTTAAATATTTCACACAGTATAGAAAATGGTACACAGTCACGAGCTACATTTTACAAACCTTAACATCTTGCCACATTTGCGTTAGATGTGATTTTTTTATAAGGAAGAGGACATAGCAGATACATTTGAACCTCACAATGGAATACTGCCCTCACACCCTACAACCGAATTTCTCCTCTCTCCTCAGCAGTAACCTGAAATTGGTGTGTATTTTTGTTGTTGTTTTCATACTTTATTTGGATGCATCAAAAACTATTATATAGTATCATTTGCACATTTTTAACTTTACCCAAATAGTGTAATGTTTACATTCTTTTCTACTTTTTTTTTTAACCTTTCCACATTGTCTTTAACATTTATCCAAGGTGGGGTATGTATCCAGTTTAATCGTTACAGCCATTATAACTGGTCTACTTATGTGTGTGTAGGGGTGGGGGCAGGGAGATACCATTTAATGATAGTTCACTCTGTTATTTTTCATTTGTATTGTACATTTTATTTTCCTCTTTTATTTCGTGTTTCCTTGGCCATAATGATGCTGCTTTCTGTGATTTTTCTGTTTGTATCCTTTGCCCATTTTTCCACTGGATTGTTTGACTTTTTGAAATCAACTTCTAGGAGTTCTTTATATATTCTAGATATCAATTCTTTGACAGTTATGTGCCTTGCAAATAACTTCCCACTATTATGCCTCTTTCTGTACATAATATTTCCATATTGGCATGCCCCACCTCTATTCTTTAAGACAGCTTCATCCACCAAAAGAGAAATGCTGTAGCAATTTCACTTTGCTTTTCTGTCAACTCCATTCTTGTTCAATTCCATTTACAACTTGCTTTTGACTCTTGGCTCCATTTACTTTCTGTGGGCCTAAATCTGATCTTTTGTTTGATATTTGAACTTATATGTTTTGATATTCTATGCCCCCTAAAAATGTTGTCCACAACTTAAACTTTGTCATCTTGGCTTTTTTCCGCATTTTAGATTTTCTGGATCTTCTGTAACTTTTGTACCATGTTTTCATGATTGTGGTAAGCCAAATCCTTTGGTCTAGCATTGAACTTCTTAGCAAATGCTAAATGTTTGTCAGCCTGCTTTGTTTTCTTCAGAGATCTATCACTATCCTAAATCATCTTGTCCATGTATTCTTTTGCTCCTTTATTTCATTCCATTACTCTCTGTCCTTCTACCACCATATAAACTTCATGGGATCAAGGACTTTGTCTTTTCACAACCGTGTTCTCAATATTTGTGGAATGAATAAATGAATCCAGATGTTCTTTGCACTACCTCTGAATTTTGGGAAGCTAATCCTAGCACCAGTCTTTCTCATTAAAGCTTTATATCATTCTTACACCGTAATATATAGCTAGGCAATGTTAATTAATCATTTTTCTTATTATTTTATTCTTGCTACACCTTTAGTAAGTATGGCAGTTTTAAAAACATGGCTGTGAAGTCTTCGGTACTTCTCCCATAAAGAGTGTATGTCCCCTCCCCTTGATTTGGGTGAACTCATCATGCACATGACTTCTCAGGCTAGGTGATAAAAGAGCACGAAATTCCCACCTTGCTTGCTGGAAGATTTGCTCATGGAATCCTGAATCATCAAGAAGTCCTACTAGGGGCGCTTGGGTGGCTCAGTCAGTTCAGTGTCTGCCTTCACTTCGGATCATGATCCCAGGGTCCTGGGATCAAGCCCCACACCAGGCTTCCTGCTTAGCAGGGAGCCTGCTTCTCCCTCTCCTTCTGCCTGCTGCTCCCCCTGCTTGTGCTCTCTCTCTCTGTCTGTCAAATAAATAAATAAAATATTTTAAAAAGAAGAAGAAGAAGTCCTGCTGCCCATGCTATGAGGAAACCCAGGCCAATATGATCACATGGAGGAGTTTCAGTTGATAGCCTCAACTGAGTCCAGCCTTTGAATGATCCCAGATGTGTTGCCAGACATGTAAGAAGCCTTTACATGATTCTGTCCCCTGTCATTCAAGTCATTCCCAGTCATTTTGAGTGTCTTCAGCTGAAGCCATATATAACATAGGGCAGAGACAAGCCATATCCACTGTGCTCTGCCTCAATGTCAAAAGATACCTAGATAAGAGGGATGCCAAATTAATTATTAAGGTCAATATTCTGGTATTTAAAGTGGATGGGCCAGATAAACAGCATGTTAAATTAAGATTTTTAGCCAAGTTGATGATCATGTGGATTTACCACAAATAAAAACTCCACCACAATAAATCAACCATCCAAAGAAGAAATATTGTTTTCAATATTTTTTGTCCATTATCCTACTTCAGGATAGAAATAGTTTTTAGGTAGTTTTTTAGATAGTTTTTAGAAAACTTAAAAAAAAAAAAAACAGAAGACTCCAGAAGATCTAGGTCTGCTTCTAAGATTTCTGATTTAAACAAATCATCCTGGAAGAACACCTCATCAAGTTGACCAATGTGACTATGCCCTCCCGTCCAAAAGCACACTAAAGCTTGTATAATTTAGGCATAAGACCTCATTATAATGATAGAAATTCACTGTTTTATTGCCACCAAAAATTCCCAGAAAAGTTTCTTAATACATAAATGGATGAAGGATCAGTGTAAGTGAACCAATATTCAGGTTTTTTTCTGCTACCTATCTGGCTTTTTCTTCTAAATCTTCTGTGGGGCACTGCTTCCTTCTGGGCCTATTCTCCTAGGGATAGAATCTCCTTTTCCCTAAGGGTGACTTGCTGCATGGTTACTGGTAAGAGGCGAGAGCCTGGGGTCTAGCCAACATCTGGCTCTGTGTGTGGACTTGCCTAGACCATAGGGAAGGTGAATGGAGTCTGAGACTTATTCTCAGGGCTTAATTCCAGACTTGACTGGGGATCTAGAAAGAGGGTAACTCTCCAATAAATTGTAGAGAATCAACAACAACAAAACTATGTACAAAGCTTCTTCCTGAACATGTTTATATTGATGATCTATAGGTACCTCACCATTTCCAAAAACTGAATTTGCTTTTACACTGTATGAGAACTTTGTCTGATTTGCTCAGCATTATATATGAGCACTTAACAGAATGCCTGATCCAGGGTAGATGGTCAATATTGACTGAACAACTGAATGAATGAAGTATTCTCAAAACAGTTTCCCTCCCAATTTTCCGTTTTCAGAATGGAGTCATCAACTTCTTTAATTTTCCCAAGCCAAGAACCTCAGAATATTCTAAATCACCCTCTTCTCCCTGTCCTACCATATCCAATTTATGATCAATTCTGTCAATTCCATTTTCTGAATATCTGCCCTTCCTTCCCATCTCCATGACCATTGCCACCCCCTTCATCTTCTGCATGGCTATCAGAGGGATAATTCTAAACATAAGTGCTACTATGTCACACTCCTACCCAGCCCTACCACTGAGCTACATGACCGTGCATGTAATTTAACCATGTTGTGCCTTATGGTGGGATGCTGTGGGACTTAAATGCATTAATAAGTATAAACCGTTTAGAACTGAGCCTGAAATATGGTAACAGTCAATAAATGTTGCATAGTATTTTTGTTATTATAACTCAGTATTCTTTAATGAACTTGCATTGCCTGTAGAAAAACGAAAACAAAAAAAACATAAAACAACCCCTTTGCCAGGCATGCAAGACCTTTCCTACCTAACACTGACCACTGCTCTAGCTTCATTTCCCATTCTTCTCCTTATTCTGAATTCTAGTAATACCAAATCATTTTATTTTCTGTATATATTTAATGCAATCTTTATAACTGCACATGCTTTTGTCATCCCTTTGCAAACTCCTCTTACCATTAAAGTCTCAGCTTTAATGCTGTGTCCTCTCATGAACCTTGCTGGACAACTCTAGATAAAGTCAAGAGCTTCCCAGAAAGTACCACTTAACTTTGTGCATATGCCACTTATAGTTATTATCTTACTGTATTATTAAATTTTAAGTAGTATTTCTCTATCTTCATTAAATTGTATACTTCTTTCAGGCAGAAATAATTCTTTTGATCTTTTTTACCTTTTCTGTAGTACTAGGGTCTGGCATTTAGTATATGTTCAATAATTATTTGTTGAAAACATAAATAAATTGCCAGGAATGACCTATAGTACAGGTTGGGAATAATATTTTGAACAAAGGAAAAAACCACTATCATTATTCATGACTCTCTGCTGAAACAAGCTCCAGGTCTGCATATTTAGTGACTTAAGTAAGTATATATGTGCATCCTTTGAAGAATCCCATAGTTTGTGATGTATTTTACTTCCACATATTCCTTCTCTAACACTCTTCCTTTCTTTATGTAGACCCAAGTTTGTGACCTACATCATTTTCCTTTTTTCTGAAGAATTTCTTTTAATACTTCTTGAAAGGCAGGTCTCCCGGCAATGAATTCCCTCAATTTTTGTTTATCTCAAAATCTCAGAAATCTTTATTTCTTTCATTTCTGAAGGATAATTCCACGGGGTAAATAATTCTAGATTCGTAGATCTTTTCTTTCAACACATTAAATATCCACTTTCACTCCACTTTCTTCTTGTTTGCATGACTTCTGAAGAGAAGTTTGATGTAATTACTACCCTTGCTCCTCTGTAGGTAAGATGGGGTTTTTTTCCCCTCTGGTTTCTTTCAAGATTTTCTCTTTGTCTATTATTTTCTACAGTTTGTATTATGTGCCATTGTATAAATTTTTGGCTTTTATATTGTTTGGTGTTCTCTGAGCTTTCTGTATCTAAGTTTGATGTCTATCTTTAATTTCAGGAAATTCTCAGTCAGCATTTTGAATGTTTCTCTGTTCCTTTTTGTCTTTCTTTTCCTCTGGTATTCCCATGATCATATATTATACCTTTTGCAGTAACCCCATGGTTCTTGGGTATTCTATTGTATTTTTCATTCTTCTTTCTCTTTGCATTTCAGTTTTAGAAGTTTCTATTGATAATTCTTCAGTCTCACTGATTCTTTCCTTGGTTGTATCCAGTCTACTGAAAAGCCCATCAAAGACATTCTTCATTCCTGGTACAGTGTTTTTGCTAGTATTTTCTTTTGCTTCTTTCTTAGAATTCCCATTTACCTACCTACATCACCCATCTGTTCTTGCACATTGTCCGCCTTCTCCATTAGAGCTCTTTACATGGTAACCATAGTTGTTTTGAATTTTTAGTCTAATAATTCCAACATCCTTGCCATATCTGACTCTGATTGTGATGCTTGCTTGCTCTCTTGAAACTGTGTTTCTTTATCTTTCAGTATGTCTCAATTTTTTTTTATTGAAAGCTAGACATGATGTACTGGGTAAAAGAAACTGAGGTCGATAGGCCTTTTGTGGGAGGTTTTACATTTACATTAGGAGTTAGGTTGTGTTCAGTGTTTGTTATATCTGTAGTTGTCAGAAGCTAAAATTTTTTCTGGCATCCTTGTGTTTGTCTCCCACACTGGTTTTGGGTTTTCCTTAGAGATTTCTTCTTTAATAAGGTCTGAGGAATGCTTTCTTTCAGTTGTATTCCCCAGGTATTATACGTGAACCTACTGGTGAGGTGTTAGTTGTGGGAAGGGGAGAAGGGTCTTGAAGTCCTGTGATTAGGTCTCAGTCTTTTAGAGAGCCTATGCCGTTGGGCTGTGACCTTCATTAGTGTTTCTCAGTCAAACCCTCCTTCCACTTAGGTGAGTCAGGAAATAAGGGTGGAGTGGGATTAGGTATTTCCCGTCAGTTAGGTTCTGGTAAAATGGCTTATTTTGAGGGCAAGCCTTATTGAGAAGTACCGAATACTCTGAGTGAATTTCAGAGTGGTCAATTTCCCCCCCCCACTCCTGAAAACACAACGAGATTTTTACTGGATCTTCACTGTGAGAACCTGGTGGGGCTCCTGGAGGTAAAACTCACAGAAGTATGGGGGATTCCCTAAGATCAGGCCCTGTGGAGTTTTTAATGTTCAAACTTGTCTTCAAACACTGAGCCTTCAGCAATTTGCCAATTACAACTTAAATTTCCTTACCCTGCTACCTGTTCTCACAGAGGTTTTATGCTCCTGAGCTTCTGCTGTGATTAAGCGGTGATTCTCTGCATATACCTGTTTCTCCATTTCTCCAATTTTGGGGACAGTAGTTTGCCCCGTGATGTCAGTTTTCTGATGGATCTAAAGATAGTTGTTGTTTTTTAGTTTGTTTAGCTTTCTTCTTCTTGTGAGGATGGGAGTCATGATTTCTAAGCTCCTTACATGTTGGACCAGAAACTGGAAGTCTAATTTGTGATACATAAAATTATAAATACATGCTTGCTGCAGTTGGCTAATTGTTTGTCCCCTGAGATAAAAGTGAGCACTTATTTGTCCATCTGTGGCAAGATGACATTGTTTCTGAGAGGTGAATAATAATAGTCCAATGTTATCTATAATTTCGTGCTTCATTTCAGTTCATCATGTCAGATGAGCTTTGTCTTTTATTTTTATTTTTACTTTTTTAAAAGAATTTATTTATTTATTTGACAGAGAGAGAACACAAGCAGGGGGAGCAAGAGAGGGAGAAGCAGACTCTCGCTAAGCAGGAAGCCCGATCTGGGGCTTGATCCCAGGACTCTGGGATCATGACCTGAGACAAAGGCAGACACTTAACTGACTGAACCATTCAGGTGCCCCAAGCATTGTGTTTTAGAATCAGTGCTTATATTAATTGCAATGTCATAGCAGAGATTATAAAGTCAGTAGCTTCTTAACAATCTAAAAATGGTTTTCATTCTGGTGAGTCAAATGCCCTGGGATGACTTTTTCTTGTAGGTAATAAGGCAGCTAAGGAATGTGTGGCTTTTATGGGAAAAAGTATGGAAATGAGTGGTCCTTATAAGGCTGGTGTTCTTTGTTTAAAAACAATTTTTTTCAATAGGTACACCTTTCACAGGGTGACTACAATTTAGACTGAGACATACAGGGCTCTGGAAAGCAACTGTAATTTCCACTTTACTTCTCTTTTTACTGGAAAACCTGATGCTTTGATAGAATGGAGAGTATTCCATGGTCCATCCTTTGCTGATGTTTTGACCAGGATGTCAGTGATATACAAACTACACATGGATTCTAGAAACAGGGTCTGAGTGAAGCGTTGGGGAATTCTGGAGGCACCAGATTCTAAACTGAAGGGGCTTACCTCATGCTATTCTCAGAAGATGAAAATATCTATTTGTAGGTTTTAGTTAGGTCAGATTTCACTGGTTCTTACCCCAGCAAGCCAATAAAGAACATGTTGGCTAACTCTGGATGTGGTCTCCTTGCATGATGTTAGCTTTGGTTGTCATTGTTAGTCTTGTCATTGTTAGTTTTGGTTGTCATTCAATGTGTATGACAATGTAACTGGATCGAGAAACCTATGCCTTCATTGTGTGCCTGGAATAATGTTTTGTGGTATTAACTAATTTATTTCTCTTCCATTTTACACCATTCCTTCTCCACATTCAAGGTTGTAGTCCTGTTCTCATTACTTCAGGGGAGATGACACAGGGCAGAGAAGAAACCAAAAATAGACCAAAAGGCATTTTGTCTGTTGTTTTCTAAAAGCCTACACTTTAGGGGAATTGATTGGTTGTGGAGTTTGCTGAGGAGGTAGAAAGAAGGAAATTCAATGTCTTGGAACATCATGGAATAAGAGAATATGATTTCCATCAAGTTGAAAGTCATTCTCTCCCACCTACAACACCCCCTGCAATCTAGGGGATGGAAAAAGAAGGTAGAGATTTGTGAGCCCACAGGCAAGAAGGTACCTACATCCTGCTTCTCAGTAGCAGCACAGGGAATGTACTGATATTTCCAAGAGGAAATGGCTGAGTGGAAGAACAGGCCATGGAAGATGAAAGCATAGCCAGTCTCGCCTAGAAAAGGTATGCCCCAAATATGTATAGAAGCAGCAGGAATCTATTGGTACTTTCTGAAAAGATCATGCAGATATTTTCAGGGGCTAACAGTGAGGCAGAAAGACTGAAGACCAGATGCCCCTCTACCCAAAATCTTCACTCTATATAAAATCTAAGAACTGATATAACCCAGGATGGAGAAGTCCAGGAAGGACTGATGCTTATGTTTTCTGCCTCATGGGTTAGAAGTTTAAAACATGAATTAAACTGATTTTTGGTGGGGGAGAAGGAAGTTGCAATATTTCTTTCTGACCTGAATTTGTAGAAATATTCATATTTGTATTATGTCCTTATGCTCTTCTTTAAAATAAAAGGTACAGGGATGCCTGGGTGGCTCAGTCAATTAAACATCTGCCTTCAGCTCAGGTCATGATCTCAGGGTCCTGTGATTGAGTCTCACATCAGGCTCCTTGCTCAGTGGGGAGCCTGCTTCTCCCTCTGCCTGCCACTCCCCCTGCTTGTGTTCTCTCTGACAAATAAATAAAATCCTCAAAAAAAAAAAAAAGGTACACATCTAGCATGTAGCAAATGATTTCAGAAAATTGTTTCTCTAACTTTCTTTTAATAGGACTCACCATTTTCAGAAAAGTAATAAATATGGAACACAGAAGCCTTCAGCCAAATAGACTTTATTGCTGCAAAATCCCCTTTGGATTAAATTCAACCTAAATGAACTCAGTATAAAACTATAGGAACTCGAGAGGAACAAGAGAACAAAACAACCAAATTATAACAAATAAGGAACTCAGAAGGATCGAACATGCTGATACTGAACAGCAGTATTATGCTATTATGAATAGCACCACAACTTGGCCTTGTTTATATCATTACTATTGCATTTCCTCCTTCTCTCCAGTCTCTCTCTCTGCCCCTTCAAATGCTCTTGGCCTAAACATTACAGCTGCTATGTGCATCACGTGAAAAGTTGCTATAATCTTTGACTTTTCAGCTTAGGAATTATTCCAAATTTTTTATCATTCTGAACTCCTTGAACCCCCTCACAAATTGTTATCTTAAATCTCAAATCTCCCCCTTGCCTTTGGATCTTGGATTTCTCATCTGTTGGTGACCCAACCTCAAACCATCCTGACTATTATAGGTTGAATTGTGTCTCTGTGTTGCCCCCTCCCAAAGATATGCTGGAGTCCTATTTCCCAGTACCTCAGACAATGACTTTATTTGGAGAGAGAGTTTTTAGAGAGGTAATCAAGTCAAAATGACTGGTGTTGAATATGACTAGTTTCCCTATAAAAAGCAGAAATTGGGACACAGAGACAGAAGCGTACAGCAGGAAGATGCTAAGAGACACAGGGAGAAGATGGCCAGCTACAAGCCAAAGAGAAGCCTGGAACAGATCCCTCCTTCACAGCCCTCAGAAGGAATCAATTCTGCTGACACCTTCATTTCAGACTTTAGCCTCCAGAACTGTGAGATGACAAATGTCTGCTATTGAAACCACCCAGTTTGTAGGATTTTATTGTGGCAGCACCAGCAAGCTAATACACTGGTCCTTATTGGATATCACCTTAGGATGCTGCTTCTGACAACATTTTTTCATTGCTGTTGGCTCTAGGCATGGAAAACAAATGCAGGATGTCTCCCCACCCCATGAGACACAGCAGCAAAGCAACATTCCTTACACTTCCACTTATTAGGAGAGTAAACTGAATAGCCACAACTTGGGCTTTAAAACATTTCGCTTTATGCCTACTTACTAGTAATAGTCTCTTTCAAAACACATAATGCAATGCTGTGTCTATTAGCAACTGTTGTTAAAGATATTGTTCACTCATCACCCATATTGTCTATATAAAATCCCATGTGAGAAACTTCTGAAATTCAGTGTTTCACAATTGGGCAATATCTATAAAAATTAAAAATGTAATGAATCTATAAGCAAGGAATTCCATGTGATCTTTAAGGTAAATACAAGTTTGGAGTGTTTGAAGATCAGGGAAAAAAGCCAGTCTTCATCTTTAGGTGTGTCATAATGTGGATCTTTCTGAAACAGTTTCTTCTTCCCTTAGTGAATAATCGAGAACAAAATGGAGTGGAGTGGGGAAATATCCTTAACACATCAAATATTTTCTGTTTGACCCTTTTGGCTACTTGGAATTCAGAACATTTAGGATGAAGCTTTCAGTTCAACATAGACCTCACCCATACCATGTAGCTGTGACCCTTCACTTTGTGGATCCTCAAATATGAGAGGAAGGATGATGTTGCTGATAGGAATCAAATGTATAGGGCCCAGACACCCATCAGGTGTGTGTTTTAAATTTTATAGTGCCCTCACCCCATACATATGACAGTAATGATAGGCTTCTTATGAATTATTAATATGAAAACTCAGAAGCCTTATTAAACACCCAGAAGAAACAAATAGTGTGCACCTGCTTCTGTAATCCTTACATAAGTGAAGGAAGAGCTGTGATTTAGTCTGTTTTGTGGTTTCTTTGGCCTCTGTCTGCCCCAAAGAAAACAAATACACACACAGCTGTTATAGCACTTGCTTTCTGCTCCAGAAAAGGGTAAGTATGGAATAGAAATCTTGAGTGCCTGCAGACATTGCCTAATAACTAAAAAGTGACAAACACAGCAGGTCTCCCCTGGTTCCCAGTAAGGAGGCAGTAATTCATTATAAAAGCATCTCTGCACCTGCAGTGATGGCCTTTTCATGTTCATTTGTGCAGCAGAAGCTGTCTTTACATAACAGTGTGAGTTTTAAGCTGAGGAAGTAACATCACTACTGTGGCCCTGGAGATAGAAAGCACAATGATGATCCAAAACCAAAAGAGGAAGGTGTCCCAAGAGTGTCTATAGTTCAGAGGTAGGGAGCAAAGATTAAATCAGTGCAGCTTTTAAAAAATTAAATATAAGCCAAAGATTTGGGAATTCCAAACTATGCCCAATTTAAATCCTTTAAGAGGGCCATACAACTGCAATATAGGATGGTACTTGGCTGAGGTTGGTGATGTCAATGAATTAACCTTTATTTTGACTGTTATTTCTTGTTGTTTTTGGTGCTATTGGTCGAAGACCATGGATGTTATTTTAACAAATCGCATTGATTATGGAGGGATGAAATATCCTTCAAAGATTCCTTTGGAAAGCTCTTGCTTTTTTTCCCCCTACTATAAATAATCTTACAGTAGATTTTAATAAGAATCATTTGACATAAAATAAAAGGGTGAATCATAAGTTCTATGAAGCATTTCAGAGAAACTCATTTATGCATTCATCTAATCAGCTCCAATCGATTTCTAAGAGTCAACTATATGTTGAGCTACACACTGGGAAAACAGAAATGAATAAGAGCCAATCCCTGCCCAATGGGAATGTACAGTCTAGTAGTGGTAATTGACATGTGAGCTACTAAAAGCAATTGAATGACAGATTCTGATAAGAGGGTGAACTATGACTCAGCAGGGCACAAAAGATATGTGTAGTCAACTCTACCAGGCTTCCTAGTAAAGCTTGAACTGAGTCACAAAATATGACCATATATTCACCAGAGTTTCTGGAGAAGGATATGAACGCTGCAAAGGGAGGAAACCAGACATGTGAAGGTAGAGGCTGAAATATCTTGACACGTTCAGAAAGCTGAAGCGAACATCATTTGGAATAAGGGTTCATTCATATATTCATTTATTAAACTCCTTAGAATAGTGAACATGATATGTTCAGTCCATGCCTGCCCAAAGACTAGTTTATAGTGATGGAGACAGGTTTTCAAAGTACTATGTAAATAAATACATAAAATAATTGCTAATTGTAAGTGCTTATAAAGAAAAAAACGTGAGGACTAAGATGGAGAATAGAGAAAAGGAGATGAGGAACAGAAATATTCTTAAAGTCTAGGAAGAGCTCTTGTGAGAGGTGACTTTAAAACTAACACCTGAAGAGTGAGTAAAAGATAATCTTAAGCAAAGTAGGTGGTACGACCATTATAGACAAGTAAATGGCATAGGTCCTGATATGTGAAGCAGAAGTTAATAAAGGCATAAAGGTAATGTAGGCAATAAAGAACCACTGGATCATGTTAAAAGAGGCAAATATAACTTAGGAAATCCACTTTCTTGGCAGAGTAGAGAGGTTTTGGCCACAAAATAAACAGTCAGGAAATTGCTGAGTGCCCCAGGGAGTGGGCAAAAGATGGAGGCAAGTGATATTAAGGAAAAAAAGGAAAACTGACATTACAACATTACTTAGTTTCCTATAGCTATAGAATGGTTTCTTTTTATTTTCTTTATTTGACTTTTATTTATAGTTTATTATACAAGAAATATATGTTATTTTGAAGAAATAAACAACAACCAAACAGAAAATAAGACAATTAAAATCACTAAAAGATCCCAACACTTAAATATGATTACTCAATATTTTGTGTGCTTTCTTCTGGTCTCATTTTTATGCAAACAAATATATTGTTTATAAATATTTTTGCCAAATTTTTCACAGAACTCCTACATTGTGGAGAGAGGCTTGGGAAAATGGCAGAGTAGGAGGACCCTAAGCTCACTTTCTCCCATGGTGCCAATTAGATACCATTCACATCTGAGTAAATAAACCAGAGAACGATCTGAAGACTGGCAGAACAACTGCCACAACTAAATGTAGACAAGAAGCTGCATCAGAGAGTTTAGGAAAGGCAGAAAGAGTGGTTGGGAGCTGCCTGCAGGAGGGAAGGACCTGCAGGGGTGGAGAGGGGAAAGCACCCACATGCAGAAAATGAATCCCCATAACATCTGGCCTTGATAAACCAAAGGGGCTAAATTTTGTGGGTTTATCTATCCAGTACGATTTGGAGCCTGGAGCTTCATAAGTTAGCTGACATAGTCCTGGGTGAGCCAGGAGGGTGATAACCAGGTCCTGCCCATAAAGAGACACCACCCTGAGGAGACGCAACATGGAAACTACAGTTTGTACAACATGAGAGATGTTGTTTATACTGATTTTGGAGCAAGTTGGGGAGCTTCTCTAGGAACAAAGTTGCTGGCAGACACCATTTCCCTCCCTTACCTCCCAGCATAAGCACAGAGCCATCTGTGGGAGGTAGCACTGCACAGACACTAGCTAGTAACCTGCAAGCAGTGCACCCCACCCATGAGTTCTTCTGAGGACTTGTCCGCTCCAAGTCTGCTGGCCTTGGCCCTGGACTCAACACAAATTTGTTAACACTGTATATGCCCCACCAAGCTGATGCCTCCACATCACACCCCTGGTGGCCACCTTCCTTCAGGGGATCCTGCATAGGACCAGAGGTTCAGCACAATTTTTTCTAGTGTGGTGCATGCACCTGGCTCAGCCACTTGGTGTACAGACACTGCACACATACCTGCCACAGTGGCCCTGACTGCCAACACTGCTGCTGCACACTGCACCCCTGGAAGCCACCAGGCTGTGGGGGACCTGACCTAGGACTAGCAGCTCAGTGCAAATTTTTGCTACACTGCCACCCTGCCCCTGGGCCCTTCTGCTGTCACACTCCCTCAGAGCTGGCCTGCCTGGGTCTCACTAACAACACAGAGAGCAAGCACAGCCCACAGCAGGCAGATGTCTGGACTGAAAGGAAAAGTGACTCAGACACAATAATGGACACAAGTAACACACACACGAGACTCCCCTGAAGTTCCAGGTTCTGGTGAACAGGGAACACTACACTGAAGGGCACTACAGGAACTCTTCTTTATAAAGCCTCTACTTCCAAGAGCAGACTATGTAGCTGACTTTCCTAATGCAGAGAAACAGATACAAAGAGGTAGACAAAATCAGAAGACAGACAACTGTGTCCCAAATGAAAGAATAGGATAAAATCATACCAGGAGATCTAAGCAAAACAGAAATAAGTAATATGCCTTATACAGAATTTAAAGTAATGATCATAAAGATACTCACTAGACTTCAGAAAAGGGAGGAGAACATCAGTGAGATCCTTGACAAAGTGATAAAAAATATCATCTAAGAGATGAAGAACTCAATAAATGAAATTAAAGATACAATAGATGGAATAAATTGTGGGCTACAAGAAGCAGGGGAACATATAAGTGACCTGGAGGATAGAGAAATGGAAAGCAAACAAGCTGGACAGGTGAGAGACAAACAAATATTGCATAATGAGAATAGACGTAGAGAACTCAGTGACTCCATGAAGGGTAATAACATTTGCATTGTATGGTTCCCAAAAGGAGAAGAGAGAGAAGGCAGGGAAGAAAATGTATTTGAAGGAATAATAGCTGAAAACTTTCCAAATCTGGGGAGAGAAACAGAGATTCAGATTCAAAAGGAACAGAGATCCCCAAATAAATATAACCCAAGGAGGTCCACACCAAGATAGAGTAATTAAAATGTCAAAAATTAGTGGTAAAGAATTTTAAAGGTTGCAAGAGAAAAGACAGTTACATAAAAGGGAAACCCCATAGGGCTATCAGCCAATTTTTCAGCAGAAACTTTTCAGGCCAGAAGAGAGTGGCATGATATATTCAAAGTGCAGAAAGGAAAATACCAGCAACCAAGAATACTTTAACCAGCAAGGCTATCATTCAAAATAGAAGGAAAGATAAACAAGTTTCCCAGACAAACAAAACTTAAAAGAATTCATGACCACTAAACCAACACTACAAGAAATGTTAAGGGGGACTCTGTGAGTGGAAAACAAAAAACGTAAGTAGAAGTAAGAAAAATAGGGAGCACAAAGGTAACAGTGGGGGGTGTCTGGGTGGCTCAGTTGGTTAAATGTCTGCCTTTGGGTCAGGTCATGATCCCAGGGTCCTTGGGATCAAGCCCCAAGTCAGTCTTCCTGTTCATCGGGGAGTCTGCTTGTCCCTCTTCCTCTGGCCATCCGCCTACTTGTGCTTTCTCTCTCACCCTCCCAAATAAATGAAAAATATTTTTTAAAAAGTAACAACAACAACAAAATAAATACGTCTGTAAAAATATGTCAAGAGAAGCACAAAATGAAAGGATTAAAATATGATACCAAATATGTGAAATGTGGAGGGTAGAGGAGAAAAGAATGAGTTCAAAATTAAGCAACCATCGGCTTACTATAGACTGCTATCTGCAGTTATATGCATCATATGCACTATGATGTTGTATATACAACTGAAGGGTAACCACAAATCAAGAAGTGGTAATAGATATGCACAAAATAAAGAGTAAAGAATCCAAGTATATCACTAAAGAATACCAGCAAACCATGAAAGAGA